>NC_086454.1:149494404-149802182 GCF_028390025.1 Pseudophryne corroboree | reverse complement strand
CATTTCTGTATCTGGCACTGGGGGCATATCTGTGTCTGGCACGGGGGGCAATGTATATCTGACACAATGGGGGCATTTGTGTATCTGGCACTGTGAGGCAATGTATATTTGGCACTCTGGGGGCATTTGTGTATCTGACACTGTGGGGCAATGTGTATCTGGCACTGTAAGTCAATGTATATCTGGCACTCTGGGGGCATTTGTGTATCTGGCACTGTCGGGCAATGTGTATCTGGTACTGTGAGGCAATGTATATCTGGCACTCTGGGGGCATTTGTGTATCTGGCACAGTGAGGCAATGTGTATCTGGCACTGTAGGGCAATGTATATCTGGCACTGTGGGGCAATGTATATCTGGCACTTTGGGGCAACGTGTATCTGGCACTATTGGGGTCATATGTGTATCTGCCCCTCCCCCATATGTGTATCACACCCCCATTTTCATTGGCCACACCCCATGTGGCATTTGACCACACCCATTTTTTTTACACGTGCGTGCACAGAGTACCTATAAGACATTTTTTCTACTTGCACCACTGTTCCTATCTAATATACAGGAAAAAACAGACACCCAACCAACTTTTCAAACATTTGAATTCCCCCCTATGGGTGCAGTGTGAGGACCCCCTTGACTCAAGGACCTTTGTGTGCTGCACACCCTTTAATCATTATAGATATGATCTCCCCACATGCCCCTTTCATTCTTAACAGACCTCCCCAAATGCCCTTAGACCTTCTCATATGCCCTTACACACCACAAGGAAATCCTTACATGCACCTAACATCCGGCCTGCGCACATTTTGACATACATTCCCAAAAGACCTCCCCAAAGTGCCTTTAGATCTCTTCACATGCCCCCTACATGCCAACAGAGCTCACTAAGTGAAAAGAAGGTCAAGGAAAGACTAGTAGTATATTAACCTGGGGATAGTCACAGAAGAGAATACAACATGTGGCTCTGCACCACCCTGGGGTCAGATGCCATAGAATTATGATGCGATCAGCTCTATACATAGTGCAGACTTTGTCTTAGCATGAATAAAAAAAATGATTTCCAGGATGTATTAATCCCAGTCACAGCATTTTTAAGCATACTGGTCATACATTTCATCCTGTAAATGTGCCAGACTCTGCTGATAACAGATGTGATGGATGGAGGTTTCCAGGTTGCCACCAGCTGGCAACATGCTGCATTTAGGAAATGTGCAATGAGTTTAGGAATCTGAAGTACCATATTAAGTAACAGGAGAGGTGGAAAAAAAAAGTATTATGCATGTGACATCTTCCATAAGCGAATCTACACTCTTCCAAAAGCTAGTAATTGTTAAGCATTGCCATTATATGTGGTGCAGTGTGCATTTTTTAGAGCCACAAATAAAGATAGAAAGCCTAATGCTGGCCATGCATTAGGACGACCCACATCCAATGCAAATCGTATTACGATTTCCTGTGAACTCCCCGGCAAATTCCTGGCAGTCCCGGACACACGTGTGACACATGATGTGCTAATGATCGATCATGTGCCTCCCAAAAAAAAATTCCAGAGAAATGCCACTCAAAATTGTACGATGCATCGTATGTGCATAAAACATGGTATGATGTGCATACGATTACGACGGATAATATGGGCTACACATATGATGACATTCGACCCACGAAGCAGAGCATCGCATCGTAATCAAAACATGCGCGATGTGCACACAATGCATCGTATGAGGCGTCAAAATCGTGTCTTGGTGTATGGGCAGCACAAGTTCTCGACTAAAGGAATGTTTGGGGATGAGCTTTTGTCTTCATACGGCATTGTTTGGCCAATATGAATGAGAGATGACTTGTTGCAACAATGTAAATGTACTTCACAGGGTTTTGATTGGGAGCATTTGGAAAAGGGATAATGGATGTGGAAGGATAGTCAACTTAATTATACTAATGCTGTGAACTAAACTCCAAAGTATTTATACTTTTTGCATGTTTAAGGCAGCAAACAGTTGGGGTCTTATCTATATACTATACTAGCTGGTGTCGAAGTCAAAAAAATATTACATAAAGAGAACATACAAACTACACACATATAAGTCGCTATACTTGCAAATATGCGCAGCGAGCACAGCAATATATGGTAACACACGCATTTACACGGACATGCCACAGAGATGGATTCGACACTTATTTCATGCAGTACATAATTGTGGTGGTATCAAGCGCCAGACATCATGATGATTTAGAATTGTATATGATGGAGTGGTGTCATGTATGTGTATTATTTGCACGAAACAAGATAGACCGGTCATGTTTTCTATTGAAGCAACCAGATTGATGTGTAGATTCATTTGATGCTTGTTGTGAAGTTGTGGGACATTGCAACGGATAATTATGATTAAATGTATAAAAGCTAAAATCACTTTTATTAGAACAATAGATATTCCAAACAGGTGGTGAACAGGAAACTCAGGCCAGCCTTTTGGATGTCTTCAAGGCTGAACCTGATTAGCATATACAAAGAGACTAGTGACTCATCATGAGTCCCCTCCCCCAGAAACTAGATAACACTCTGCTGGCCACACAGGAGGATAGTTCCTGTTTTTGGTCTCAGAAGAAGATGGAGTCCCAGCATTACTTTACAGAGAGAGAGAGAGAGAGTGATATGGAAAGACAAATTTATATAACTTAAGGATAATGGTATTGTATGCTGGCATGTAACTGTAACTGTATGTAACTGTATGTATCAACTGCTTACTGTGTGAGTTGTAATCATGTAATTATAGGTATACTGTACATTGTAATATATATTGAATCCATATCCTTTTAATAACAAATATATACATCAATGAGCTTTGGAACTCAGATAATGTGTGGGTGTATTGTTTTCTCTTATGGGATGCAGTGTTTTGCGATGTATAGCGCACATTCATGGGATATGGTAATGAGAGGTGCAGGCATTTACAATATATATTAGAGTGGGCATTTTAAATATTTGTGAGAAATCAATTTGGCATTCACAGATGGGGGCTGGTCCGCGATATCACGTTCTTAATGATGCACTGTACATTATAAACGCGACACTGTGGTCGATCAGCTTGTGATGGACGCATCCTAAAGCTGAGAAAATCATATCCGTGTGTATTGTTGTGTTATTAGTAAGACGCTGATTTGAAATTCAAGGGACAATGCGTTTCTCATAACATTTAAGATGCTAAAATGTATTTTTATTGTTGCAAAACAAGGTTCAAATAAGTCATATTGTGTTTGATTCAGATTGGATTGTTTATCTGTTTAAGTAGGTTTAAAAGTATATTTAAAAGTTGCTGCATAGCCTTGATATAGTTTTTATTTTTAACTCAGGCCTAAAATAACTTCTGGTACTTGTATGATGTGTGATTTCTTTGTGACAAAGGAAGCCGCATGGTCTGTCCTCTATTTTGGACTAACCACATGGCCTGTCTACCATTTTGTGTAACCCTCATGGATGTGGAAGGGGGAGGAGCAGCGGCCATTTTGGGAAGGTCATTTTCTAAATGGCTGATTTTCACTGCTCAGAATAATCAGCTTTCCTTGGTCACATCAAACACCATTTATGAGTTACCAATGCATTTATTTAACCCATGCCATAGTCAATTACAAATAGTTTCAATTGGGCCTAGTGAGAGTTAATAGTGAGATGAATACTTGATGTAAGAATTACACAAAGATATAAACAAAGTTTTTTTCTTTTTTCTCCAGGATTTAGTTAAATCTGCTTGCTAGTTTAGGATAGCCATTGAAATGTTAATTAACCTGTCCCACTACCCTCTTGAACAGGCATATGTACCTCTGTTGATATGCAAATTAGAAGCACTGAATGGGTAAATGAGTCTCATAGGAGACCAGTGAATGGTACATATATATAATATTATTATAATTATGTGTATACTTATATCAGTGTATGTTCTGCAGATAGCTATCCAATCTGAATCATATCATTTAAATTATTGATCATTGCTAGAGTCATTATAGATCTGTGTGAAACTGAATACATTTGTTGCTATATAGTTAAAACTAAAATAAATGTTTTAAAGCACAAACGCAGTCTGGCCTGGTTGTAAAGGTTTATACAGAAAGAAACTGTGTGTTGTATTAAGTGAGCAATTATAGTTAGTATTGCTCACATTTATAGAAGTTGTGTGATTTGTTTTATTGCGTACGCACATTGGTACACGTGGTACGGAACGTGAGGACAGCGTACTAAAACGTGCATGTGGCGCAAGGACGCACACGTGGCATAGAGGTATGCACGGTTGCGTAATTACGCAAGCTTGCGTAGGGTTGTGTGCGCATAATAAAACCACGCGATAGTTCGTTTAGTTCAAAGGTGGGATAGTAGACATCTACTATATAACAGCCCAGATCTGTGACTTTGTGACTCATTTGCTAACGCTGGGCGGAGTCACAACACTGGGCGGAGTTAGTCAAATAAGTCACAGATCTGGCCAAATCTATAGGAGACTAGGAGCAGAAGCAGATAGTATGGGCATGGCACATGCAGGGGTGCATACCTCCCAGCTTTCTTCAGGCAGAAGGAGGGATAACACACACACACACACACACACACACACACACACACACACAGCGAAAAGGGGGCGTGGCCAACGAAAAGGGGCGTGGCTTCACGGGAGGGCCCCCATTTTCGTCAGTGAGGGGGCATGCCCAGCGCTCTGTGAGCTGCTGGCATGCCCCCAGGGGCTGGTTATGAGTCCGGGGGGCCCAGGGCACTTGAGACAGGGGAGACCTATCTGATTGCTGTACCTGCTGTGGGGTTGGGGGCGTGGCCTAATCGCGGGACTTGATGCCACGCCCCCTTATGCAAATTCCGGTATTTTTTTTTTAATGGAATTTTGGCCCCTCAGCTAGGGCTAAATCCAGAGGAGGTGGTCGCTCCCCCTTACACACCCGCACAGGCAGAAGAAAGCAGGGAGACTGCTGCCTCCCTGCAACACCACAGACATGCCAATATGCAGCAGCGTGTGCTGACTGTAGCACAATGCTGCCGCTGTTGCTGGCAGGACGGGGGAGCTTCTGAGCTGGGACAGAGCTACTCGAGCCAGGGGGCCCCCTAAAACTGTGGGGCCAATGGTACGTACCCCCTGCCCCCCCCCTTAATCCGGCTCTGCTGCTGGGACCCCCCCTTAATCCGTACCCCCTGATGCCCCCTCTCCCTCTGTCTCCACTATTCACCGCTGCTCTGCTAAGCAGAACAGCGAGTACAGTACAGGAGCTTTCCAACTGCCCCCCCCCCCCACCGTGGAACACTGCAACCCGCGGGTGGGACAGTGGGACAGACCCCAAAAAATGGGACTGTCCCGCGAAAATCGGGACAGTTGGGAGGTATGGAGGTGTGTGAGGGTGTGAGGTGTGTACAGACAGACGGGCACCAGCTTACTGTGTGCTTGACCCCCACATCAGCATTCTCAGCAGGGTCTCTCTGGCGCGGAGGAGCGTCACTTTCTGGCACACTCCACGCTTCTTAGCTGCAGTTTTGTGGGGCACTTTCCGCTGTGCAGGTTCCGTACTGCCTCTGTTATCTCCAGCCCCGGCAACGCCATCGCTAGCTGCAGCGCTGCCACCCGCAGTGAGATGCGCCCAGCTCCTTCACACACTTTAGCCGGCGGGTAGCGCTGCAGAAGTCCGAGCTGCTTGCAGGCTCCGACCCCCTCCTCCCTCCAGCCGCAGCGTTTCCTGGGAGCTAACCAGTCACTCCCAGTCTCCCCTTACCACAGTGCCCGGCAGCTGCGAGGTCCGCGCCGTGTGCATGATATGACTTCCTCCTCCCTCCAGCTGTAGCGTCTTCTGGGGGCTAACCAGTCACTCCCAGTCTCCCCTTACCACAGTGCCCGGCAGCCACGAGGTCCGCTCTGCGTGCATGCTATGACTCCCTCCTCCCTCCAGTCGCAGCGTCTCCTGGGGGCTAACCAGTCACTCCCAGTCTCCCCTTACCACAGTGGCCGGCAGCTGCGCGAGGTCTGCGGTGTGTGACTGAGAAGGGGGGGAGGGATGCGGGCGGGCAGAGGAAGCAGGACTCCAGCCTGAGAGAGTCAGCCATGCCAAGTCTCCACCAGCAGCAGATCCCAACAGGTTGGAGTGGAACGGCAGCAGACAGCAGCAGTGACTCAGGTAACACACATCTGTCTGTCACTGTCATCACTGTTCTGTCCCTAATACCAATCTCTCCCGTGCCCTGTGTTCTGTCATGTCCCTGTCACCCCTGGCCTTGCCCTGTCACCCCTGGCCTTGCCCTATCACCCTTATCCTGGCCCTGTCACCCTTATCCTGGCCCTGTCATCCTTATGCTGGCCCTATTACCCCTATCCTGGCCATGTCACCCCTGTGCTTGCCCTGTCAACCCTATACTGGCCCTGTCACCCCTGGCCTGGTCCTGCCGCCCCTACCCTGGCCCTGTCACCCCTATCCTGTCCCTGTCATTTCTGCCCTGGCCCCGTCGCCCCTGTCCTGGCCCCATCACCCCTGTCCTGGCCCCGTCACCCCTGTTCTGACCCTGTCACCCCTGTCCTGGCCCCGTCACCCCTGTTCTGACCCTGTCACCCCTGTCCTGGCCCTGTTACTGCATACCATCCAACTACCTTTTTGGCAGGTACAGTACCCGCAGCGCCTCCAGACCCTTCCCCAATGCACCACACCTCCGCACCATCCCCTCCACCACATGCGGCACTCCACCCCTCCCCCACAAGCTGTGCCTCCAGACCCCCTACACCACCCGCGGCTCCCACTCCTCCACCCCTTCACCACCCACAGCACCTCCAGACCCCCTCCACCATCCACCCCCACATATGTCTTCCCCCACACCTGCCCCCCTCCACCCACAGCATCTGCAGACACCCTCCTCCATCCGTGGTCACCCCCTCACACACCCCTCCCCCACCCATGGCACCCTCGCACCTGCCCCTCCACCACCTGCAGCACCTCCGGACCTACTTCCCCATCCGCTGCACCACCCATACCTGCCCCTCCCCTACCCACGGCGCCTGCAGACCCCTACGGCACCCCCGCCCCTTCCCATCCCACGTCACCTCCGGAACCCTTCACCCATCCGCAACAGCCCCACACTTGCCCCTCTCCCACCCGTGGCACCCCTGCCCCTCCCCCACCTGCAGTGCCTCCGGACCCCTCCCCCATCTGCAGCCCCCACTCCTCTGCCCCTCCCCCACCTGCAGCACCTCCCGACCCTTCCCCATCCGGGCCCCCCCCTGCTTCTGCCCCCCTCCACCCGCAGCATCTACAGACACCCTCCCCCATCTGCAGTCCTCCCCGCACCCGCTACATTCTGTACATTGTGCCCTGCAGACGCTGTTCACGCCATCGCAAGGGGCTGCGCCTCCTTCACCATCGCACGCCCTTTCATTGTGCAATATTTAACCACTAACAAAGGAATGCAGGTAATACTCCATATAATACAAATACTGAACCCCAGAAAGGCATGCAAGGGTTAAGGGGGCGTAGCCCCTTGCGACGGTGTGAAGAGCGCCCGTAGGGCGCGATGAAGCACCTAGTTTAATACAATAGCACATAACTATCAGATTTTAAAAGCAGGTTACTCTAAATTTAGTTTTAAAAAACTGTATTGCCTCTGGGGTAAAGCTGCCTATCTGAATGAATTAAAATTTTCTGTACAGAAAAACAAAGTGTATTTGAGTGAGCGAACGTAGGAGTGAGTGGATATTCGAACCCAGGGAATTCGGGATCCCGTCATGTGGTACATCAAGTAAGTGGAGGCTTGGTGGTGTGAGGCGGCTGACTCACGTTAGTATAAAGTTTAATACGCAAATCGTGAGGTGATTTGCAGAGGAGCGTGATAGTACATAGTATTGCGAAGTATTGAAGTAAAAAGTTTTTTTTGTATTATGCTCCGGGCTGAGGGTCGCAGTTTGTACATCGACCCGTGGTCGTACGGCAGATAGGTAACAAGTACCCATACGCTGTGCGATTGGACCGCACGTTTGTGGGTTCGATATATACAGCGCAACGTGATATTATTGTGTCATATGCGCTGTGGAAGAGCATACGCAGACGTGATTGTATAGACAAAGGGGTTTTTCTTTGACAACGTCGGGAAATCTCCCTGGTGGGCTTCACTGGAAAGGGTGAAGGATAGTTATCTAATTTCTCTGTTTTTCACCCTGCAAACAATTCCAGTTGAAAGATACCGAAAAGGAATTTTTCGCTGCCTCTCTCAGGAAAATATTCCAAACAGAACTTCCACCGAAAGAAATTACGGTGTTGTAAGGTCTGATAGGTGCCCTAAGTTGGGTACATTGCCTTCGCTATCGACAGTGTATGGTAGTACTGGTCAACGTGGGCGCGAGCGTGTGAAGAGCGCTCTGAGAACTTTCACCGTCACCTTATATTGAGTATTTTGGTGTTTGTGGGAAAAGGCCCACAATTATGGGAGCCAGTTGCTCAAGTAAGGGACATTTAACCAGGGTTCTGGTTGAAGAGCCGTGGCCCAGGGGGTCAGCGAAGTTTAAAGGAAAAAGTATTATGTGTGGGAAATATGGTCCACATGCTGAAGACTTTTTGTCTGAATGGGAACGTATGACTGACAAAGATAGGGTACCATTCCCTAAAGTGAGCAGCTTTGAACCAGAGGTATTGCAGAACTTAAGGATAAGAATATGTCTGATAAAATCCCGAAAACAAAGGGTCAGACATACAAAGTGTTTAAACCTGTGGCAGCAAGAGCGGTTGGTGAGTTTGATCCTAAGGTATTGCAGGTGGTATGTTTAACCAAAGTCATATAAGACAAGAATGGAAATATAAGAACTGTTTGAACTTGTAGCAACAATAAATAAGTAGGAAAAAAAAAAAAAGAATGCAAGTACACCACCATATGTAGATGTGGAAGCAGTTACGGACAGCATACAAACTATAGAAAATAATAAAAATATGACTGTAACCTATATATGTACTAATGAATGTTGAAGTTTTATTTAAGAGGAGAAGGTGACCTGATCGTTTTCAGCCATTTCTCATGTACCCAGAGGAGTATCCAACCGGTAAAAGAAGAGCAGTAGCCTGTGGGGGAAGTGGCTGAGACAAGTGGAACAGGTAAGTATGGTATCATTCGTGTACATATATAGTAAAACCCAAAAATAAAACAACAAAAAAATCAAGAAAGTAACGTCAGAAATGGAGAAAACCTGTCCGCACATTAGTATTTGCCAGTAGGAAAGCGGACAGAGACAAGGTAACCCCAGGGTATTTCTTTCAGTTACCATATAAGAAGTATTCATTCCTAGTAATGCCCCTAGTAAAGATGAGCTCGGAAATGTTTGTTGGACCATGTACAGACCCTTAATACGGGATGAGAAGGATTGAATTAAATACTTTGCATGACCTAGAAGCTTGTTAAACTTTTTTTTTTTTTTGTCTCTTGCAGAAATAGAAAACTCTCCATCTGGATAAGATCACTGGTAAACACTAATTCGGCAAATGGGAGGTGGCTGTCTCTGTGCAAATGAACGGGCTCAATAAGGCATTGAGTGTCAGGGTGCAGACTTCTATGCAAAATTGGAAAGGTCACAGTAGCTAATCTTAGATAGTGTGCTATTGAACATCACAAGAATAGTGCTAGGCGCAGAGAACAACAGGTGGAGAGGTTGAGGACGGTAAGTATACTGGCACATACAGGAAAGACCCATCAGTCCAAACCCCAGATCCCTAATGGTCAATAATATGTTACACTTGTAGGAAGGAAGGGCATTTTGCCAGAGATTGTAGGAGTAGTAGGACACATAGTCAATATAGATCCCCAAGACAGAAAACACAAGCCACATTATTAAACACATAGACGGGACCAAGGGACATATAGTAAGGAATCATAAGCCATATAGAAAACACAGATTCGGCTAATGGGAAGAACAAAATAAATGCAACATTACCCTTTGACAAAACTAGACACCCACGAAGACTAATGTTACATTTCATGGTTCTAGATTCATGTCCATCACAGGTAGAGGAAATTATCTCACAGATACCGGGTTCCCTATGAACTTAGGATGGACAGGACACTGGATTGATGGCTGGGATAGTCCCAATAGCGATACGATAAACACAGAATTTTTTTTTAGGGGAGTAGACCAAGTAGAGAATCACTTCCCCGTAATGCCCAATCCAGTTGTCAAATTTTTATAAAATCTTCTTCACCTCTACAAACTCATCTGTCACCAACCTCTATTCTGTTCCTCTACAGTTTCATCTTCATCTTTTGCGTTCACAGAGGGTAGTACAATACATGGACCCAAGTACAGTTCAAACTCCACATGCCTAGGTCCTTCAGAGTTCTGCCCGAACCCAGTATATCTCAACAGCACGATGACACCAGTATTACTGCAGTGTGCCTTGTCATGCACAAAAGGTGGAGAATGGGAATACTGGTGAAGGGAAATTTTGTATAGACACTTATATGCCTGTTGGTGAGTGGTAAACCTGACATTTTCTTTTTAATTTTCTTCTTCTTTCTCTCCTCTAGAGATGTTTCTTTTTTCTTTTTTCTTTTTGAGTTATGCTCATGATACTCTACATTGCAAACACACGATAGTTAAATTAAGATACAAAAATAAAATTGTGTTCCCTACAGGAAAAGGCAGTCTGGAGGACAAAGGGATATGGCCAGGAGTCCTCAGGACTGTGGGCAGGTGGACACGGTAAGCCAGTAGCCCCCAGAGCATACCTTCCAAGTCTAGCTGAGGTGGCACACGGTCTGACTCATCTAGGCAAAGAGGGTAGGTGCAGGCTGATGAGAGCCTACTGGTGTGCGCCAGGATTCTATTCTCATGCAGGTAAGATAGCAATGACCTGTCTCGCTTGCTTGAGGAAGAATATTGGTAAAGCAATACCAACAGAGCCATCCCATATCCCTCCTGCAGATGGATCTTTTCAGGAAATACAAATCGACTTCGTTTTTTAACACCCTTTAGGAATTATTGTTATGTATTGGTGTGCACTGATGTTTTCTCAAACTGGGTAGAGGCATTTCCTGCCGCCACGGATGCTGCTGCAAAGGAAAATTGCGCAGAAATTTGTGTGTAGATAATGGTACCCCTAGAAGTAGGAGCAAAGCTTGAAATTGTACTATTGTGATCATAGATACTGCCACTAGTATTATGTAGCTTCGGAACCACTCCCAGATCTTCACTCAACGAATCACCCTCTTCGAAATTTGTTTTTGTTTTTGTTTTGGTATTTGTGTCTTTTTGGGTTGTTTTTGGAAGACAACCTCGTGTCATGATTGATCCGCACAATGATCAGAAAATACACCAATGAGGTGACAGTACAGTACCTTGTTGAGATGAGCCAGCATTTGAGAACTTGACAAAAGAACTTGAAACTGTTGATTGCTGGTATGCCAAATACTGTCTTGAGTGTGAACCAAGAGACTGTGTGATTGTTCTTACGCTCAGGTTGCCTAATAGACAGGTGGGAAGGACCATACCAAGTTTTGTTGACAGCACTAAAGGTCACCGAAAGAGAGATTTGGGTCCACTCGTCCCACTGCAAGAAGGTCGCTGACCCGGAAAGAACTCGTGACAAAGTAGTTTATTGCTCACATTCATTGAGTTTGTGAACTGTGTGTTCAAAGAGCAAAGTGGAGAGCAAAGTGAACTGTGTGTTCCAAGTGAACTGTGTGTTCAAAGAGCAAGGCAAAGAGAACCTCGTATCACTAAAGACTCTGTTCCGTGAAGACTGAGAGGCGGCACTGCTGAACACTACCTGAGCGTACTAAAGGATTGCAGAAAGACCAGTCATTGTAATTAATTTGTTATGAACAAGAGTTGTTTTGTTCTATTTCTCTTTTCTCTCTTTCCCGCTGACAAACATTTTCTTTCAGGATATTCTATTTTTGCAAGGTTTTTTTATGAGGGGTCGAGTGTGGGACTGGAACTGGTTCTGGAGGAAGGAGTGATTTCCTTATAGGATCCCAGGATTAGCCGATCAGTTTGTTAAAATCAGAGAAAAATCAAAGGTCTAGTAGTTATGGAGTTCAGAGGTAATCAGGAACAATCAGACAATGGCTATTCACACATTGCAGATAAAGAGCTCATTAATATATGTGGAAGAAAGGTTTATGAGTGGCTCTCCCCTAACTCCGAAGGTTTATGTTATTTAGGAAGGACACTACTTATAACCCTTGTTCAATGATTAAACAAACCTAGCATACGTTCCAGAAATGGAAACAATGTTCAGAAAATGATAGGAATATGTAGATCATGAAAATTTTATATGTCACTGTCACGATTTGTTTGTGTCTTCTTCAACTACCCAGCAGAACCTCAATCGAACCCAAACATCAGTGTACAAAGACATAGGTACGTGTATGTGTGAAATGTTCGTCGCAAATCAGAGGCCAAATTATAGGCCAAAGCACTGTCCCAGCATACTCTATAGGTTGAATGTTGTCCCACACCCAACCAGTGGTCCCGTGACCGCCGAGTGCATATAGAGGATGTCTCATCCTCCTCCCTGTCTTCCCCAAATACAGTCAAGTGTCTGATTTGCGAAATGCATACATACTTGTGTCTAGGTCACCGATTATGGTATGAAATATTTTTTTCTTATGTTAATAATTGATGGCAGTTATTGTTTACTGCCAAAGGGTGGACTGTCAAAGTTCAAAAAAATTACATAAAGAGAACATACAAACTACACACATATAAGTCGCTATACTTGCAAATATGCGCAGCGAGCACAGCAATATATGGTAACACACGCATTTACACGGACATGCCACAGAGATGGATTCGACACTTATTTCATGCAGTACATAATTGTAGTGGTGTCAAGCGCCAGACATCATGATGATTTAGAATTGTATATGATGGAGTGGTGTCATGTATGTGTATTATTTGAACGAAACAAGATAGACCGGTCATGTTTACTATTGAAGCAACCAGATTGATGTGTAGATTCATTTGATGCTTGTTGTGAAGTGACATTGCAGCGGATAATTATGATTAAATGTATAAAAGCTAAAATCACTTTTATTAGAACAATAGATATTCCAAACAGGTGGTGGACAGGAAACTCAGGCCAGCCCTTTGGATGTCTTCAAGGCTGAACCTGATTAGCATATACAAAGAGACTAGTGACTCATCATGAGTCCCCTCCCCCAGAAACTAGATAACACACTGCTGGCCACACAGGAGGATAGTTCCTGTTTTTGGTCTCAGAAGAAGATGGAGTCCCAGCATTACTTTACAGAGAGAGAGAGTGATATGGAAAGACAAATTTATATAACTTAAGGATAATGGTATTGTATGCTGGCATGTAACTGTAACTGTATGTAACTGTATGTATTAACTGCTTACTGTGTGAGTTGTAATCATGTAATTATAGGTATACTGTACATTGTAATATATATTGAATCCATATCCTTTTAATAACAAATATATACATCAATGAGCTTTGGAACTCAGATAATGTGTGGGTGTATTGTTTTCTCTTATGGGATGCAGTGTTTTGCGATGTATAGTGCACATTCATGGGATATGGTAATAAGAGGTGCAGGCATTTACAATATATATTAGAGAGGGCATTTTAAATATTTGTGAGAAATCAATTTGGCATTCACACTGGAGTACCCAGCGTTGCCCGAGATTTTAAGAATGTTTGTTTGCAAAGCATATCTTGCTTCCCTGATGCACTTTGTGTAGTGTCCAGACCACTTTTTGGTCCCCCAAGGGACCCTGCTCTTCCCACTATACAACTCTCAGTGGCTTATTGCTGCCTCCATTCCCCTCCTCACATCATGTCAGTGCCGCAATTTATTTACAGTCTCTTATATAGCACAGCACATTATGTATCTGCTGATATATTCTGTGCTGCTGGGGGACCCTGCTACTTCCACTATATAACTCTCAGTGTGTGGTTTTATGCTACCTCCATTCCCCTCCTCACATCATGTCACTGCCCCTGTCGCATGCAGCAATGTCATCACTGACAGATCATGCATGTCCTGATATAGTCTGTGCTGGTGGCCCACCCCTAGGGGTGCTAGTGGTGTGTAAGTCATATGTGTAGCAAGTTTGGTGTAAATTGCTCCAGACATTCGAAAGTTATGAATTCTGCTGAAAAACTCTGTGCTGGTGCCTCACCCCTAGGGGTGCTAGGGGTGTCTTACCTCCACAGTGTTTGCTTCCAGATTGCAAATCATATGTGTACCAAGTTTGTTGCAAATTGGTCCAGGCATTCGGGAGTTATGCTTTCTCATGAAATACTCTGTGCTGCTGTCCCACCGCTAGGGGTGTCTAACCCCCACAGAGTTTGTTCCCAGATTGTAAGTCATATGTGTAGCAAGTTTGGTGTAAATTGCTCCAGCCCTTCCACAGTTATGCTGTCTGCCGACATATTCTGTGCTGCTGTCTGACCCCTAGGGGTGCTAGGAGTGTCTGACCCCCACAGTGTTTGTTCCCAGAGTGTAAGTCATATGTGTACCAAGTTTGGTGTAAATTGCTGCTGGGATTCCAGAGTTATGCTGTTTGCTGAAATACTCAGTGCTGCTGCCTCACCCCTAGGGGTGCTAGGGGTGTCTATCCCCCACAGAGTTTGTTCCCAGATTGTAAGTCAGATGTGTACCAAGGTTGGTGTAAATTTCTCCAGCCGTTTCACAGTTATGCTGTCTGCTGTCCCACCCCTAGGGGTGCTAGGGGTGTCTAAACCCTACAGTGTTTGTTCCCAGATTGTAAGTCAAATGTGTACCACGTTTGTTGCAAATTGCTGCAGGCATTCCAAAGTTATGCTGTGTGCTGAAACAGCTAGGGGTGTCTAAACCCTACACTGTTTGTTCCCAGATTGTAAGGCATATGTGTACCAATTTTTGAGTACATTGCTCCAGCAATTCCGGAGTGTCTCCTGATATACTCTGTGCTGCTGTCTCCCCCCCCCCCCCCCCTAGGGGTGCTAGGAATTTCAAAAAAAAATTTAGTTGCCTCCGCCGTGTTTTATTAAGCTGGTATGTCAAATGTCACGATCTTCGCTTGTAAACTGTGGATTTGTATAGAAAGACAGACAGAAGGACAAATTTTCACTTTTATATAGTAGATATAAATGCGAAAGCCCTTACTCACTCACTCACTACTAATTCTCATACTTCCCAATATGTTAGGGAGCAGATATTTAACATAGGTTTTGTTCAGGTGGGAAATAGGAAAACTACGTAGAATTTTAATAAACCTCCCCTAAGGGGATGAACAGGGGGTTGACATAATAAAGTAATTACCGATGTGTGGCTTGCGTTGCGTGTACGATAATGCCCATACGGACAATCGGACCAAAATTTGGATTGCACTACAAAAATGATGCTGTCACTTTTACTGTATCTGCTACGGGTGATCCTCGGGTAACGCCAAGAAGCATGTATTAATATTTACTTATATTAAAACGTGTCAAATTTACATCTCTATAGATTTACCAATTTTTTAACACTCATTTATATTTACAACTATGAAAATCAGAAACTCCCCTGCGAAAAACAGGTAGAACAGCTAGTATTAATATGTAAACTTTCTGCATTGTCAGTGTACATTTTATAGTCTAAAAATTTCCCATCTGGAATTCTTTAAATAAGCAGAGTTTGGTAGTGGTCATAAGCACATGTCAGCACAGAGCCGGCCCTAACCAATATAATGCCCTAGGCAAGATTTTGGCGGGTGCCCCCTAGCACCGCTGCTAGTTCTGCAGGAGACAGAGGCAGAACTCTGGGAGGCAACGGAGTCAGCTGCCGCCGGGCTCCTGCTTTGAAGGCGGGCACCTCTCCCCCTGTTCTATGTGTTCAGCGACATTAATCAATTAAGTTAATTGACAGCAGCCGGTATCTCTTCCGTAGCCGACTTCCCCACTAGTCACTGCACCTTACAAATCACACCCTCTTTATTATAGATACACTGGAAGCAGACACCTTACTGATGAAGCTATTTGCTCCTATAAAGGAAACATGAGAATTCTAACTATATGACGTTATTTCTCTGACAATTACAAACAGAGCCGGCCATAGGCATAGGCAAACTAGGCAATTGCCTAGGGCATTTGATATACCTAGGGGCATCAGAATCTTCTGCTGATTAAAATGATATGCGGCATGCCTATATTCTGTGTGTAGCATTTCATATGTAGATACAGCCACAGTCTCACACAGTATATAGGCATGCTGCATATCATTGTAATCGGCAGAAGAGGCTTGTGCATCGTAGCCACATAGCAATGCAAATAAGATGAATTTTCACTACAAAAAAGGTGCCTGACGTTAACATTGAGGCAAGATTTATGAGGACACATCTGTATCCACGCAGAGGCAGAGGTCACAGTGTTAGTGGCAGTGTGAGTGCTGTGTGCATGTGAGTGGGTTGGTTGTGTAGTAGTGTTCAGAATATGTGTAAGGAGCATTATGTATGTCATGTAAAAATGCATTAATAATGTGCAACATATGTGTAAGGGGCACTATGTGTGTCATTATGTGTATAAGGGCATTAATAATGTGCGGCATATGTGTAACAGGGTACTACTGTATGTGTGTCATTATGTGTATAGGGGCACTAATAATGTGCAGCAAATGTGTAGGGGGCACTATGTGTGCCACTGTGTGTATAAGGGCATTAATAATGTGCGGCATATGTGTAAGGGACATTATGTTTAAAAGGGCATTAATAAAGGTTGTCATAATGTGTAAGGCGCATTATGTTTATAAGGACATTAATAATGTGTCTCATATGTGTAAGGGGCATTATTGTGTGGTATTATGTGTAGAAATACATTACTAATGTGTGGCATTATGTGTATAAGGTGCTCTACTATGTGGCGTTTCGTATAGAAAGGGCACTACTGTGTCGTCTAATGTGAATAAAGAGCAATAGGGTGTGGTGTAATGTGAGTAAGGAGCAATTCAGTATGATGTTATGTTAATAAGGAGCTCTACCATGAGGAGTAAAGTTTATAAGGTAAAGTGATACTACTGTGGGATGTAATGTGAATTATGGACACTATCTCATGATTAAATGTGAATAAAGTTGCAGTACAGTGTGGCGTAATTTGAATTGGATGTACTATTGTGTGGCCATGCCCCTTGCCAGCAAAAACGCACACCTTTTTGTGCTGTGCACCAAATGTGCGACCTGTTCCTATTTAAAATATAGGGGTACAAACACCAAAATAAGGACTTTTATGGGTGAACAGTGATGGTGCTGGGAAAGAGGTGCAAGGTCAGAGGCGGTACCAGCGTTGGTGCTAGGGGGCACCAGCCAAAATCTTGCCTAGGGCATCATGTTGGTTAGGGCCGGCTCAGATTACAAGTAACTTCATATAGTTAGAATTCTCACACTTCCTATGCAAGAGCAGATATCTCCATTAGTAAGGTGCATGCTTCCAGTGTAATAGGTTGTGGATTCTAATCCTGGATATGACACTTGCAAATTAATTGTCAGAGAAATAATCAGCATTGTGAGTGACTGAGCAGATCTATGTAGGGTGTGGCTGGACCCCTACATAGAAATGCCTAGTTGCAACGGTTTTGTATTAGCTTCATATAGTTAGAATCTGCAGGCTTGCTATGCAGGAGCAAATGTGTGTGTGTGTGTGTGTGTGTGTGTGTGTGTGTGTGTGTGTGTGTGTGTGTGTGTGTGTATATATATATATATACACATACATATATAAATATACATATATTCATATATAAATATATAAATGTATATATATATATGTATATATATATATATATATATATATATATATATATACATACACGGTTTGATCCGGCACTCAAAATAAGGTCTCATAAAATAATTTGCTCTGGTGCCTTCCCTGGGGTTGTGACCCTGTAATAGCTTGCAAAAGAAAGGGCGGCACTCTCCAGGCTTTTTTTGAAAAAAAGCCTGGAGAGTGCCGCCCTTTCTTTTGCAAGCTATATATATATATATATATATATATATATATACATATGTATGGGTACCAATATTTTCCTTGCCTCCGGGCACCTGGGCCAAACTTACGCCACTGGCAGGAGATGCCTGGCATGAGTCAGCTGGCAGCTCTGCTAACGTCGGGTACCTTTTGTTTATGAAAATGCATCTTATTTGCATTACTATATGGCTAGGATGCACAAGCAGCTTCTGCTGATTAAAATGATATCCAGCATGCCTGCTTGACTGCAGCTGTATCTGCATACGAAATGCTACATTACAGTAATTTCCAGGAATACACGCAACGTAGCATTTCGTATGCAGATACAGCCGCAGTCACACACAGAATATAGACATGCCGCATATCATTTTAATCAGCAGGAGCTGCTGGTGCCCCTAAGCATACCAAATGCCCTAGGCATTTGCCTAGTTTGCCTATGCCTAGGGCCGGCTCTGTGTCAGCATATAGCACAAGCTTATTGGCTATAAACTTATTGCCACTTGTATTTAATCCAGAAATATCAAAGTTGACTCGAATTTCAGTGGCTAGAGGCAGGGCAAAGTTCATTCCAGTCACCCGGTTGGAGGCAAGTTGGAGTTTGATGCCACCCCCCCTCCCTCCTCTTAAAAAAATGGAAAATAAAGATGATTTGAGATAACGCTCTCAGTCGGTCTACAGGGACTGGAGCTCATAGTGAATTGGCAGGGCACAGCTTAGCAGTGTGACAATGGCCAGTGGGTCAGAGTCAGACTCACAGGAATCAGCCATCTGCAGCATGCAGAATAAGTGTTCACCTGCGGGTCCCATGTCATAGTCCAGCAGCAGCGGCAGGTGCACCGTCTCTTGCTGCAGTGCAGGCTGAGCGGTACCAGGTGGGAGCTGTCCTGTCCCCTATTGCAAGTGTTAGCAAGGCTCCTGGAACAGAGCAGATTGACTGCAGCAGCAGCGGGTGCGCCGCAGAGCTCCTTTGGAAGAGCAGCAGTCACACTTGGATCTCACTGTAAACTATGCAACTTCCCCTTTATCTCCATTGCCTCTGGGAGTTCTGCCCCTGGCTAAAGGCTCTATAACTAGACCTAATATCAGAGGCGCCACTAGGGTTGGTGTCACCCGGTATGGTAACTCATGGTGTCACCCCACATGGACCTCCTTCCGTATAACACCACACGGAACCTTTAGTAATGTTTTTGTACTAGTTTTAGATAGGGATGAGCGGGTTCGATTCACTGAGAACCGAACCCTACCAAACATAACGTCCCAAGCCCGGCTCTGAGTCCAGCTCAGGTTTTCCCGCCAGACTTGGAAACCAGAACAAGGCAAAATGTCATCATCCCGCTGTTGGATTCTCGCAGGATTTGGATTCCATAAAAGGAGCCGTGCGTCACCGCCATTTTCACTCCAGTCCTGGAGAGTGTAGCAAGAGGACGTGTCTCCTCAGTGTGTGTGGCATGTGTGTGTCATTCCAGTGCTGTCTTATGCTGCATCAGTCCAGTGGTGGTGTCTTGTGCTGTATCAGTCCAGTCACAGTGGTGGTGTCCTGTGCTGCCATAAGTCCAGTGCTGCTGTATAAGTCCAGTCCAGTGCAGTGGTGGTGTCCTGTGCTGCCATAAGTCCAGTGGTGGTGTCCTGTGCTGCCATAAATCCAGTGGTGCTGCTGTATAAGTCCAGTCCAGTGGTGCTGTGTTGTGCTGCATCATTCCACTGGTGGTGTCCTGTGCTGCCATAAGTCCAGTGATGGTGTCCTGTGCTGCCATAAGTCCAGTGGTGCTGCTGTATAAGTCCAGTCCAGTCGTGCTGTGTTGTGCTGCATTAGTCCAGTAGTGGTGTCCTGTGCTGCCATAAGTCCAGTGGTGGTGTCCTGTGCTGCCATAAGTCCAGTGCTGCTGCCGTATAAGTCCAGGGGTACTGCCGTATAAGTCCAGTCCAGTGGTACTGCCGTATAAGTCCAGGGGTTCTTGCCGTATAAGTCCAGAGGTACTGCCGTATAAGTACAGTCCAGTGGTACTGCTGTATAAGTCCAGTGGTACTGCCGTATAAGTACAGAGATGCTGCCATATAAGTCCAGGGGTACTGCCGTATAACTCCAGTGGTACTGCCATATAAGTCCAGTGGTACTGCCATATAAGTCCAGTGGTGCTGCCGTATAAGTCCAGGGGTACTGCCGTATAAGTCCAGTCCAGTGGTACTGCCATATAAGTCCAGGGGTACTGCCGTATAAGTCCAGGGGTACTGCCATATAAGTCCAGTCCAGTGGTACTGCCGTATAAGTCAAGGGGTACTGCCGTATATGTCCAGGGGTACTGCCATATAAGTCCAGGGGTACTGCCGTGTAAGTCCAGTCCAGTGGTACTGCCATATAAGTCCAGTGGTGCTGCCGTATAAGTCCAGGGGTACTGCCGTATAAGTTCAGGGGTAATGCCGTATATGTTCAGTCCAGTGGTACTGTCGTATAAGTCCAGTGGTACTGCCAAATAAGTCCAGTGGTACTGCCATATAAGTCCAATCCAGTGGCACTGTCGTATAAGTCCAGGGGTACTGCCATACAAGTCCAGAGGTACTGCTGTACAAGTCCAGCCGTACTGCTGTATAAGTCCAGTCCAGTGGTACTGCCGTATAAGTCAAGGGGTACTGCCGTATAGGTCGTGGGGTACTGCCATATTAGTCCAGGGGTACTGCCGTATAAGTCCAGTAGTGCTGCCGTATAAGTACAGGGGTACTACCGTATAAGTTCAGGGGTACTGCCGTATAAGTTCAGTCCAGTGTTACTGCCGTATAAGTCCAGGGGTACTGCCGCATAAGTCCAGTGGTGCTGCCGTATAAGTCCAGTGGTACTGTTGTATACATCCAGTGGTGCTGCCATATAAGCAGGCCCGGCGCTACCCGCTCAGCAAGGTCTGCAAAGCAGGGAGGCGCTGGGGTAGAGAGGCGCTGTCCCTGCTCCGCAACCTTGCTGGCTTGCAGCGCCTGTCAGACTGTATTTTAACTGGCTGCGGCGCCGCCAGCCGTACACAGAGGCTCTTAATCTCCTCCTGCGTCCTTCCTGCTTGCTATTCCCCGCTGCACTTGTGTTGCCCACTTCTCTTCCCTCCCGTCTTCAGCTCCGCCCACCTCTCTCCCCTCCCTGTCCGTCAGTGGTGGAATCTAGTATGGGCAGAGCAACCACTGATACACACTGACCACCTGTGTGTAGTGGAGGAGCAAGCAGCCATGAGAAGAGAAGCAGCACTAACAGCCAGCCCCACGGGAAGCAGAGGCTCAGGTTAGTGCTGCTGCAGATAAACAAAGGGGGGAGAAACTGTTCTATTAATGTGTGCTTGGGAGGGGGAGGGGTGTACTATTGACCTGTGATTGGGGGGGGGAGGTCCTATTACTGTATTACTGTGTGCTGGGGAGGGGAAGGGTTGTGTTCAATTAATCTGTGCTTGGGGAGGGTGTCCTATTAACCTGTACTTGGGGAGGGGGGTCCTATTACTTTGGGAGGGAGAGGGGTGTCCTATTAATGTGTGCTTGGAGAGGGGGGTCCTATTAATATGTGCTGGGGAGGGGGAGGGTGTCCTATTAATCTGAGCTTGGGGAGGGGGGTCTTATTAATGTGGGAGGGGGAGGGGTGCCCTATTACTCTGTGCTTGGGGATGGGGATCATTAATGTTTGCTGGGGAAAGGGGTCATACTAATGTGTGCTGGGGGGGGGGTGTCCTATTAATGTGTGCTGGGGGAGAGGTGTCATATTAATGTGTAATGGGGAGGGGGTTCATATTAATGTGTGCGGGGAGGGGGATACAGGCTAGCAGCGATGTAGTGTGTGGGGTGCAAGGTAGCGGTGGGAGTTTCGTGTGTGCAGGGAGGGGGATGTAGGGTAGCAGCGATGTAGTGTGTGGGGAGTGTGGTTCAGGATAGCAGCTGCAGTGTAGTATGCGTGGAAGGGGTGCAGGGGTAGTACCAGGGCCAGCGCTACCCGCTCAGCAAGGTCTGCAATGCAGGGAAGCGCCGTGCTGGATAGGCGCTCTCCCTGCTTTACAGACCTTGCTGATGTGCGATGGTGCTGCCTTTTGCTGCTGCATCTGTCACTCTGTGTGACAGGCAGCGGCGCCGGCAGAATGGAGAGCGGCTCCCCTCCCTGCCTCTGGAGCATTGCGTGAGGGCAGCTTCATGACATGCAGTGCAGTGGTAAAGAGGCAGGGAGGGGGAGCCACTCTCCATTTTGCCGGTGGAGCCTTGCGTGAGGACAGGTTGCGCTGTCAACCAGACCCTAACAATCCGGCAGATGGGGGTGGGGCCTGCGACACTCACAGCCGGGGTGCAACTGCTGGGGAACACAGGCACGGCGTCCCAGGGCTGCATCATAACAGGGTGCCTCAGGCTAATCATGGGGTGACACAGGCGGCAGATAAGGGGCTGAGTCTTGGGACAGATTATGGGGTGACACTGGGGACAGCTAATGGGGTGACACAGGGGACAGATAATGAGGTAACAGGGGACAGATAATGAGGTGACACTGGGGACAGATAATGAGGTGACACTGGGGACAAATTATGGGGTGACATTGGGGACAAATAATCAGGTGACACAAGCGCCAGGGCTGGTTACAGGTAATGTGGTAGCACAGGTGCCAGGACTGGGGACAGATAATATAATATTCTGTGGTCACGCCCCTTCCCATGAAGCCACACCCCTAAATTTTTGTTACATGCCTGCGGCACGCATCTGTCCCTGTTCAATGTATATGAGGAAGGGCGCAACTCTTTTTTTTGCAGGAGGGTGCCAAACACCCTAGCACCGGCCCTGCGTATAAGTCCAGTCCAGTGGTACTGCTATATAAGTCCAGGGGTACTACTGTATAAGTCCAGTCCAGTGGTACTGCTGTATAAGTCCAGTCCAGGGGTACTGCTGCATAAGTCCAGTCCAGTGGTGCTGCCATATAAGTCCAGGGGTACTGCCATATAAGTCCGGGGGTACTGCCGTATAATTCCAGGGGTACTGTCATATAAGTCTGGGGGTACTGCCGTATAATTCCAGGGGTATTGTCATAAACTCCAGTGGTGCAGCCGTATAAGTCCATGGGTACTGCCGTATAAGTCCAGTCCAGTGGTGCAGACGTATAAGTCCAGGGGTACTGCCGTATAAGTCCAGTCCTGTGGTGCAGCCGTATAAGTCCAGGGGTACTGCCATATAAGTACAGTCCAGTGGCGCTGCCGTATAAGTCCAGGGGTTCTGCCATATAAGTCCAGGGTTACTGCTGTATAAGTCCACCAATATCGTGTGTGCATTACATCTGGGCAAATTCCAGCACGCCCCATGTTTTGCACATACATTTAATTTGGTGGTGCAGAATTTTTGGAAAAATGACAGGGGCGTGCAGGAGATGCTGTCAGTGGTCCGAAAAATTGGGACCCACTTTCAACATTCAGCCACTGCGTGCCACTCCTAGATGGGCCAGGTGTTTGTGCCGCACACATGTGTCACTTAGCTTAGTCATCCAGCTACCTCATTGCACTTCTTTTTCTTCTTTACATGATGAGTTTTTGGGGCCTAGTTTTTAAAAGTGCCATCCTGTCTGACACTGCAGTGCCACTCCTAGATGGGACAGGTGTTTGTGCCGCACAATTGTGTCGCTTAGCTTAGTTATACAGCTACCTCATTGCACCTCTTTTTCTTCTTTGCATGATGAGCTGTTTGGGGCCTAGTTTTTAAAAGTTCCATCCTGTCTGACACTGCAGTGCCACTCCTAGATGGGCCAGGTGTTTGTGCCGCACACTTGTGTTGCTTAGCTTAGTCAAACAGCTACCTCATTGCACCTCTTTTTCTTCTTTGCATGATGAGCTGTTTGGGGCCTTGTTTTTAAAAGTGCCATCCTGTCTGACACTGCAGTGCCACTCCTAGATGGGCCAGGTGTTTGTGCCGCACACTTGCGTCGCTTAGCTTAGTCATCCAGCTACCTCATTGCACCTCTTTTTCTTCTTTGCATGATGAGCTGCTTGGGGCCTAGTTTTTAATATAGTAGTATAAGTATACTGCCGTATAATTCCAGGGGTACTGCCGTGTAAGTCTAGTCCAGGGGTGCAGCCATATAAGTCCAGGGGTACTGCCGTATAAGTCCAGTCCAGTGGTGCAGATGTATAAGTCCAGGGGTACTGTCATATAAGTCCAGTCCAGTGGTGCAGCCGTATAAGTCCAGGGGTACTGCCGTATAAGTCCAGTCCAGTGGTACAGCCATACAAGTACAGTCCAGTGGTGCTGCCGTATAAGTCCAGGGGTTCTGCCATATAAGTCCAGGGTTACTGCTGTATAAGTCCACCAATATTGTGCGTGCATTACATCTGGGCAAATTCCAGCACGCCCCATGTTTTGCACATACATTTAATTTGGTGGTGCAGAATTTTTGGAAAAATGGCAGGGGCGTGCAGGAGATGCTGTCAGTGATCCGAAAAATTGCGTCCCACTTTCAACATTCAGCCACTGCGTGCCACTCCTAGATGGGACAGGTGTTTGTGCCGCACACTTGTGTCGCTTAGCTTAGTCATCCAGCTATCTCATTGCACTTCTTTTTCTTCTTTGTACGATGAGTTGTTTGGGGCCTAGTTTTTAAAAGTGCCATCCTGTCTGACACTACAGTGCCACGCCTAGATGGGCTAGGTGTTTGTGCCGCACACTTGTGTTGCTTAGCTTAGTCATACAGCTACCTCATTGCACCTCTTTTCTTCTTTGCATGATGAGCTGTTTGGGGCCTAGTCTTTAAAAGTAACTGCAGGGCTGAAACTAGGATTTTCGTCACCCGGGGTAAGGCAGAAAATTGGCGCCCCTCCCCCAAAAAAACCAAACAAAAACAAACACTGTCATACTAAAATAATCATATTATTAAAAAAATGCAAAAATTGAGGATACTATTGGACAATATTCCCCTATGTGCCTCAAATACCCTATGCGTCACATGCCCTGCCAGCGTGTTCAACTACATACTCCTTTGTGTGGCCCCATACATTGCACTATATCATAACACTTCATCACTGCACTACATTCCCCTATCCACTGCACTACATCACTATACTACATCCCCTACACACTGAACAACATCACTACACTAGATGCCCCTATGCTCTGCACTACATACCCTATATGCTACATTACATCACTACACTACATCCCCTTATATGCTACACCACATCCGTGCACTACGTGCCCCTATATACTGCAATACATTACTACACTACATACCCTATAAATTACACCAAATCCCCCCATCTGGGAGGCAAAGTGGAGGTTGATACTGTTTACTGGGAGCACAGTGCGCTTCTATAGCTTGTACAGTGCACCGCACGCTAGTCGCAGCACTGCATGGCAAAGAAGAGAGTTTAAGACAGTAGCTGGCATAGGAGAGATCCCAGGTACTGGAGCTCACCTGCACAGCGCCGGAGCTAGCTGTGGGCAGTCAGGTGGGTCAGAAACATTGCCCTGGGAGCTGTCTGCTGTCTCACAGGAGCAGCACAGCACTGCCGGTTTAAAAAACAAACAAAATCCTGCTCCTCTGTAAGTCCTTGGCGCCCCCTCAAATCCTGCAACCGGGGTGCATGCCCCCTTAGCCCCCCCTAGTTACGGCCCTGCTGTCTGACACTGCAGTGCCAATCCTAAATGGGCCAGGTGTTTGTGCAGCACACTTGTATCGCTTAGCAAAGTCATCCAGCTACCTTGGTGCAACCTTTTGGCCTAAAAACAATATTGTGAGGTGTTCAGAATAGAATGGAAATGAGTGGAAATTAATGTTATTGAGGTTAATAATAATACCGTAGGATCAAAATTACCCCCAAATTCTATGATTTTAGTTGTTTTTGTATTTTTTTTCAAAAATCATCCAGATCCAAAACCAAAACCCGAAAGTGTGGCTTTGGCAAAACTAATCCAGATCCAAAACAGGAGCGGGGATCCAGATCCAAAACCAAAACACAAAACACGAAAAGTGCCCACCGCACTTCTCTAGTTTTAGAGCACTTGCGTACAATGGGGGGTCATTCCGAGTTGTTCGCTCGTTGACGATTTTCGCTATATTGCGATTAGTCGCTTACTGCACATGCGCAAGGTTCGCAGAGCGCATGCGCTTAGTTATTTTACACAAAAGTTTGGTATTTTACTCACGGCATAACGAGGATTTTTCATCGTTCTGGTGATCGTACTGTGATTGACAGGAAGTGAGTGTTTCTGGGCGGAAACTTGCCATTTTCTGGGCGTGTGCGAAAAAACGATGGAGTTTCTGGGAAAAACGCGTGAGTGTCTGAAGTAACGGAGGAGTGTCTGGGCGGACGCAGGGCGTGTGTGTGACGTCAAACCAGGAACGAAACTGACTGAACTGATCGCAATGGCTGAGTAAGTCTGGAGCTACTCAGAAACTGCTAAGAAATTTCTATTCGCAATTCTGCTAATCTTTCGTTCGCAATTCTGCTAAGCTAAGATACACTGCCAGAGGGCGGCGGCTTAGCGTGTGCAATGCTGCTAAAATCTGCTAGCGAGCGAACAACTCGGAATGAGGGCCAATATCGTTAGTCCAGGACTGCCGGGGAGCTTCTGGGCAGTACAAGGGAAATAGCATGCGATGATCACATGCGATTCATCTTTCTGATGTATGGCCACATTCAGGTATGCACATTCATGCGGAAGTCTGTTTCATTACAAAAAAATGCATTTGCAGACTTGCACTTACAGATGTGTTCTCTTACACTCTTGCTGCGGGAGGCAGATTATCCTGGTGCTGGCGCATCACAGCATGCCGTAGCCTTCTGCAGCTAACAAAGGGCCTAATTCAGAGCTGATCGCAACAGCAATTTTTTTTTCTAATGGGCAAAACCATGTGCAGTGCAGGTGGAGCACATGTGCAGAGAGAGTAAAGGGCCCTACTCACTGGCCGACCCGCCGCCGAGCTGCCCGACGGCGGATACGGCCGACGAGCGACCCGGCGGCGGGGGGGCAGTGACGGGGGGAGTGAAGTTTCTTCACTCCCCCCGTCACGCGGCTGCATTGAAGTGCAGGCAAATATGGACGAGATCGTCCATATTGGCCTGCATGCACAGCCGACGGGAGACCAGCGATGAACGAGCGCGGGGCCGCGCATCGTTCATCGCAGGAGTCTCCACACTGAAAGATATGAACGAGTTCTCGTTCATTTATGAACGAGATCGTTCATATCTTTCAAAAAATCGGCCAGTGTGTAGGGCCCTTTAGATTTGGGTGTGGTGTGTTCAAACTGAAATTTAAATTGCAGTGTCAAATTAAAGCAGCCAGTATTTACCCTGCACAGAAACAATATAATACACAAAGTAGTAAGCTGCTCAATCAGATTGTAATGTCACTCAGGTGCTAAAAGGGGAGGGGTAATTCTGTGTAGGAAAAAAACTGTGTTCCCTAATGCACACCGAGTGAATAATATTATTCACTCGGTGTGCATTAGGGAACACAGTTTTTTTTCCTACACAGAAACAATATAACCAACCCAAATCTAAAGGGTCCCATACACTAGAACGATATGTCTGAGGCTGAAGTCGGAGGTAATTTCCCTTGAACTCTCCCAGGAGCTTCCCAGGAGTGATTCCATGCGATTCAAAACGATTTGGTACATGTGTTCCACATTGCTAGTGTGCTTTGCTTTGTTTGGTTTTTCTGAACAAAGTGCTCTTTATCCTGTTCTATGATGGATTTCTACAGGTATCAACTTCTGTTAGCCTATGGCTATCTGAAGCTGAAACGTGACAGGGATCTGAAACGGAAGAGGCAGAGATCTGTTTGGAGCAAGGTGTTGCCATACCTCCCAACTGTCCCGATTTTCGCGGGACAGTCCCATTTTTGGGGACTGTCCCGCTGTCCCACCCGCGGGCCGCAGTGTCCCGCGGTGGGGGGGGGGGCAGTTGGGAGTCTCTGTCTCTCGCTGCCCTGCTTAGCAGAGCAGCGGAGAATAGACGCTGTGCGCATGCGCACAGCGTCTATTCATTGGAGACAGAGGGAGAGGGGGCATGCCAGCGGCTCACAGAGCGCTGGGCATGCCCCTTCAGTGACGAAAACAGGGGGCGTGGTTCGCGATCGCGGGTCCTCCCGCGAAGCCACGCCCCCTTTTCGCAGACCACGCCCCCTTTTCGGGAACGCGCGCGGCTTCGCCGCGCATATGTCCCTCTTCGCAGAAGACAAAAGTTGGGAGGTATGGTGTTGCTGTTGAAGAGGGGGACTCTCTCTCACATGTCGCTCCTGACCGAGATTAAGGAGAACAACCCCGAGGACTATCGGAACTACCTGCGAATGGATGACGCTACCTTCCAGGAGTTGCTGGGCCTTGTGACTCCATACATCGAGAGGCAGGACACTAAGATGTGGAGGGACATCACTGCTGAGGAGAGGCTGACTGCTACACTGAGGTACCTGGATACAGGGCAGTTGTTGGAGTACATGAAGTGCGGGACCCTCATCTCCCCCCAGGCTTTGGGTCGGATAATCCATGACACCTGCAAGGCCATTGTGAAGGTGCTGCAGGACCAGTATTTAAAGGTAAATAAAATATACACCACACCTGTTTAGTTACTTTTAAACTGTTTATAGAAAAAAAGTGTTGTGTTTTTTTTTTAACCAACTCTGAACATTTATGCAATTAGTTGCCAATATGGCACATAAAAATGTAAAAAAACAGCATATCACAATTTGGACATATATATATTAGTGATGTGCACCGTACATTTTTCGGGTTTTGTGTTTTGGTTTTGGATTCGGTTCCGCGGCCGTGTTTTGGATTCGGACGCGTTTTGGCAAAACCTCACCGAAAATTTTTAGTCGGATTCGGGTGTGTTTTGGATTCGGGTGTTTTTTTTACAAAAAAACCTAAAAAACAGCTTAAATCATAGAATTTGGGGGTCATTTTGATCCCATAGTATTATTAACCTCAATAACCATAATTTCCACTCATTTCCAGTCTATTCTGAACACCTCACACCTCACAATATTATTTTTAGTCCTAAAATTTGCACCGAGGTCGCTGGATGGCTAAGCTAAGCGACACAAGTGGCCGACACAAACACCTGGCCCATCTAGGAGTGGCACTGCAGTGTCAGGCAGGATGGCACTTCAAAACAATTGTCCCCAAACAGCACATGATGCAAAGAAAAAAAGAGGCGCACCAAGGTCGCTGTGTGACTAAGCTAAGCGACACAAGTGGCCGACACAAACAACTGGCCCATCTAGGAGTGGCACTGCAGTGTCAGGCAGGATGGCACTTTAAAAAAATTGTCCCCAAACAGCACATGATGCAAAGAAAAATTAAAGAAAAAAGAGGTGCAAGATGGAATTGTCCTTGGGCCCTCCCACCCACCCTTATGTTGTATAAACAGGACATGCACACTTTAACAAACCCATTATTTCAGCGACAGGGTCTGCCACACGACTGTGACTGAAATGACTGGTTGGTTTGGGCCCCCATCAAAAAAAGAAGCAATCAATCTCTCCTTGCACAAACTGGCTCTACAGAGGCGAGATGTCCACCTCATCATCATCCTCCGATTCCTCACCCCTTTCACTGTGTACATCCCCCTCCTCACAGATTATTAATTCGTCCCCACTGGAATCCACCATCTCAGGTCCCTGTGTACTTTGTGGAGGCAATTGCTGCTGGTGAATGTCTCCACGGAGGAATTGATTATAATTCATTTTGATGAACATCATCTTCTCCACATTTTCTGGAAGTAACCTCGTACGCCGATTGCTGACAAGGTGAGCGGCTGCACTAAACACTCTTTCGGAGTACACACTGGAGGGAGGGCAACATAGGTAGAATAAAGCCAGTTTGTGCAAGGGCCTCCAAATTGCCTCTTTTTCCTGCCAGTATATGTACGGACTGTCTGACGTGCCTACTTGGATGCGGTCACTCATATAATCCTCCACCATTCTTTCAATGGTGAGAGAATCATATGAAGTGACAGTAGACGACATGTCAGTAATCGTTGGCAGGTCCTTCAGTCCGGACCAGATATCAGCACTCGCTCCAGACTGCCCTGCATCACCGCCAGCGGGTGGGCTCGGAATTCTTAGCCTTTTCCTCGCACCCCCAGTTGCGGGAGAATGTGAAGGAGTAGATGTTGATGGGTCACGTTCCGCTTGACTTGACAATTTTCTCACCAGCAGGTCTTTGAACCTCTGCAGACTTGTGTCTGCCGGAAAGAGAGATACAACGTAGGTTTTAAATCTAGGATCGAGCACGGTGGCCAAAATGTAGTGCTCTGATTTCAACAGATTGACCACCCGTGAATCCTGGTTAAGCGAATTAAGGGCTCCATCCACAAGTCCCACATGCCTAGCGGAATCGCTCTGTTTTAGCTCCTCCTTCAATGTCTCCAGCTTCTTCTGCAAAAGCCTGATGAGGGGAATGACCTGACTCAGGCTGGCAGTGTCTGAACTGACTTCACGTGTGGCAAGTTCAAAGGGTTGCAGAACCTTGCACAACGTTTAAATCATTCTCCACTGCGCTTGAGTCAGGTGCATTCCCCCTCCTTTGCCTATATCGTGGCCAGATGTATAGGCTTGAATGGCCTTTTGCTGCTCCTCCATCCTCTGAAGCATATAGAGGGTTGAATTCCACCTCGTTACCACCTCTTGCTTCAGATGATGGCAGGGCAGGTTCAGGACTGTTTGGTGGTGCTCCAGTCTTCGGTACGCGGTGGCTGAATGCCGAAAGTGGCCCGCAATTCTTCGGGCCACCGACAGCATCTCTTGCACGCCCCTGTCATTTTTAAAATAATTCTGCACCACCAAATTCAATGTATGTGCAAAACATGGGACGTGCTGGAATTTGCCCAGATGTAATGCACGCAAAATATTGCTGGCGTTGTCCGATGTCACAAATCCCCAGGAGAGTCCAATTGGGGTAAGCCATTCTGCGATGATCTTCCTCATTTTCCGTAAGAGGTTGTCAGCTGTGTGCCTCTTCTGGAAAGCGGTGATACAAAGCGTAGCCTGCCTAGGAACGAGTTGGCGTTTGCGAGATGCTGCTACTGGTGCCGCCGCTGCTGTTCTTGCTGCGGGAGCAGTGGCGGATCTTGCCACGGGCAAGCAGGACTTTTGCCCGGGGCGCCGCCTTCCGGAGGGCGCCGCACCATGGCAAGATCCTCCACTGTCAGTGTGCGCCCCAGCAGTGTCCCCCCGCTGTGCCCCCCCTCCCGCTGTGAGAAGGGAACCAGACGCTATGCGTCTGGTTTCCCTTCGTGGCGCTGGTCCTCCCCCGCTCTGAAGGGAATCAGACGCTAAGCGTCTAGTTTCCCTTCATGGAGAGGACCTTTGGTGTGCGGTGCGCGATGACGTCATCGCGCACCGCACAGCATTGTGGCATAGACGCTAGGGGTCATAATTGACCTCTAGCGCTTATGCTGTGCTATGGGAGAGACGTCATGACTGACGTCTCTCCCATAGATCCGAGGAGAAGAGCGGCGCCGGTCTGCAGGGTCTGGAAACAGGAGCGGGGTACAGTAAGTATACTTTTTTTTTTCTTTTTTTTTTCAGCGGCGCTACAAATGGGGGGCGTGACTGACCACGCCCCCATGTTAAGCCACGCCCCTAACTTTTGCCCGGGGCGCCGCAAGGGCAAGAACCGGCCCTGTGCGGGAGGCAATACATCTACCCAGTGGGCTGTCACAGTCATATAGTCCTGAGTCTGCCCTGCTCCACTTGTCCACATGTCCGTGGTTAAGTGGACATTGGGTGCAACTGCATTTTTTAGGACATTGGTGACTCTTTTTCTGAGGTCTGTGTACATTTTCGGTATCGCCTGCCTAGAGAAATGGAACCTAGATGGTATTTGGTATTGGGGACACAGTACCTCAATCAAGTCTCTAGTTGCCTCTGAATTAACGGTGGATACCGGAACCACGTTTCTCACCGCCCAGGCTGCCAAGGCCTGAGTTATCTGCTTTGCAGCAGGATGACTACTGTGATATTTCATCTTCCTCGCAAAGGACTGTTGGACAGTCAATTGCTTACTGGAAGTAGTACAAGTGGTCTTCCGACTTCCCCTCTGGGATAACGATCGACTCCCAGCAGCTACAACAGCAGCGCCAGCAGCAGTAGGCGTTACACTCAAGGATGCATCAGAGGAATCCCAGGCAGGAGAGGACTCGTCAGACTTGCCAGTGACATGGCCTGCAGGACTATTGGCTTTCCTGGGTAAGAGGAAATTGACACTGAGGGAGTTGGTGGTGTGGTTTGCAGGAGCTTGGTTACAAGAGGAAGGGATTTACTGGTCAGTGGACTGCTTCCACTGTCATCCAAAGTTTTTGAACTTGTCACTGACTTATGATGAATGCGCTGCAGGTGACATATAAGGGAGGATGTTCCGAGGTGGTTAACGTCCTTACCCCTACTTATTACAGCTTGACAAAGGCAACACACGGCTTGACACCTGTTGTCCGCATTTGTGTTGAAATAATTCCACACCGAAGAGCTGATTTTTTTTGTATTTTGACCAGGCATGTCAATGGCCATATTCGTCTCACGGACAACAGGTGTCTCCCCGGGTGCCTGATTTAAACAAACCACCTCAGCATCAGAATCCTCCTTGTCAATTTCCTCCCCAACGCCAGCAATACCCATATCCTCATCCTGGTGTACTTCAACAGTGACATCTTCAATTTGACTATCAGGAACTGGACTGCGGGTGCTCCTTCCAGCACTTGCAGGGGGCGTGCAATTGGTGGAAGGCGCAAGCTCTTCCCGTCCAGTGTTGGGAAGGTCAGGCATCGCAACCGACACAATTGGACTCTCCTTGGGGATTTGTGATTTAGAAGAACGCACAGTTCTGTGCTTTTGCCAGCTTAAGTCTTTTCATTTTTCTAGCGAGAGGATGAGTGCTTCCATCCTCATGTGAATCTGAACCACTAGCCATGAACATAGGCCAGGGCCTCAGCCGTTCCTTGCCACTCCGTGTCGTAAATGGCATATTGGCAAGTTTACGCTTCTCATCAGATGCTTTCAATTTTGATTTATGGGTAATTTTACTGAACTTTTGTTTTTTGGATTTTACATGCTCTCTACTATGACATTGGGCATCGGCCTTGGCAGACGACGTTGATGGCATTTCATCGTCTCGGCCATGACTAGTGGCAGCAGCTTCAGCACGAGGTGGAAGTGGATCTTGAGCTTTCCCTATTTTACCCTCCACATTTTTGTTCTCCATTTTTTAATGTGTGGAATTATATGCCAATATCAATAGTAATGGCCTACTACTATATATACTGCGCACAACTGAAATGCACCACAGGTATGGATGGATAGTATACTTGACGACACAGAGGTAGGTAGAGCAGTGGCCTTCCGTACCGTACTGCTATATATACTGGTGGTCACTGTGTCAGCAAACTGCAAAACTAAAATGCACCACAGGTATAGAATGTAGATGGATAGTATACTTAATGATGACACAGAGGTAGGTACAGCAGTGGCCTTCCGTTCCGTACTGCTATATATAGTATACTGGTGGTCACTGTGTCAGCAAACTGCAAAACTAAAATGCACCACAGGTATAGAATGTAGATGGATAGTATACTTAATGACGACACAGAGGTAGGTACAGCAGAGGCCTTCCGTACCGTACTGCTATATATAGTATACTGGTGGTCACTGTGTCAGCAAACTGCAAACTAAAATTCACCACAGGTATAGAATGTAGATGGATAGTATACTTAATGACGACACAGAGGTAGGTACAGCAGTGGCCTTCCGTACCGTACTGCTATATATACTGGTGGTCACTGTGTCAGCAAACTGCACAACTGAAATGCACCACAGGTATAGAATCTAGATGGATAGTATACTTAATGACGACACAGAGGTAGGTACAGCAGTGGCCTACTGTACCGTAATGCTATATATTATATACTGGTGGTCACTGGTCAGCAAAACTCTGCACTGTACTCCTCCTATATAATATTATACTGGTGGTCCCCAGTCCCCACAATAAAGCAGCACACTGAGCACAGATATGGAGTGTTTTTCTGGCAGACAACGTATACTAGTGGTCACTGTCAGCAAAACTCTGCACTGTACTCCTGCTATATAATACAGCTGCTCCCCAGTCCCCACAATTAAGCAGTGTGAGCACAGATATATGCAGCACACTGAGAACAGATATGGAGCGTTTTTTTCAGGCAGAGAACGGATAACTGGTGGTCACTGATCAGCAAAACTCTGCACTGTACTCCTCCTATATTATACAGCTGCTCCCCAGCCCTCCCCACAATTAAGCAATAATGCACAATCAAGTTCAACAATAACGGAGAGGACGCCAGCCACGTCCTCTCCCTAACATTTCAAATGCACGAGTAAAAATGGCGGCGACGCGTGGCTGCTTATATAGAATCCGAATCTCGCGAGAATCCGACAACGGGATGATGACGTTCGTGCGCGCTCGGGTTAACCGAGCCATACGGGAGAATCCGAGTATGGCTCGGACCCGTGTAAAAAGGGTGAAGTTCGGGGGGGTTCGGTTTCCGAGAAACCGAAACCGCACATCACTAATATATATATATATATATAAACACATAGAGGGTACCGGCTCTCCCATAAGCACTTTACAGCTGAGCGCCGGGTGCCTGTGCAGTAAGGCGTATGTACATGCAGAAAATGGCACAGCACTCCAAGGCGACTTTGAAATGAATCACTCAGTCAGCAGGGATACAGCAACGTTTCAATGTATTAACATTTTCCTCAGGCTTAACAGATATAAAGACATTACTTACATATATAGTAGACTCTCACCCGGTGCAGAACGCCGTCCTTCCGGAAACGGGACAAACACCCGCCCAGCGGCGTGAACGTCAAAAATGACGTCATCCATGTGCTCCCCATCACCATGGTAACCCGATGCACTGCAATTGAACACAGTTTAGCTACAATAGTACACAATGATAGTCCAATATGAACGATCGTGAACCATATATAAGACCAATGCGTATAGAAAAATATATGCATAATTAGTATAATATTAAGATATCTTCAATCTACAGAAAAGAATCTTATTTATCTAAAATAACTGAGAGTTAGATATTCATTTAAACCTCGTGGAGCCACAGTGTCCAATCTCTGGATCCACTGGGCTTCCCTCTGTAGCAATTTTAACCCTCTGTTACCACCTCTTAATGAAGGTGGGATGTGGTCGATCATTCTGTATCTGACCGTGGTTAACGGATGGCGTGCCATACTAAAGTGGCGTGCGACAGGCTGCTCACTTTTACCCGTATTTATGGCTGCCTTGATGGCCGACCTATGGGCTGCCATGCGTTCCTTGAATGTTCTTTCGGTTTTACCGATATATGACAGCCCACAGGGGCATATCAATTGGTACACCACATACCTGGACCCACAAGTGAGTCTATGTTGGATGTGGTAGGTTTTACCTGTGTGTGGATGTTGGAATTTGTCACCTGGTATTAAAAACTGGCATGTCGTACAGGTACATCTATAACATCCCTTTCTCATGCCATAAAAAATGGATTGGGGCCTCGGATCATATACATCTGTTCTGACTAAGATGTCATGTAAATTTCTTGTTCTTTTATAGCAGGGCATAATTCTGGACTCAGACAACTTCAAATCAGGATCTGACTGTATAATATCCCAGTGTTTTTTTACTGAAGATTTAATAGTTTCACTTACTGCATTGAATTCTTGTACCCAAGGGATACAAGACTCAGATGCTGAATTATTCTGGGGGTATAGAAGTTGGTGTCTATCCAATGCCAAGGCCTTAGTTTTAGCTGCCTTGAGCACTGTAGGATGGTAACCACGATTTTTAAATTTATCAGACATGTGGTCAATTTGCTCCGCTGCTTTTGCTGGATCAGAAATTTACATGACATCTTAGTCAGAACAGATGTATATGATCCGAGGCCCCAATCCATTTTTTATGGCATGAGAAAGGGATGTTATAGATGTACCTGTACGACATGCCAGTTTTTAATACCAGGTGACAAATTCCAACATCCACACACAGGTAAAACCTACCACATCCAACATAGACTCACTTGTGGGTCCAGGTATGTGGTGTACCAATTGATATGCCCCTGTGGGCTGTCATATATCGGTAAAACCGAAAGAACATTCAAGGAACGCATGGCAGCCCATAGGTCGGCCATCAAGGCAGCCATAAATACGGGTAAAAGTGAGCAGCCTGTCGCACGCCACTTTAGTATGGCACGCCATCCGTTAACCACGGTCAGATACAGAATGATCGACCATATCCCACCTTCATTAAGAGGTGGTAACAGAGGGTTAAAATTGCTACAGAGGGAAGCCCAGTGGATCCAGAGATTGGACACTGTGGCTCCACGAGGTTTAAATGAATATCTAACTCTCAGTTATTTTAGATAAATAAGATTCTTTTCTGTAGATTGAAGATATCTTAATATTATACTAATTATGCATATATTTTTCTATACGCATTGGTCTTATATATGGTTCACGATCGTTCATATTGGACTATCATTGTGTACTATTGTAGCTAAACTGTGTTCAATTGCAGTGCATCGGGTTACCATGGTGATGGGGAGCACATGGATGACGTCATTTTTGACGTTCACGCCGCTGGGCGGGTGTTTGTCCCGTTTCCGGAAGGACGGCGTTCTGCACCGGGTGAGAGTCTACTATATATGTAAGTAATGTCTTTATATCTGTTAAGCCTGAGGAAAATGTTAATACATTGAAACGTTGCTGTATCCCTGCTGACTGAGTGATTCATTTCAAAGTCGCCTTGGAGTGCTGTGCCATTTTCTGCATGTATATATATATATATATATATATATATATTGCAAAGGATGATACGGCGCCACTTGTGGGGTATGACCTCAGTAATAAATGATTTGAATATAAATTAGTTAAAAGATACTAAAAACACAACAATCCTTGTTATAGGCGTCTGCCACCCCTTAAGATTGCAACGCTAGTACAGTGCTGCCAAAGAGATATACAGTGGGGGGATAAGGGTACCGGCGACCAATGTTGTGTGAGTGTACTGAAATCTAAGATTTATAAGCCAAAAAATATAAAATTTGAACAAACAGTTTAATAGCACATATAAATAAAATACATAAAATTTCCAGATAAAGAAATTTTAAAACACACAGGTAAAAGATTAAGTAAAAAATGTAAAGGTAAGGACTTAGCTTTTTAAAATAGGCAAGGGGGTCACTGCAGGGAGCATATATATATATACATGCTGTAAAGTGCAGAATGGATGGTCCCGCCCCATTATTATGTACCTGCAGCATGCGTGCATCCTACCCCAAAAATCTGGGCCCAAAACACCATATAGCCTATACCGCACCATATTTATTGGGAATTAATAACTATAAAACAAGACCCTTAACAATGTTCAAATTCCCAATAAATATGGTGTGGTACTTTGAGATGGAGGCTATATGGTGTTTTGGGCACAGATTGGATTGGGAGAATACACACATGCTGTAAAGTGCTGAATGAATGGTCCCGGCCCCATTATTTTGCACCTACAGCATGCGTGTATCCTGCCCAAAACACCATATAGCCTATACTGCTCCATATTTATTGGGAATTATAAGATGCCTACAAATCTTCAAACTGGGGCATATCCTCTGCCTCCAGCATAGCAGAGTATATGGCTGAGGAGCAGGTGGGTGGAGGAGTAGGCTGTGGCTGGATGGGCGGAATGAGATTGGGTTGGGTGGGCGGAATAGGATGGAATTGGGTGGGAGGAAGAGTGAGAGGACGGCGGTCGAATAGTACGACATCATCATGGAGTTTGGTTTTTCGGGCTTTGTTCAGCATCTTTAAATTGAGACGCTGAATCTGCTCCGCTTGACCCGGGAGTAGGTTTCGCATTGCAGATGCCATAAATTCCCCAAATTTGAAGTAGTGGTCGGGGGGGCTGGGCAAGCCTTGACTTTATTTCCTCGCATATGAGGTCTTTGGCCTCTTGGGTGGTGTTCTGTTTTTTTTGGCTTCTCTTCCGGGGGCGTGATGGAAGAGCCGATGCTGCAGAGGTATCGGGTAGCAGGTGTTTCAGGGGTAGGAACTTGGGGCTAGGATTCCTCCATATCCTGGATGATGCTAAGGTCTGGGGTGGCGGGAATTTCCACACTTCCAATCTGTAGTAGATTTTAAAAAAATACACTGTTGAAATACATGTTTTTATTTTTTATTTCTATTTTTTTATAGCTCCCTGCAAGTACATCAGAATGGCAAGCCGTGACAGAGGAGTTTGCCACCACCTGGCAGTTCCCCAACTGTGGGGGAGCGATAGATGGCATGCACATCCGCATAAACCCTCCTGCAAACAGCTGATCCCTTTATTATAATTATAAAGAGTATTTCAGCATTGTGCTGATGGCAGTGGTGAATGCCAACTATGAATTAATCTTCATTGACATTGGCAAAAATGGACGTGCATCAGACGGTGGGTCGCTGAAGAATACCACCTTCTACGAGCGGCTCACCACAAAGACCCTGAACTTGCCATCTAAGGAGCAAACCCAGCATGGCCTCAATTTTGTTTTTGTGGCTGATGAGGCATTCGCACTCCACGAGAACATTATGAAGCCGTACCCCCAAAGGCACTTGACAAGGGAGAAGCGGATCTACAATTATAGGCTATCCCGGGCACAACGAATTGTAGAGAACACTTTTGGCATCCTGTCTAACCGCTTCCGCAAATTCCTAACAGCTATCAATTTGCAGGTGGAGAAGATAGATTGGGTGGTGACTGCATGCTGTGTCCTGCATAACTATTTGCACAGCAAAACCATTTTAGAGCGAGTTTACAGGCAAAACAGGTCAGGGACAAGTACCTGGCCTATTTTAATGGGGTAGGTGCAGTCTATTGGCAAGAGGCCCACATTTAATTAGTGTACCGTGTTGAACTGATGGTGGAACTTGTAAAAACTTAAAAACGTATTAAAAAAATATACTTACAGATGCCGATAGAGATAGGTCACCGTCTTCAGGCTCTGGTGTGGCGGTCCGAGGAAGGGAGGTGAAACCTGTCCAGGTAGCCTCCTGGTCCAGGACAAACTCCAGCATGGGGTGTAAGTCTGGGAAGAACCTGCTCCAGACCTTTTAGACTGTTCCATTTTTTTGTGTTCTTTGAGGAACACCATACGCAGGTTCTGGATCTTTTTCTTGACCCACTCTTTGTTAGCACCGGATACAAAGGGCCTGCAGTACTCCACTAACTCCTCCAAGGCCGAATTCCGTCGCACTTTATCAGAATAGCCCTTGGCTTTGATCTTCCATAAACACTCCAATCCACAGTACATTTCTAGTAGGCCGGTGATGAAGTCAATGTCTGAATCTAGAGACATATCTATAATGAAAAAAAGTGGTGCACAAACGGTTATATTTTGTGTTTTACAAATGGTTTTATTTAAGGTATATGGTTAAATGGTTATATGGTTAAATGTTTTTTTGGTTAAATGGTGTTTAAATTTGTATAATATGTGTTTTTTAAATTAAAAAAAAAATACTTTCCTCATTACACAAGCATCAATGGTACAGCATTGGGGTATAGTGGCGGTGAAAACACATGGCTATTTGGGGGTTAAAATGACTTTGGGGACACAGAAACACAAGGTGCAGCATTAGGGTACAGTGGCGGTGAAAACACATGACTTTAGGGGGTAAAAATCACTTTGGGCACACAGAAACACATGGTACAGCATTGGGGTAAAAACACATGGTCATTTGGGGGTTAAAATTACTTTGGGGACACAGAAACACAAGGTGCAGCATTGGGGTATAGTGGCGGTGAAAATACATGGCTTTATCGTGTAAAAATCACTTTGGGCACACATAAACACAAGGTGCAGCATGGGGGTGCAGTGGCGGTGAAAACACATGGCTTTGGGGGGTAAAAATGACTTTGGGCACACACAAATAAATAAAATGTGAACAATAATTTATAATACATTGGTGGTCAGTGTGATTACATTGGTGGTCAGTGTGATAGGTGAACAGTGATTGGTGGTCAGTGTGGAAATACATACCTGGGCCAATAAAATATCCGATTTGGTTGGATTTATCTGATGAGCTCTCCTGCTGTGTCGCTGCTGCTGCTGATGCTGCTGCCGGGAGTGTCCTGAGAATGCCAGTCAAACTTCCTATGATATATTGCAGGCGATATATCGCAGACATAAAAAAACACACCTTTTTCCATACGATTCCAGGCGATTACGATATATCACGAGTGCAGCACTAGCGACCTAGGGGATCCCATCCGACACTCATGGGAAAGCGCATAGGATCGGAAACACCTCCAAAATGCCCAATTTCACCCGATATATCGGCCCGAATGCCCTAAAATTGGCTGAAATCGGGCATTAGTGTATAGGACCCTTAACTCTCTCTGCACATGTTATAGCTGCCCCACCTGCAGTGCAGCATGGGTTTGCCCATTAGAGAAAGATTTTCCTTTTGCAATCAGGTCTGAGTTAGGCCCAAAATCCATTGATTGATATGCTAAAAGTCAAAGGGGTGTGTATACGCACGCACCCGCTAGCGGCCTGAACATTACTGCAATAACTACAGGTATCAGGAGCATTGCTTCCCCCCAGTGGTGCAAGTAGAAAAAAACGTCTTAGTGGTACTGTTCGCATCGTCAAAAAATCTGGGCGTGGCCGTGTGCCACAAAAGGGCATGGCCAGTTAAAATGGGGCTTGTCAACGTGACACGCTCCCATTTCTTTTTACTCTTGGAACATTAATTTACATTCCATATGCACCTTACCTTTATGGTGCTTTCTCTGACCCGTCGCTCGTGACGGTAGCTTGGCACAGCTTCATCAGTAGCTCGCTTGGTGGTGGTGCATATTAATATGGTGCTGGCCGTCAGCCAATCAGAGCTTGCGCGCCGGCTCCTGATTGGCTGGCGATCCGCACCATGGCCCTCATTCCGAGTTGATCGCTAAGTTTTTCGGTCGCACAACATATTCGCAAAGTTGCGTTAATGTAGTAAATATGCGAACCTCCGCCCCCAACGTATTTTTGCACATTCGTACGCAGTATTACACAAAGTGGGCGTACGCCAAATGACATCGCAGTAATGCGAAACCATCGCAGCATTGCGAATCCATCGCAATAACACATACTTAATCGTAAAAATACTAAGTTTTAGTAGATTTACACATTTTACCGTAAAAGTGCACACTTTTAAGGAAAAACGCTCAAAAATGTTTTTTAAAGCTATTAAGTGAAATTACACCATTCCTTTTAAAGTCAACAAGCCCTTTTCAATAACGAATCCAATTAGTGTAATGATTGATAATGTTCCTAAACAATTAAGTCTGCAAAACAAACCAGATTAACACTTTGTTGCCATAATTGCCCATCAACATGTAAAAGTGTATTTTTTTTTTTTTTTCCTTTGTTTGTTTTTAAAGGTGTTGTTTGTGAATGAAGGTGTTTACATGTTTCTTAACACAATAATCTCCTGTTTTTGTGGTTAATAATCTAACGTAAGATGTGTGTAATGTTTTTTGCAAACAATTTCTGCCTGCCAATCCTTTTTTGCATTAATAAACACAACACCCGGTTAACTTTAATCAACTTTTTTTATTTTATTTTTTAAAATAAATCAGTTTTTTTTTTCTTAAAATAAACAAAATCATGCAAATTTTTGCAAATTTTCAACACAATGCATTAATCCTTGCAGGTGTTGGCGCATGGTGTAAAGAATGCCTCCAAAACTTGTAGGATCTCCAACTGCAACATCTGAAATTAAGATGCAACACAAACATTAATAACTTAATTACATTACTTATTATCCAAGCAAGGCGCAAAGCACACTTAAATGCAGGCATGTCCAAACTGCTGGACTCCAGCTGTTGTGAAACTACATATACCAGCATGCCTTGACACAGTTTTGTGGTCAGGGAATGCCAAAGCTGTGTCAGGGCATGCTGGGATGTGTAGTTTCTCAACAGTTGTAGGGCCGCAGTTTGGACAGGCCTGCTTTAATGGCAAAGTTACTACATCCTGCCTGTTTTATGGTACAATCATTAGCAGAACAACACACAAGCCTGCTCAGCCTTTTTTTAAGATTTTAAAGTGTTCCAGACCATGGGTTACATTTACTACTATGTGAGTTATATTTAAGATGGAACGTTGCCCATAGCAAACAAGCAAAAATATGAATATTATATTGTAGAAGTGGTTCCCAATTTTTAAAGTATAATCTTATTGGTTGCTATGGCCGACATCCCATGTTAAAGATAACTACCATCTTCGTCAATGTTACACCATGTTGGCATTCATTCCCATTTGGGTTTTTTTTTATTGTTTTTTTTTTTTTAGGGTGTTGGTCCTGCATCATCACACTGCATATCAACATCTTCAGAAGGATAACATATCCTAGCATGCCCACACTCCATGAAAGCTGCCCTTACTAAATAAGGTCAAACAGGTTTGACTTTATCCAATAATCATTTTGTGAGTGTAACTTTCACACCACAAATCATTGGGTCGTTAGGCTGCCTAACAAAGTGAAGCATGTGATTTGTAAGTGTAAATATTAAGAATACACAGGCACAAGTGTAAAAGAACAACAACATACTAAACTCCACTCAGGTCTAACTGTTTCCCAGAAAACCTAACACATATAAACCCTGTTGTCCTGCCAACCCTGTTGACCTAATGAGTGTCAACCTAGAGTGGACACACAAAACATGGCACACATAAACATTGGACATATAATGACACTCAAATAAATGTAAATGCAACATGTACACCATGAAGAAAAACACAATTAATTTTCCTTGGTACAAGAATTCCAACAGTACAACACTGCATGTTTTGTCATTGTAAGTGTAAGTAGGTAATCATTTTTAACAAAATGTTAAAACACTTACTTTCCTCGGCAACATGAAGACTCCCTGAACTGTCTTCAGGGGCTTCCTCTGCCCATTCACTGGGTGGGGATGGCGGCTGGATGGGGGAAGGCGGCTGGATGGGGGAAGGAGGAGGGATTGGGGAAGGAGGCTGGATGGGGGAAGGAGGCTGGATGGGGGAAGGAGGTTGGATTGGGGATGTAATTTCAGAGGGTGGGTCTGATTGAGAGGGCGAGGGGGGCGGTGAAAATGTTAGGCCAATAGAGGGTGAGGGGGGCTGAGAAGGTGAGTTGGAAGTAGAAGGAGAAGGGGTATGGGAAGGAGGAGAAGGGGTCACAGAAAGAGAAGGAGAGGTTGGCTGAGAAGGGGAGTGGAAAGTGGAGTGGGCCTGGGAAGCTGAGGGGTCCTGGGAAGCTGAGGGTGACTGGGAAGCTGAGGTGGATTGTGAAGCTGAGGGTGACTGGGAAGCTGAGGTGGATTGTGAAGCTGAGGGTGATTGGGAAGCTGAGGGGGATTGGGAAGCTGAGGGGGAGTGAGAAGGGGAGGGGGAGTGAGAAGGGGAGGGGGAGTGAGAAGGGGAGGGGGAGTGAGAAGGGGAGGGGGACTGGGAAGTGGAGGGGGAGTGAGAAGGGGAAGGGTGCTGAGCTGGTGCATCATGTGGTGCTTGCCGTTGTGGTCGTCCTAGAATGATTGGTAAAATATATTTCAATTTGCATGTTAAATTACATACTAATCAATTGTAATTTTCACTGTTCGGTTCCATGTAAAAGAAAGTTTTTGTAAGAATTTTTAAAAAATAATTATTCAAACCTCTTCATGTTGCCCACTGCAAACAAAATTATGAAATTTAAAAATTTTGTCGGTCATTCCTGTATCTATTCCATTGAGACATATTGATTTGTCTAGCCAACATCACCAGATCACTATTCAAGCTACCTTATTATATAGACAGCACTGATCAAGTTTTTTGGTACAGTTTCCTGCCTGGTTACTAATTATGTAAAACATGCACTTGTTTAGGGACACTTTGCTACAGTCAGTAATGTTTGCCCTAACCACACACACTGTCCTATTTTTTCAAAATGTTCACTCAGTGTTGCAATTAGCCTACCACTTAGTGAAAATTTGCACAATTTATGCTAATAATCTTATGTAATGTTACTTACTGCGTGCATGCATAGTGCGGATTTGCTGGCGGATCTCCGCCAACAGCTCTGGAGTCCTCCTTCGGAGATCACTCCATCTCCGCTCTAACTGGATGATGGTCCGCCTGCTGCGGACGCGAGACCGCAGCAGGCGACGGACCTCCGCGTAGGCCTCGCGCTTAACACGATTGGGGATGAATCGCCCAACGCGGCCTACGCGGCGGTCCATCACCGCAACCAGGACGCGGAGCTCCCGCCTGGTGAAAGGTGCCGCACGCATCATGGCAATGGCGTTTTCCTTATTTGGGCATATATTTATAATGTCTGTTAGCATGTGATTGGTCCACAATCTATGCTGTCATATGTCATTTATAATAACTTTATTGATCTTTGCAATGCTGTGAAGAGCAGAGTGTTATTTCGCACGAGCGGAACTACGCATTCGCATAAGCAAATTTTAAGCAAAACACAACCATAAATTTTAAAACAAAAAAAACACAGACACAGACACACACACAGTTTTAGATCAATTTATAAACATATCTGAGTACTCACCTCAGTTTGTGTGGTCTTTCAGCTGGACATTCACAAAGTGGGCAACATTCAGTTTCATTTGTTTGTGTTTTTGTTTAAATAATCATGATGTTAGAATAGTAAAAAAATAAGGACACTATTTAGCAACATCACAGTATTGTTTGCCACAAAATTAAATTGTCAGCTTAACGTGTTATTGTTTTTTGAAGATAAAAAAAAAACAGATTCAAACACACAAAAAGCATTACACAATGACCTTACAATAGCAAACACAATTTCTACATTTAAATACAAAATGATGCATACTGTGCTTTTATTTTGGTAACAATAGAGTAAAAAAAAACACTATACCTGAAAAATTCAGCAACAATGCTTGCCCTGACTTGGCTCCCCCTCCTTGTAACACTCCCCCCACCGAAGTGTCGGACAACCCCTGGCTCCTCATCAGGCAATTCCTCTGTCTGAGGAAGCTCTACGCTACTCCTTACCGCGATATTGTGGAGTATAGCGCACAGGACCACTATTTTACTTGCCATCTCCGGCGAATACATGATGTCGCCACCAGTGCGGTGGAGCACACGAAACCGCCCTTTAAGGACCCCAATTGTGCGCTCCACCAGCTGCCTAGTGGCAGTAAGCGCGGAGTTAAATGCCGTCTGTGGTCCTGGCCTGGGATTACGGTAAGGAGTCATGAGCCAGGGGGTGCAAGGATATCCACGGTCTCCTATTTGAGGCAAAAAAAAAAATTAGAAATAGTCAATTTGGAAAAATATACAAAATTTTGAACAAAATATGTGCAACAACTCACCCAATAACCACATGTCTGCTCGTTGACTTGATCTTAATCTGTGCCATATCCCTGATTGTCTAATGACATACGCATCATGGGAACTTCCAGTAAACTTTGCGTTCAGGGAAAGGATCTGGAGGGATGGCCCACAAACAACCATTACATTCAGAGAATGAAACAGTTTCCTGTTTCTATAAATTTCTTCATTATGTTTTGGTGGCTGAATAGCTACATGTGTGCCATCCACAACCCCAATAACATGTGGGAAGCGACTACCACCTTCCGCAAATTGCCGCTTCACCACATCTAGGGCACCAACATCCAAAGGCATAGCAATAAATTGCTTCACACGCTTGAGGAAAGCCTGGCAGACACGCCGCAGGACCTTACTGAACTGGCCCTGCGACATGCCAACCAGGTCTCCAACCACATGCTGGTAAGACCCTGTTGCCAAAAAATGTAACACAGCAAGGAATTGTGTCAATGGTGGTATTGCTGTAGGATACCGAATTTCAGACTCCAGATCACTCTCTATTATGGAGAGAGTGTCTAGGATTAGATGTGGTGGCAGCCTGTATCTACGTACAACCACATCATCTGGCATCCCAAAAAGTAGGACACGGGGTCGGAAAATTGGTGGCCTAGCACGCCTCCGTTGCCTTGGTTGATGAGGAGCCGGTTGTGGTTGTGGGGCTGGCGGTTGGGGTGGGAGTGCTGGCGTGGGTTGGGGAGGTAGGGCTTCTGCTGCGATAAATATAGACATCACACACTTTTATAAAAACAAAAACAAAAAATGAATAAGACAAAAACAAAGTCCAAAAAATATGCAAACAAAAAATTATTACAAAAAGGGTGTGTCAACTTACTGCAGGAGCGTAAGACATTTTTTCTGGGTTCAATTCAGGACCAAAAAGAATATTATAAAAAAAAAAAAAAATATTATAATGAAAGCTACATATGTTAAATTGTAATTGTTAAAAATACTATTATTTAAAAAAACAGAACATCAAACACATCACAAACAACTACTACAAAATTAAGAATAATTGGTTAAAAAAATTTAAAATAAAAAAAAAAAAAGTTAGCCCTTTAGTAGCTAGCCCAGCCAAGAACAACACTACTTTGCTGATCAATCCCGGTACAAAACATAACATTTATTATCAAGATGGAAAACAAACATAATCAAAACACTTTGAACAAACACAAACAGGCACCAACACAGGCCCAGGGAACTTACCTGATCCAAAATAAAGAAAGGAACTCTTTGTGTTATACAGCACACCAAAGAAACAAAATCAACTAGGGTTACGTCACCCAAAAAAAAACTCCTACAAGAGAACAAAAATGTCAGTAAAAGCAATGAAGCACAGGTTTATTTGCAAAAATGGACTAGCTAAATATATATGTGTAAAAAAGAATAACAAACAATCAACATAAAATAAACACTTTGAAATAAAAAAATGAACAACAAGACGAATTCCAGAATACTCACAAACGAAAATTCGCAGACAAAATGCTACACTGACTATATTCTAAACGCAAACGAAAGGACAAATGTATGCTTGACAATTACTCACTCTGAAAATTCCTATAGCACCTTCACGCACAAGCCAACAAACTCAAGTGAAACTCCAAACTACCTACACTCACAGCGTGCAAAGTAGGCCCTTAAATAAGCAGTGCAATCATTAATCAGATTAACAGTGTACACCTGTGTGAATTAACGATACGCACGTAGGTATATAAGCACACACCTCGGCGTACACACGTCATCACAAACATGGCTTCTCGTGAGCAAATCGCAGCAGAGATGGACCGCATTGCAGAGCAGGAGATGGCATTGCGGAAAAGACGCCTAGATTGCCAGAGGCGCATGTTGGAATCCGCCTCTGCGGATGTTGAAGAGGCAGGACCTAGTACTCTGCAAATGTCTGCTTCTGAACCACAACAATTGACTGGGGATACCCTGCCACACACACAAAGTGACCAAACTGAGGGAGAATTGGCTTTAGCCACACAAACACAACAGACAGAAGCTGCTAGTGAGGAGGAAGATGGTGATGACCAACAAGAAGAAACCTCACAGGCTACCTCCAGACGGAAGAAAAGACAGCCTGCATTCACTAAGAGGGAGTTGCGTGTCTTGGTCACGCAGGCCATGTCCAAAATCCATAGAGGGCCAAAAAACATGGGGGCTGCTTCAAAAGAACGAATCTGGAGAGACATCACAAAATCTGTGAATGAAGTTGGCTCTGTCGTCAGAACATCACAGGAAGTGAGACGACGGTAAGTGCATATTGACAGTCCTTTTTCTGTGCTAAGTTGACTAAAAAATGTAGTTACATGTGATGTTATGTCTAGCAAACACAAGCAGAACACGTGTCCTATATATTAGCTTAGACAAATAATAAGACTCTACTTTGTCCCTCTTTCACAATACATATGTAGGTGGGCCGACTTCAAATCCCGCCTGAAGGCAAAGAGGGCTGCGGAGTGGAATGCCTCAAGGGCTACAGGTGGAGGAGCACCTGTCGCTGTGGAGTATACTGACTTGGAGGAGATGGCGATGCCCTGTGTCAGTTATGAGGAGGGCCAAGGGGTGTCTCATATGGACACGGACCTGCCTGAGATCCTGACGGGACATGACTTGGAAGGTAAGTTTACACATTTAGTTGTCTGTAATTTTGACAGTATTTATAATAATAAACTAATTTTGTATCCTACTTTTTTCCCACACATTCTTCTATTTGCTTGCCACAAAACACAGCACAGGGGGGTGATCCGTTTGAGTCACAGGACGGTTATGTGGTTGAGGCTGAGGTGGAGGGACCTAGTGAGTCTGGCAGTGTGGGACAACAAATCCCACCTCTGCAGGTTCCTACTGGCCCCCCCCACCCAACCCTCTGCTATCCCGGAGATCCTGCTTGAAATCGCTAGGTATGGTGAGAGCCTAAATCGGTTTCAAGACGGGGTCATCCGGGAGGTAAGCCAGATAGCTGTCCGGCTCACTGAGCACCGAACCTGTGTTGAGCAAGGTGTTGCTCAACTCTGCCAAGGTCTGGCAGAGATCAGGCAGGGCCAAGAACAACTTGCCTCCTCATTCCAAACCCTTGCAAATAACATCTTGCAAGGGCTCCAGGCCATCGCTGTCTCCCTTGCTCACAGTGGCAGAGAGCCACCCACATCGGCTCCCTCCCCTGCCCCTGCCCAGGAAGAACAGCCCACTGGGCAGGCCCAACGAAGGTCGCTCCGCAGACCTTCCAAAGAAGAACAGCCTCAGGCGGGGAGAAAAAGAAGAAAATGATGTCTCTCCAGATGGGCAGCACCCATGTTTTTGATGTTGCCTCTATGTATTTTTGGAGTTGGCTTGTGTGACCAGAATGGATAACTCCCTCTTAGTGAAATGTATTCTTTCTGTTTGGATGTATTGTAGCCTGTGAGTTTATGTGTATAAACACCAGAGCCATCTTCCTCTTACTAGTGTGCTATGTATTGTTGTGTTTGTGTGGTGGATCCTAATTCTTTCTCATTTGGTTTAAAATTTGTGTGTGGCAGGGTGTGTCATGTTTTATTTATGCTTTAAAAATATACTTTTGTCAGAAGCAGAATTTTGCAGAGTACTGAGTTCTGCTATCTAATGATTGTCAGTGCCATCTGCTTGCTGCTTGGTCCATCTCTGCCTGTGCGACTCACGTGGAGCCATGTTTAAATGTTGTGAAATATTATTATAGTAATAAAAAATATATTTAAAAAATTTGAGCAGTTTCTTCAAGGTAATGCAGTTCAAGAAAGATTAGGTCAGCATATAGACACTTGTAGACCAATCTGCTAATTCTCCTTAAAAATTGAAAATAAAAACAAAAAAAAGGTATGCTTTGCACCACACTTTAATGTCCATATTAAGTAAACAGACACGACGCTTTTTATAAATATCTATGGTCAACAGGACATCATTTCAAACATTGTCAGATATTATAATCAAATATTATTGTGACTTTTAAGACTAAATTAAAGTGTATGCTGCATTATGTGGGTGTTGGTTTATTTGTAAAAAATGTTGCAGATTTCAAACACTTTCACAAATATTTTCACTTGCTTGTATTTGGGAGTCTTACACACATTAAAACAAGTTTTACAAATGCTTACACAACAAATTCAACAAAAATCACACCCTTATTTGGCAGTGTGTGAGATTTATATGTGAGTAGAATAAACATGTGATGTGTGTTCAGACAATTGCTGGTTGGTAACTTTCATCTGCTCATTAATTAACAAGTAATTGGACATCAGATGAATGTGATATCCAATTAACTGCTAATTACTGCATACACACTTGTACCAGTACTTCGCAAATGTAGAGTAACTGCAGACCTACTCGGCTGCTGCGTGAATGTTGCTACGGTTTCCTATGTTAGTTTTAACAGCGACAATGTTTTTTTGCGAAAAACACGCCCATTGCGAGTTGCATACTCCCACACTGTACGCCCACTTTCACGCCCATGTCGGAGCATTGCGAAGTCTCGCCTCCGCCACGCCCACGCCACTCCTCGTTTTCGTTTGCCAGTTACGGCTTTTTTTTTCTGAGTAATTTTGCCCAGTTGTCGTACGTATGTACTCGCGCATGCGTAATCACGCATTTGCGCATGCGCAGATACTTACATTTCGTACATTTGCGTTGCGAAGACTCTTAGCGATCAACTCGGAATGAGGGCCCATATTTCAAATGGCCGTGCGGCGCACCGGTACTTCAGTTAGGACGCAACAGATCAGGGAGCAGGAGACATCAGCGCCGGTACTTCAGTGAGGACGCGACAGAGCAGGAGACTGAAGCACGCGCAGTGCTAGTGCCGGGCTCTCCTCTCCGCCCCTCCCCTCGGACACACACAAGCAAGCGACTGCTGCGGGGGCAAAAATGGTGAGCACTACTTGTATCTGACACTAATGGGAGGTCATCACATGTATCTGGCACTGCAGGGGGGCATTATTTGTGTATCTGGCACTGCTGGGGGGCATTACTTGTTTATTTGGCACTGCTGGGGGCATTATTTGTGTATCTGGTGCTGCTGTGGGGCATTACTTGTGTATCTGGCACTGCTGGGGGGCATTACTTGTTTATTTGGCACTGCTGGGGGCATTATTTGTGTATTTGGCACTGCTGGGGGGCATTACTTGTGTATCTGGCACTGCTGGGGGGCATTACTTGTGTATCTGGTGCTGCTGGGGGGCATTACTTGTGTATCTGGCGCTGCTGGGGGGCATTACTTGTGTGTCTGGCACTGCTGGGGGGCATTACTTGTGTATCTGGCACTGCTGGGGTGCATGATTTGTGTAACTGGCACTGCTGGGGGGCATGACTTGTGTATCTGGCACTGCCATTATTTGTGTATCTGGCACTGCTAGGGGGCATTATTTGTGTATCTGGCATGGCTGGGGGGCATTACTTGTGTATCTGGCACTGCTGGTGGGGCATTATTTGTGTGTCTGGCACTGCTGGGGGGGCATTATTTGTGTGTCTGGCACTGCTGGGGGGGGCATTATTTGTGTGTCTGGCAAAATGCGGGGGGCATTACTTGTGTATCTGGCACTCGGCAGGGGGCATTATTGTTCCGAGGTCATACCCACTTTTCTGAGGCCACACCCACATTCACAGAACTGCGCGCGCATTGGGGAGAGGGGGTAGCTCTTCCAGATGTTTTATTTTCCGAAAGTAGCTCACACCCCAATTAAGGTTGGAAACCACTGCTCTGGAGAATGGGGAACCTCTGAAGAAATGTATCCTCCCTGGTCAGACAGCGTCTTTAGTCGGTAATCACTATTCATGTAGGAAATCACATGGTCCGGAAGATGCCTGTTTGTGTAGGAATATAACCAAAGTCATCGTCATACAACAGAGGTTCAACCAGATTCATGCCAGCTGTGTCACCTTCTACCCCCTGTGTCTCTCAGCTACACCATTATCTTCCCCCCTGCATGTCCTAGCCACACCATTATATCCCCCTTGCATCTCTCAGCCACACTGTCTTCTCCCCCTGATACTCTCAGCCACACCGTCATATCCCCCCAGCGTCTCTCAGCCTTCGTCCTCCCCCCTCCTTTATTCTGTGTTTCTCAGCCTGCGTTCCCCACCTTCATTATGTGTCTCTCAGCCTGCATTCCCCCCTCCTTCATTCTGTGTCTCTCAGCCTGCGTTCCACCCTCCTTCATTCTGTGTCTCTCAGTCGGCGTTTCCCCTCTCCTTCATTCTGTGTCTCTCAGCCTGCGTTCCCCCCTCCTTCATTCTTTGTCTCTCAGCCTGCGTTACCCCTCCTCCTTCTGTCTCTGTATCTCAGCCTGCGTTCCCCCCTCCTTCATTCTGTTTCTCAGCCTGCGTCCCCCCCCCTTTATTCTGTGTCTCTCAGCCTGCATTCCCCTTCTCCTTCATTCTGTGTCTCTCTCAGCCTGTGCCCCCTCCTTCATTCTGTGTCTCTCAGCTCGCTTGCCCCTCCTTCTTCATTCTGTGTCTCTCAGCCTGCATCCCCCTTCATTCTGTCTCTCCCAGCCTGCATCCCCCCCCCTTCACTCTGTCACTCTCAGCCTGCATTCCCCCCACTCCTTAACTCTCTCTCTCTCTCTCTCTCTCACTCACCCTCCACCCCATGCACTGTCAGACAGAAAGCAAAGACAGGCATGCAGCAGGAGGAAGCAGCAGGCTCTTCCTTCCTGCTATGACGCTGCACTCCCAGCATGCAGCGCTGAACAAGGAAGAGATGTTGCTTTTGGCTGTGTGTCCTTCAGAAAGACCCGGCCGCGGTGTTGTTCTGCTGGCGGGTGTGTAGCTGGCTCATGGAGTTGGCAGGGGCGGAACTAGCGAGCGGTGGGCCCAGGTGCGACAAAATGCTTTGCCCCCCCCCCCCAGATAGAGGCCCTTTTACACCTTACGGCGGACAGCGTTGCCTTTTTACACATTAAGACAGACAGCGTCCCCCTTTTTACACATAACGGCAGACAGCATCCCCCTTTTTACACATAACGGCAGACAGCGTCCCCTTTTTACACAACGGCAGACAGCGTCCCCTTTTTACACATAACGGTAGACAGCGTGCCCTTGTTACACATAACGGCAGACAGCGTGCCCTTTTTACACATTACGGCAGACAGCGCCCCTTTTTTACACATAACGGCAGACAGCGTGCCCTTTTTACACAAAACGGCAGACAGCATGCCCTTGTTACACATAACGGCAGACAGCGTGCCCTTTTTACACATAACGGCAGACAGCGTGCCCTTTTTACACATAACGGCAGACAGCGTGCCCTTTTTACACATTACGGCAGACAGCGTGCCCCTTTTTACACATTACGGCAGACAGCGTGCCCCTTTTTACACATTACGGCAGACAGCGTCCCCCTGTTTACACATTACGGCAGACAGCGTCCCCTTTTTACACAATGGCAGACAGCGTGCCCTTGTTACACATAACGGCAAACAGCGTGCCCCTGTTACACATAACGGCAAACAGCGTGCCCTTTTTACACATTACGGCAGACAGCGCCCCCCTTTTTTACACATTACGGCAGCCAGCCTCCCCCTTTTTGCACATTAAGAAAGAAAGAAAGAATTATACTTACTGTCTCCGCTGGCTCAGGCTCCTCGGTGCAGCTTCTGGCAGAGATCGGAATTCCCGGGCAGGAGAGAAGGAGGAGGAGGGAGGTGGAGGAGGGAGCCGCAGCAGCGCTGTGTTATTTGTGGAGGTGCTGCTGCTGCTGTCCCAGTCCTTCACCATAGGCTGTTCTCCGCCGCTGTGAATGCTGGGATGCGCTTCACAGCGTCGGAAGACAGCCTATGGTGAAGCAGAGGGACAGCAGCGCCTCAACCTATAACACAGCGCTGCTGCGGCTTTCTCCTCCACCTCCCTCCTCCTCCTTCCCCCCGTGTCCGCTTTGCTCCTCTCCGGGCGGCTGTGTGCTGCGGATGAGTCAGTTTGACTCATTACATGCTTTGGGCCCCTGGACAGTGGCGGGCCCCAGTGCAACGCACTGGTTACACTGGCAGTAGTTCCGCCTCTGGGCAGGGGTGCAGGCGTGATTGCGTGCCCTTGTTACACATAACGGCAAACAGCGTGCCCCTGTTACACATAACGGCAAACAGCGTGCCCTTTAAACACATTACGGCAGGCAGATTCCCCCTTTTTACACATTACGGCAGACAGCGCCCCCCTTTTTTACACATTACGGCAGCCAGTCTCCCCCTTTTTGCACAGAAAGAAAGAAAGAAAGAAAGAAAGAAAGAAAGAAAGAAAGAAAGAAAGAACGAACTATACTTACTGTCTCCGCTGGCTCAGGTTCCTCGGTGCAGCTTCTGGCAGAGATCCGAATTCCCGAGTAGGAGAGAAGGAGTAGGAGGGAGGTGGAGGAGGGAGCCGCAGCAGCGCTGTGTTATTGGTGGAGGTGCTGCTGCTGCTGTCCCAGTCCTTCACCATAGGCTGTTCTCCGCCGCTGTGAATGCTGGGATGCGCTTCACAGCGTCGGAAGACAGCCTATGGTGAAGCAGAGGGACAGCAGCGCCTCAACCTATAACACAGCGCTGCTGCGGCTTTCTCCTCCACCTCCCTCCTCCTCCTTCCCCCCGTGTCCGCTGCGCTCCTCTCCTCTCCGGGCGGCTGTGTGCTGCGGACAGCGGTTGCCCGCAGCACACAGCAGCATGAAATGAGTCAGTTTGACTCATTACATGCTTTGGGCCCCTGGACAGTGGCGGGCCCCAGTGCAACGCACTGGTTACACTGGCAGTAGTTCCGCCTCTGGGCAGGGGTGCAGGCGTGATTGCGTGCCCTTGTTACACATAACGGCAAACAGCGTGCCCCTGTTACACATAACGGCAAACAGCGTGCCCTTTAAACACATTACGGCAGGCAGATTCCCCCTTTTTACACATTACGGCAGACAGCGCCCCCCTTTTTTACACATTACGGCAGCCAGTCTCCCCCTTTTTGCACAGAAAGAAAGAAAGAAAGAAAGAAAGAAAGAAAGAAAGAAAGAAAGAAAGAACTATACTTACTGTCTCCGCTGGCTCAGGTTCCTCGGTGCAGCTTCTGGCAGAGATCCGAATTCCCGAGTAGGAGAGAAGGAGTAGGAGGGAGGTGGAGGAGGGAGCCGCAGCAGCGCTGTGTTATTGGTGGAGGTGCTGCTGCTGCTGTCCCAGTCCTTCACCATAGGCTGTTCTCCGCCGCTGTGAATGCTGGGATGCGCTTCACAGCGTCGGAAGACAGCCTATCGTGAAGCAGAGGGACAGCAGCGCCTCAACCTATAACACAGCGCTGCTGCGGCTTTCTCCTCCACCTCCCTCCTCCTTCCCCCCGTGTCCGCTGCGCTCCTCTCCGGGCGGCTGTGTGCTGCGGACAGCGGTTGCCCGCGGCACACAGCAGCATGAAATTAGTCAGTTTGACTCATTACATGCTTTGGGCCCCTGGACAGTGGCGGGCCCCAGTGCAACGCACTGGTTGCACTGGCGGTAGTTCCGCCTCTGGGCAGGGGTGCAGGCGTGATTGTGGCGCTTGGTGCTGGGGAAGAGGGGGTGTGTACACCGCCGCCGCGGACGTATCTCTGCCAGGTTAGTGGATGGGGGTGTGAGTGCGCGGCTCTATTTGGTGTCACGCCATAGGTAAGGGATAACCATGCCATACTGTATGTCAATCTCAGGGGGGAGAGGTAAAGCCATTAGTTGAAACGTGGCTATAATTAACTGGTGTATTTATAATGGATGCGGTACACACAGGCCCCTCAGTCCAGGGGGCCCACAATGCATTCACTATACCCATTTTTACTACAGATTTGAGAAGGAGGCCCCCTGTCCCAGTCCTGCCCCTGACCTGGGCGAAGCTGACCACCCACTCCCCTATCCTGGCCTCCACTCCCAGGCACTGCGGGTGGATCAGAAAAAGGTAGAAGGAATGTTCAGAAGGGTCAAACCTAAGAAAGCCACAGGCCCGGATGGAGTATCGCCATCTGCCCAAAAGAACTGTGCTGTTCAGCTCGCCCCCATCTTCTCCAGGATCTTCAACACCTCACTGGAGACGTGCAAGGTTCCCTCTTACTTTAAATGTTCAACAATCATCCTGGTTCCAAAGAGCGCAGCTGCAAAAGACCTAAATGACTACAGGCCGATCGCACTAACATCTGTGGCAATGAAAGTGTTTGAACGGCTGGTGCTGAATCACCTGAGAGAAGCAACTAACACCCACATAGACCCCTTGCAGTTCGCATACCGAGCGAACAGGAGTGTCGAGGACGCAGTTAACTTGGGGCTGCACTACATCCTACAGCACCTAGACCGACCCGGCTCTTATGCGAGGGTCCTTTGTTGACTTCAGTTCGGCATTCAACACAATCGTCCCTGATATCCTGCAAGCCAAACTCCTCTCCTTAGGAGACCCAGAATCAACATGCTTCTGGATCATCGACTTCCTGACAGCAAGGAAACAGTGGTGAAAGCCGGCTCATTCACGTCTAGTGGACGCACGATCGGCACAGGGGCCCCTCAAGGATGTGATGGGGGCCCCTCAATGATGTGTCCTCTCTCCTGCTCTTCTCTCTATATACCAACAACTGCACCTCGGCCGAGCAATCAGTAAAAATTATAAAATTTACAGACGACACCATCGTCATCGGATTAATCAAGGAAGAAGATGAATCTGCATACAGACGTGAAGCGGAACGGCTAACCAGTGCCGTAACTAGGTGTGTGCCGATGGTGCCTTGCCCACAGCGCACATGCACTGAAGGCGCACCATCGGCAGCACCCGCACCCATCTCTCCCCACCCTCCGCTTCTTGTTGATAATAGGAAAGAGTGATCTGTAACTCTAGAGAGACCCGCCAGCCCCAGCCCGTCTGTCAGCAGTGAGTGGAGAGAGGAGCAGGAACGGGCGCAGCGGGAGGAGAGAGAGCCGCCTGAAGCACCGCCCCCTGAAATTCTGAAGGTCGCCCCTCCTTCCCACATGCCTAGGTGTCCCCTCCTTCCCACATGCCCGCCTGCAGTTCAACAGGGTGTCCGTTTATGGGCTGAAACGCCAGCTGGCCAAGGGCCCCCGCCATCCCTGGAGCTTGCAGCGGTGGGTTTCTCACCACAGAACATGGATCCGCGGCCCTCCCCCCTCCGGAGCAGCAAGAGCCGGGCGTGGATCCACTCCTGCAGACAGGTACCTGGCGATAGGGAGAGGGTCACAGACGGGACACCTAGGCTGCTAGGCACAGCACCCTCTTGGAAACCGCAGCGATCGGTGGGAGGAGAGCAGGGTAGGAGATGTAGCAAACAGCCAGTGTCAAACTGCCTGTGCCTGCGGTGCAGATTTGGACTGATGCCACCCGCGGAGTGAACGGCCCCACCATCTTACTCACCCCCCTCATGTCACTCACTGTACTTCTCCCTCCTCCACAAGTCACTTACTGTTCTGCTCCCCTCTCATGTTACTCACTGTTCTCCCCCCCTCATGTCACTCACTGTTCCCCCCCCCCTCATGTCACTCACTGTTCCCCCCCCCTCATGTCACTCACTGTTCTCCCCCCCTCATGTCACTCACTGTTCTCCCCCCCTCATGTCACTCACTGTTCTCCCCCCTCATGTCACTCACTGTTTTCCCCCCCTTCATGTCACTCACTGTTCTCCCCCCATGTCACTCACTGTTGTCCCCCCCATGTCACTTACTCGCCCCCCTCATGTCACTCACTGTTCTATTCTTTGTCTGCTGTAATGTGTAAAAAGGGGACGCTGTCTGCCGTAATGTGTAAAAAGGGGACTCTGCCTGCCGTAATGTGTAAAAAGGGGGATGCTGTCTGCCGTAATGTGTAAAAAGGAGACGCTGTCTGCCGTAATGTGTAAAAAGGGGGATGCTGTCTGCCGTAATGTGTAAAAAGGAGACGCTGTCTGCCGTAATGTGTAAAAAGGGGCGCTGTCTGCCGTAATGTGTAAAAAGGGGGATGCTGTCTGCCGTAATGTGTAAAAAGGGGGACGCTGTCTGCCATAATGTGTAAAAGGGGCTCTACCTGCCCCTGTCTTGCATGGGGGGGGGCGCCAATGACATTTCTTGCACACAGCGCTAAAATGCCTAGTTACGGCACTGCGGCTAACACAGTGGTGCAGCAGGAACAACCTTGACCTAAATCCCCTCAAAACAGTTGAGATGGTGGTGGACTTCAGAAGGAAGCCCAATGCCATGCAACCACTCGTAATAGCCGACAACGTGGTTTTGTAGGTCGACTCCTTCAAATTCCTTGGGTCAAAAATTTCCAGAGACCTCAAATGGTGACCCAACATAAGCACTGTTGTAAAGGCGGCCCAGCAGCGGATGTTCTTTCTGAGGCAACTCAGGAAATTCAACATCCCGCAGCAGCTGCTGCTCATCTTTTACACAGCGATCGTAGAATCGGTCCTATGTTCCTCGATCAGTCTGTTATGGAGCTGCCAATGAGAGTGACAGACGGAGGCTGCAAAGGGTGGTGAGGACAGCTGAAAAGATCGTTGGGGCTGACATCCCTCCCGTCCAGGAATTATGCCAGTCAAGGGTCAGGAAGCAAGCAGAGAAAATCGTGGCAGATATGCAGCACCCAGGTCACAAACTGTTTGAACCGCTTCCATCAGGCAGACACTACAGGTCCATTCCCACAAAGTCGACCAGATCCATTAAAAGATTCTTCCCACTAGCTGAACAATATATAAAAAAATCTAACATGTATAATATGTTGAGTCTATCGTACATTTGCAATGTGCAGTATAAACTCGTATGTGTAATGTTTGTAATGTATGCTACGTTTCCACCCATCTTATGTTATGTATTCCCCCCTTCATGTTGCTGCTTGGTGATGCATTGTACCGCAAAAAATTCCTAGTGTACTGGAGTACACCTGGCCAATAAAGCTGATTCTGATTTTTTTAATACTCACCCCTCTGGAGACCCACGCCGATCGCAGCAGCGCTGCAGAAATCAAAGAGAAAATGGCCACCATGCCATTTTCCAGAAGATCTGCGCATCCACATTAGGGTCTGAGTGCTATAGTGCTCAGACTCTCTACAGCGCTGCGCCGCTGCCAGCGTCCGGCGGAGAGGAGGGGGCCCAGATGGAGGAGGTTTCACACGGGCCTCCTCCTGTCTTAAAATGGCTATAAGACTGAGGTCTAAAACCAAGATGGCTTTTAGAAAATTTCACGGAAACCACATTAATGCCCGGGTGTATACCTTACAATTAAAGATGTGTGGTTTCAGATTTACTCGGATCTCAAAACGGCATCTTATTGGCTATCTGACTGTCAAGTGTTTTGGATAGCCAATAAGAAAAATCCAGATAAATCCGAACTTGCGCTAACTTGGCACTAAGAGGTAGTGTGATCTGAGGGGGAGGGGGTGCGTTCTGTGAGGAGGGTGTCGTGTGGAGGCAGTGTGATCTGAGGGGGGGGGGCTGTGCGATCTGTGAGGGGTGGGCTGAGTGGGGGCTGTGTGATCTGTGAGGAGTCATATAATGTCAACACTGTACCCCTTTAAGGCTGTGATTGCTTCTATTACTGTGCTGCTTGCAGAGGGGATGGGCTTTATATGGGGTGGTATATGCAGTAAATCTGGCTCTGATACTAGCCACTGCCTCCCTAGTCATTGACCTTACCACACGTCACTTCAAGAAATATTCAGAATACAGATCTACTGCTTCCAGCACACATGATGCAACGTGATCATGTTGTCCAACTTATGTAATTGCAATTATATGAAACAGAATCTTCCATGGCACCATCATGCAGCACATAGTGGTGAGTAATTAGGACACTTCAGTTTTGTAATAGTTCCACTTTATCTATCCACCCCATGGTGTTAATCCATGCCAGAAGTTTGAAATAACTGAGTGATACCAGAAGAATTATAAATAATAAATTAGAAAATGTAGAGAAAATTGTTAAGCGTTTAATGAGAACGTGGATACATACTCAAAGAATAAATTGTACTTTATGATGGCCAAGCAAAACATTCTTCCAAAGTGTACGATTTCTGTGAATTGAAAATATTATTTTATTTTCTTTAAAACAGACACAATGGGTCAAATGTAATAGCCATCAAATGGCAGGAGCCGGAAAAATTGTCTCAAGATTTAAAGCAGCAATTACTTTAGCTAATTGCCACCTTTAACTCTAGCGACTATCTTGCCAGAATCACGGGCTATTACATGTGGACCATTGAGAACTGACAAAACACATTATCTATCTATCTGTCTGTCTATCTGAAATGAAACAATGGAGGTGCAATTTTACACATTACGGCAGGCAAGTGTCCCCATTTTCCACATTACGGCAGGCACGTGTCCCCATTTTCCACATTACGGCAGGCAAGAGTCCCCATTTTACACATTACGGCAGGCACGTGTCCCCATTTTACACAATACGGCAGGTACGTGTCTCCATTTTCCACATTACGGCAGGCAAGAGTCCCCATTTTCCACATTACGGCAGACAAGAGTCCCCATTTTCCACAATACGACAGGCAAACGTCCCCATTTTACACAGTATGGCAGGCAAGAATCCCCATTTTACACAATATGGCAGGCAAGTGTCCTCGTTTCACACATTACACAGGCAAGTGTCACCATTTTACACATTACGGCAGGCAAGAGTCCCCATTTTACACATTACGGCAGGCAAGAGTCCCCATTTTACACAATACGGCAGGCAAGTGTCCCGATTTTCTACATGATGGCAGGCAAGTGTCCCCATTTTACACAATATGGCAGGCAAGTGTCCCCATTTTACACATGATGGCAGGCAAGTGTCCCCATTTTACATATTCCGGCAGGTGGCGGGGGGGAGAGAGAGAGAGAGAGGCTGACTTACGTTTGAAGCGGTTCAGCCGCCTCTCCCTCATCTTTGCGGCGCCGGCCGGCTTGGCTCCCCCTTCTCCCTCCTCCCGAGTACCCAGCTCGGGAGGCGGGGTTTCGCGGAATGACACGATTGCATCATGACATCACGACGCACCCATGTCATTCTGCGAAACTCCGCCCCCCGAGCTGGGCACTTGGGAGGAGGGAGGAGGGGGGATTCAAAGAGCTCAAGAAGTGCCATGGCGGGCGCCCCGTGCGGTTGCACGGCTTGCCCGCCGCAAGAAACTGCACTGGTTAGGCACATAGAAGGGGAGGTTAGGGTTAGGATTCAAGCGGGGAGGATTAGGTTTAGGCAGTGAGGAAGGGAGGGTTAGGGTAAGGCACCAAGTGGGGAGGGTTAGGCACCACCGGGGAGTGTTAGGGTAGGGGGAAGAGGAGGGTAATGGGGGCTTCCTGGTGGCCTGTCTGGATTATGATGGATGGGGTGCTGCTGTCAGTATACTGACAGCCGGCATCCCGTCCATCAGCAATTCATACTGAATCCCTCAAATGTAATTGGACAAAATAACATAATCATATATAAAATGTTAATTTTTAATACTTTGTTGAGAATCCTTTGCAGGCAATAACTGCCTGAAGTCTGGAACCCATGGACATCACCAAATGTCCATGAAACAGCTTTTTAGTCAATTGTCCAATTACGTTTGGTCCCTTGAAAATGAGGCGGCTACATATTTAACAATTGTAATTCCTAAACCTTTCCTCCAATTTGGATATGAATACCCTCAAATTAAAGCTGATAGTCTGCATTTTAAAGCCTCATTCATAACTGTAACTTGAACATGTTTGGGTAATCAGTTTAAATATCAAAAATTGAGTCAGTGTCCAAACATATATGGACGTGTGCGTGTGTATACACTGCTCAAAAAAATAAAGGGAACACTAAAATAACACATCCTAGATCAGAATGAATGAAATATTCTTATTAAATACTTTGTTCTTTACATAGTTGAATGTGCTGACAACAAAATCACACAAAAATTATCAATGGAAATCAAATTTATTAACCCATGGAGGTCTGGCTTTGGAGTCACACTCAAAATGAAAGTGGAAAAACACACTACAGGCTGATCCAACTTTGATGTAATGTCCTTAAAACAAGTCAAAATGAGGCTCAGTAGTGTGTGTAGCCTCCACGTGCCTGTATGACCTCCCTACAATGACTGGGCATGCTCCTGATGAGGTGGCGGATGGTCTCCTGAGGGATCTCCTCCCAGACCTGGACTAAAGCATCCGCCAACTCTTGGACAGTCTGTGGTGCAACGCCACGTTCCACGTTGGTGGATGGAGCGAGACATGATGTCCCAGATGTGCTCAATTGGATTCAGGTCTGTGGAATGGGCGGGCCAGTCCATAGCATCAATGCCTTCGTCTTGCAGGAACTGCTGACACACTCCAGCCACATAAGGTCTAGCATTGTCTTGCATTAGGAGGAACCCAGGGACAACCGCACCAGCATATGGTCTCACAAGGGGTCTGAGGATCTCATCTTGGTACCTAATGGCAGTCAGGCTACCTCTGGCGAGCACATGGAGGGCTGTGCGGCCCCCCAAAGAAATGCCACCCCACACCATTAATGATCCACTGCCAAACCGGTCATGCTGGAGGATGTTGCAGGCAGCAGAACGTTCTCCTTCGCGTCTCCAGACTCTGTCACATGTGCTCAGTGAGAACCTGCTTTCATCTGTGAAGAGCACAGGGTGCCATTGGTGAATTTGCCAATCTTGGTGTTCTCTGGCAAATGCCAAACGTCCTGCACGGTGTTGGGCTGTAAGCACAACCCCCACCTGTGGACGTCGGGCCCTCATACCACCCTCATGGAGTCTGTTTCTGATCGTTTGAGTAGACACATGCACATTTGTGGCTTGCTGAAGGTCATTTTGCAGGGCTCTGGCAGTGCTCCTCCTGTTCCTCCTTGCACAAAGGCGGAGGTAGCGGTCCTGCTGCTGGGTTGTTGCCCTCCTACGGCCTCCTCCACGTCTCCTGATGTACTGGCCTGACTCCTGGTAGCGCCTCCATGCTCTGGACACTACGCTGACAGACACAGCAAACCTTCTAGCCACAGCTCGCATTGATGTGCCATCCTGGATGAGCTGCACTACCTGAGCCACTTGTGTGGGTTGTAGACTCCGTCTCATGCTACCACTAGAGTGAAAGCACCGCCAGCTTTCAAAAGTGACCAAAACATCAGCCAGAAAGCATAGGAGCTGAGAAGTGGTCTGTGGTCACCAGGGGCGGATCCAGAAAAAAATTACAGGGGGGGCACCATAAGGGACGTGGCTTCGTTGGAATGGGCGTGGCTTCGTTGGAATGGGCGTGGTATTGCAGGAAAAGACTACCTTATACCCCAGTTTTGCAACCTGCACGCCCAGACGTTGGCCACCACAGAAAAGAAAAATAATCCTGATTCATGCCCCTTACATTATTTGTCATTTTTCCTCCTTATAGTAATGCCCAGTATACATTATTCCACATACTGCAATGGCCCTTAGACATTATTCCACACACAATAATGCACATGACACAATATGCACACACTGTAATGCCCCAGACACATTATGCCACACACCGTAATGCCTGTGACACATTATGACAGGAATCGCAATGCCCGTTATACATTATGCTACACACTGCACTGCCCCTGATACATTATAGCACATACAATGTCTGGGACACATTATGCCACACACTGCAATGACCTTGAGACATTATACCACAATGCCTGTGATATAGTATACCATACACCGTAATGCCTGACACATACCGCAATGCCCGTTATACCCTATGCCACACACCGCAATGCCCGTTATATATTATGCCACACTGTAATAACCCTGAGACATTATACCACATACCACAATGCCCGTGATATAGTATACCACACACCGTAATGCCTGACACATTATGGCACACACCGCAATGTCCGTGATACATTATGCCACACACTGCAATGACCCTGAGACATTATACCACATATCACAATGCCAGCGATAGAGTATACCATACACCGTAATGCCTGCGACACATTATGACACACACCGCAATGTCCGTGATACATTATGCCACACACCGTAATGCCCATTACACATTAAGTCCTACAGTAAGGCTTCTAATTACTTTTCAAATACCTGCTCGTTGTCAGGGGTTTCATGCACTGGGTGTCATGCTCGTTGCCAGGGGTTTCATGCTCTTGGTTCCATGCACGGTGCCAGGGGTTTTCATGCTCAGGGTGTCATGCTCGTTGCCAGGGGTTTCATGCACTGGGTGTCATGCTTGTTGCCAGGGGTTTCATGCACTGGGTGTCATGCTCGTTGCCAGGGGTTTCATGCACTGGGTGTCATGCTCGTTGCTAGGAGGTAGTCCTTGTTGCTAGGGCTGTGCTCCCAGTGCCACATATGTCCCCAGTGCCAGATATTCCCCCACGGTGCCAGGTACTCACATGCCCCCAGTGCCAAATATAGCCCCCCCCATGTGCCAGGTACACATATACCCCCAGTGCCAGATATTCCCCGACAGTGCCACATATGCCCCCAGAGCTATATATGCCCCCATTGCCACATATGCCCCAGTGCCAGATATTCCCCCCCCCCAGTGCCACATATGCCCCCAGTGCCAGACAATGCCCCAGTGCCAGATATCCCTTCCCTGCCAGTTATTCCCCCCAGTGCCAGATATCCCCCCCCCAGTGCCACATATGCCCCCAGTGCCAGATATCCCCCCCCAGTGCCAGATATGCCCCCAGTGCCAGATATTCCCCCCAGTGCCATATATGTCCCCAGTGCCAGATATTCGCCCCCCCCCCCTCCCTGCAAATATGCCCCCAGTGCCAGATATTCCCCCCCAGTGCGTCCCCCGTCCCCCCCCTTCCTCCGCCGCCGCCGCCGCTGCTCCCCCCGCTCCCCTGTTAGGAGGGACACGGAGGGCACAGTGCACGCCTCCCTGTGTCCCTCCTGGGTCTCCGGCGGCCGCGGGTCACTGTAATAAAGGAAGTGCTCACGAACGGCACTTCCTTTATGAGACCAGCGGCCGCCGGAGACACAGGAGGGACACAGGAGAGGCGCGCACTGTGCCCTCCGTGTCCATCCTAACAGCAGGGGACGAAACGAGACCGCAGACTGACATGCGGACACTCGTCCGCATGTCAGTCTGCACTAAAAATGACAGGGGGGGCACGTGCCTTGGTGCCCCCCCCCTAAATCCGCCACTGGTGGTCACCACTTGCAGAACAACTCCTTTATTGGGGGTGTCTTGCTTATTGCCTATAATTCCCACCTGTTGTCTAGTCCATTTGCACAACAGCATGTGAACTGATTGTCAATTAGTGTTGCTTCCTAAGTGGACAGTTTGATTTCACAGAAGTGTGATTGACTTGGAGTTACATTGTGTTGTTTAAGTGTTCCCTTTATTTTTTTGAGCAGTTTATACATATATATATATATATATATATATATATATATATATATATAAAAGCAGCAAACAAATATATATATATATATATATATATATATATTTCTGTTTGCTGCTTATACACACACACACACACACACATATATATATATATATATATATATGCTCTTCAATGTACAACTGTATGTACTTTTTATATGTGATGTTTTCACGAGACCCCCAATTAATTTTAAATACACCCCCGAGGAAATCATTTTTGAGGAAACATGTCATGGGAGACAGAGAGTTATAGCAACATCTAACCCACTATGGTCAAATTACACGTGTGATGTAAGGTTTTACTAATTTTAAAGCAGACAAAAATTGATTGTTATTGGGTGTACTCTGGTGCGAGGGTCGCGTTGTAGACACAGGAGAATCCACTTCTTTATATTTATAGACATCATAAAAGGACTTTAAAACTGGAAATTTTAACTTTTGAACTTGTACAATTTCAGTTTAGCACCCCCCGAGACCAATATTCTTTAGAAACGATACACATGCACCTGGCCGTAGAGTGTACACATGATGTAAAAGAAAATGTGATTCATTAGACAAGATCACAGTCTTCCATTGCTCGATGGTCCTGTTTTAATGTTCACATTCCCCTGTGAGTGGATAGGGGTCAGCATGGGCACTCTGACTGGCAATACATCCCCATATGCTGTGTTTTCTGACACCTTTCTATCATACTGTAGCTAGCGCTACCTTTTTCTGCAGTTTGTGCTACAGTAAACCTTTTGTGAGATCCGACTGAATCTCCTAGTCTTCTCTCCCCAATCGCATCAATGAACCTTCTGAATCTATCACCCAGTTGCTTGTTTACCGGTTGTCTGTCTTGGACCAATTTTGTTAGGTACTATCCGCAGCATAAAGGGAAAACCCCACAAGACCTGCCGTTTTGAAGAAGTTCTGACTTCAGTCATCTACTGTAGTCTACACAATTTGGCCCTTGTCAAAGTTGCTCAGATCCTTACACTTGCCCATTTTTCCTGCTTCTAACACACCTTCAAGAACGGAGTGTTTACTTGCTGTCTAATATATCCCACCCTTTGACTGGTGCCACACATACACACATAAACACACAGTACCTGAAAACCATTATTTAGAATGAAAAGTAGAATAATGAAAAAATAAAAAGCAAGAATGAAGAAGTAGACCCCATGGCTATAAACTGATTTACATAGAAAGCAGATTTGTATGAATGCTAGCTCTATATCTTGATATGGGAACCATTCAGGATACCAGTGTTCGGCATCCTGGCAGTCGGAATGTCGACGCCGGAATTCCGACACTGCATGAAATGCCGACGCCAGCAATCCAAATGGATCAAAATGCCAGTGCTGCAATCCCGAATGCTAGAATCCCAATCGACCCCTGCTCGTACTCCTTAATGGTAGTCCATGGGGTGGGGGGTGGAGGTTAGGTTTAGTCTGCGGGGATGGCACCCCCCAGGGAGGGTTTGGTTGCAGGGAAAGGACAGTTAGGTTTAGGCTGCGGGAGGAGGAGGGGGCGGGGGGAGGGTTAAGTTTAGGCACCACCAGGGATGGTTAGGGGGGTAAGGGTAGACATACCCACCCGACCCCTGCCGGGATTCTCTGCTTCGGGATGCTGGTGTCAGTCATATAACTGCCGGCATTCCATCCTCAGGGATATTGTATGTATACCCTTGATACAGATAAAAGCTACATACTATTTTATCATAAGAATGCATGGTGGTGCTACCACAGTGTACAGGACTGAAAACAAACATGGAAAAGCAGAATTTTGTGCATAAAAGTGAAGGCCTAATGACTCGGCTATAAACAGTGGATTTCTCCATTAAAATAGGTCTTAAATATTACTAGTATGAAATGTCTAACATCCATGACATTGAGAACCACACGTGTAACAGGCACCATAGACTATCTATTGTCAGCCACTCTGTGAAGCACTTCTGTTACTGTGGGGTAGATGTATTAACCTGGAGACGGCATAAGGAAGTGATAAACCAGTGATAAGTGCAAGGTGATAAACGCACCAGCCAGTCAGCTCCTGTCAATTTGCATATTGGAGCTGATTGGTGCGTTTATCACCTTGCACTTATCACTGGTTTATTACTTCCTTATGCCTTCTCCAGGTTAATACATCTGCCCAGTGCTTCCAAAACCCATTCCTTAAAGCCCCTATACAGTCCTTGTGTTAATGATATTCTTACTTGAGTACAGATGGTTAATTCAAAATGACTGAGGTACAAATGGGCAGATGTCTTAAGCCTGGAGAAGGCATAAAGAAGTGATAAAGCAGTGATAAGTGCAAGGTGATAACGCAGCAGCCAATCAGCTCCAATATGTAAATTGACAGTTATGAGCTGATTGGCTTGTGCGTTATCACCTTGCACTTTTCACTTCTTTATGCCGTCTCCAGGCTTAATACATCTGTCCCATTGTCACTTTTGCTCAAGCAGCATGACTATCCTTAAAACTAGCAGTCTGGAGGATTTGAGGACAGATTTGGGAAACGCTTTTAAATGTAATCCCCTGGCAGACAGGGTCAAGTCAAAAGAACAGTGTGTGATAGACCTGGAGAGGGCGAGGCAGTGTAATCTGGGTACAGTACTCACAAGGAGGTTGTTTTGGGAACACAAAATATGACATCAAGTCAGTAATAGTAAAAGGACAAAATATAGAAACAAGAGACTGCTGTAGAGGGAAGTAGTCAAGAGTTGTGAAGCAAAGAATATGGGACAGACAATGCGGTAGAGCTGAAAAATAACAGGAAAGAGCAGATGACTTGTGAGGATACAGTGACACTGTCCTGTCTCATGCGTTCATGTGGTCAGGCTAGAGAAGATAGAGGAGCGGACTTGTTTAATGCTGGCCATACACCTGGAAATACATACAGCCGTCCCACGACCCCCCACCTCCCCCCCGCGCCAGCTCTCCGGCGTGCTTTTGCACTGTACGATCTATCGTACCTCTGCAACTGCCCGCTGCTGGATCGACTGATCATATGTGCAGCACATATGATCAGTTGATGCGACCTGTGTAACGCTGGGCCGTGTATAGCATCGTATTCGCACCCATGTGCATGCGATGGGTCGAATGGCGTGTCTATATCGTGTATTCATACATGATATCAACGTAGTGTATGGGCAGCATAAGACAGGAGAATGTTATATTTATTGGGAAGAGCTGAAATATAATAAAGAAAACGAAACAGAAGTGGAGCGATACACTATTAACCAAAGCAGGAAAAAAAATCAGACATGGAAGTGGTACATTTATATTTATGTACTTTATATGGATTTTTTTTTTCTTTTCTTTTTTTAGTAAACCAATTGTTGAATATGAAGCCAAATATTTTCCCTGTGAGGATACATACAAGCTACGGTTGCGTTGTTAGCACTATACCTCAACAAACACATGAAATATTGTAACACACATTAATATCCGCTATAAGACGTTGTGACTATGGATAGGTGATAATAAGGCCACATGGGCAGGAACTGAAGACACACAAGATAGCATGCAAAATACTTTAATATTTCCTGAATATAGGGCCACATTAACAATGGGGCAGATGGAACTCCAGCTCCAGGTCTCCAAATAAAAATAGGCCCATCAATTTTAGGTAACAATTTTACAGGATGAGACCTTGGCCCGGATAAGAATGAGATTATTCCATTGTTAATAATTATCTTGACGGCAGCAAAGAAACTTATTTAGCATTATTGGGTGCCCCTTTGTTTTTGTCTGTAAGTATTAAATGATGCACAGACAACAAATAATAGATAATTGTACAATACAAAAGTATACAATGATCAGTCAGCAACAAGACAGAATTGCAGATTGTGCTAACGACACACCAGTAAGTAGCATCTGCATGAGACAGGTGCAAAGGAGCATGGCTTCAAGAAGCAGAGAGACAGGTCGCAGTGGAAGGATTAAAAGCAAAGGGCTCCTGCTTAAGAAATCTTACATGCTAAACAGATGAGCAGACACAACACAAAAAGGGTGGCACTAAATGGGGAATATAGTAGCAGAGGTGTTAGAAAGGTTGGTGGGCCTGGATGCAGAGGTGTTTTGGGCATGTTTGAAGCCTTGGAGACTAGTGGGACTGTGTTGCATGGGTCAAGAGCAGCATGGGCCAAATTCTGGAGATTGTGGGCCTGCCTGCAAGCAAAGCCAAAAAGCATACAACTGGGCAAAACCATGTGCATTGCAGGTAGAGCCGATACAACATGTGCAGAGAGATTTAGATTTGGGAGAGTTATATTTTTTCTGTGCAGGGTAAATACTGGCTGCTTTTCCCACAAATACTGGACAGTATTATTTGTATACTGCAGTTTAGATTTCAGTTTGAACACACCCCACCCAAGTCTAAATCTCTCAGCATATGTTATATCAGCCCATCCTACAGTGCAACATGGTTTTGCCCAGTTGTGTGCTTTTTGGCTTTGCTTGCAACTCTGAATCGGACCCTGCGTGTAAACAGGTAATCACTATGGTAGTGAAGCAGCGGTCGCTCACAGAGTGGTGGGGACTGGAGGCTATACACCTGGAAGTTAGGTGAGAGATAGAGGGGCAAGATGAATGGATGAGAACATTGTAGGTCAGGGTGAGGAGCAGGGGCATAGCCAGAACTTTGTGGGCCCCATGGAAACATTTAAAGGGACCCCTGTCCTAAATCTTCTAGAGATACATCTCTCCGCAGTAGTTGTTCATTATATACCTCATAACAGTGCCCTTGGTAATTTTTTGAACCATAGCAGTGCCTTAGTTAATGTTATGCCCCATAGGAGTGCCCTACTTTATTTTACGAACCACAGTAGTGCCCTAGTTCATGTTATAACACATTGTCATTATACACCACAGTACCCCCAAATCACATTATGACAGTGTCCCAGTTTATATTATGTCATATTATAATGCTCTCCAGTTCAATTTATACCACAGTACAAAGATACGGTCCAGGACCACGGTCCTAGACAAATAATACCCCTTTCACACCGCAAATATATCCAGAGATATTGCTGCGTCGAGCCAGCTCAACCCGGGTTGAGGTGCAGTCTAAAAGCACCACTTTTAAATATCCCGGGTCAAGTAACCCTGCATTTCAACCCGGTATAAAAGCAGTGTTATACACGGGTCTGACCCGGGTCATTGTGCACTCTAATGTGTCCAACCCGGGTTATTCAACCCTGCATCCATGTAAAAGTGCTGATTGGCTGTTCTTTGTGTGCCTTGATGATGTCAGCAGCCTGAGCCCTGCTACACAGGAGAGAACAGAGAACTTGAACAATTAGAGCTATTAAGAATTAGGGGTGAGGTACAGATTGCTAGGCAGCTTACTGCATACCTCCCAACTTAATAAAAGTACAAACAGGGACCTTGGGGCACACCCGAAAAGGGGGCGTAGCCTATATGAAAGGGGCATGGTCTCGTGGCAGATCCGTGATCGCGAGTCACGCCGCCTTGTACCATCACTAAGGGGTTTGTCCAGCGCTCTCTGAGATGCTGGCATGCCCCCTCTCCCTCTGTCACCTGTGAATAGACGCTTTCACCACTGCTCTGCTAAGCAATGCAACAGCGACACTAGCCTCCCAACTGCCCCCCCCCCCACCCCCACCGCGGGACATGGATGGGACAGTCTCCAAAAAACGGGACTGTCCCGCTAAAATCGGGACAGTTGGGAGGTATGTTACTTGGACAGATAAAGATGCTATTGTATATAAAATCATAGCTCTGTCAGCCATGATTCCTGCAATGCGGTGAGCTGTCCCCACCCTCTCCTTTTGTACCCTTCTGACATCCATCTTTCTGTGCCAAAAAGAGTCCATTTAAAATGACATCCATGGTGTAATTGCTGACCCGGGTTGAGTTAAAAGGAGCCAACCCTGCAATAACCCGGGTTGAAAATGTAGTGTGAAAGGGTCTGACCCGTGTCCAACCCCGGTTCAAAATACCGGGTCGGACCCAGGTTTGCGGTGTGTAAGGGGTATTACAGGCCCCAAGGCACAAGTTTGTAAGCGCCCCTATGTACAACTCAATGGTAAATAATGTATATAACACATGTAACTTTGACAGGGAAGGTCCATAGCAACTGCACTCCCTGCACCTTTATTACCTACGCCTTTGGTGAGGAGTATGAACTGGATTCAGTAGGACTCAAGGAGTCTGCCAATCATTAAACTTGACTGGCAGAGAGAACCAGCTGAGGTCGAGCAGCAAGAGAGAATATAAGGCAGACAAGGAGGGAGTGAATAACAGTTCTTAGGTTGCTTTCCAGGTAAGAAAGGGCTGGATCATGGAGATGTTGCAGAGATGGAATTGGCATCAAGGTGAAAGGAGCCCAGTATGCTGAGTGAAGGAGAGGAAAGAATCGATGCGAACTCCCATGCAGACTACCTGACAGACAGAGGTAGTGTTCATTCTAGCACCCTGCACCTTTCAAATCCTGTGCAGTTCCTCTTTCCTGCCTGGGGTGTCGCTCTCTGCTTTGGTGCTTTTCAGCACACACAGGTCTGTATCGCAGCACTGAGTAACAGTTTAGAGTGTGCTGAGAAGCCCCACAGCAGAGAGCGACACCCCAGGCAGGAAAGAGGAACTGCAAGGATTTTGAAAGGTGCAGGGTGCTAGAATGAACACTACAGAGGGGGTAATTCCAAGTTGATCGCAGCAGGATTTTTGTTAGCAATTGGGCAAAACCATGTGCACTGCAGGGAGGCAGATATAACATGTGCAGAGAGAGTTAGATTTGGGTGAGGTGTGTTCAATCTGCAATCTAATTTGCAGTGTAAAAATAAAGCAGCCAGTATTTACCCTGCACAGAAATAAAATAACCCACCCAAATCTAACTCTTTCTGCACATGTTATATCTGCCTCCCCTGCAGTGCACATGGTTTTGCCCAATTGCTATCAAAATTCCTGCTGCGATCAACTTCGAATTACCCCCAGAGAACAGTGTATTGCCTCCTGGACAAGGAGAGGAGTGGAGGCGAGAAGGCCTCTGGACAGAGTGAGGGAGCCAATTGTTCCCTATCCAGAGTTTTGCAGCGGTTTTTCACTCCTTGGCATTGTCCTCTTGCTGACTACCGGCATGTAAACATTGTCGGTGACAGGTTTGTGTGAAATGGGCATTTGTAGCAGCTGTCATATGTTGTCTAGGCCAGCGGGGGATCTAGCAAAGCCTCTCCAGCTTCACTGTCCTCCATATGTAACACCTCAGAGAAAAAATAAGAATTTACTTACCGATAATTCTATTTCTCGTAGTCCGTAGTGGATGCTGGGAACTCCGTAAGGACCATGGGGAATAGCGGCTCCGCAGGAGACTGGGCACAAAAAGAAAAGCTTTAGGACTACCTGGTGTGCACTGGCTCCTCCCCCTATGACCCTCCTCCAAGCCTCAGTTAGTATACTGTGCCCGGACGAGCGTACACAATAAGGAAGAATTTTGAATCCCGGGTAAGACTCATACCAGCCACACCAATCACACCGTACAACCTGTGATATGAACAGCATGATAACAGAGGAGCCTCTGGATAGATGGCTCACAACAACAATAACCCGATTTGTTAACAATAACTATGTACAAGTATTGCAGATAATCCGCACTTGGGATGGGCGCCCAGCATCCACTACGGACTACGAGAAATAGAATTATCGGTAAGTAAATTCTTATTTTCTCTGACGTCCTAGTGGATGCTGGGAACTCCGTAAGGACCATGGGGATTATACCAAAGCTCCCGAACGGTCGGGAGAGTGCGGATGACTCTGCAGCACCGAGTGAGAAAACTCCAGGTCCTCCTCAGCCAGAGTGTCAAATTTGTAAAATTTTACAAAAGTATTTGACCCTGACCAAGTAGCAGCTCGGCAGAGTTGTAAAGCCGAGACCCCTCGGGCAGCCGCCCAAGATGAGCCCACCTTCCTTGTGGAGTGGGCTTTTACAGATTTTGGCTGTGGCAGGCCTGCCACAGAATGCGCAAGCTGAATTGTACTACAAATCCAGCGAGCAATAGTCTGCTTAGAAGCAGGAGCACCCAGCTTGTTGGGTGCGTACAGGATAAATAGCGAGTCAGATTTTCTGACTCCAGCCGTCCTGGAAACATATATTTTCAGTGGCAGTTCTGTACCACAAACCTGAGGTACCCTTGGTGAGAAGGGTAAATTGGGACATGGAGGTAAGCATCCTTGATGTCCAGAGACACCATATAATCCCCTTCTTCCAGGTTCGCGATCACTGCTCTGAGTGACTCCATCTTGAATTTGAACCTCTGTATGTAAGTGTTCAAAGATTTTAGATTTAGAATAGGTCTCACCGAGCCATCCGGCTTCGGTACCACAAACAGCGTGGAATAATACCCCTTTCCCTGTTGCAGGAGGGGTACCTTGATTATCACCTGCTGTGAATACAGCTTGTGAATGGCTTCCAATACCGCCTCCCTGTCGGAGGGAGACGTCGGTAAGGCAGACTTTAGGAAACGGCGAGGGGGAGACGCCTCGAATTCCAATTTGTTCCCCTGAGATACCACTTGAAGGATCCAGGGATCCACTTGTGAGTGAGCCCACTGCGCGCTGAAATTCTTGAGACGGGCCCCCACCGTGCCTGAGTCCGCTTGTAGAGCCCCAGCGTCATGCTGAGGACTTGGCAGAAGCGGGAGAGGGCTTCTGTTCCTGGGAACTGGCTGTTTGCTGCAGCCTTTTTCCTCTCCCTCTGCCACGGGGCAGAAATGAGGAGCCTTTCGCCCGCTTGCCCTTATGGGGCCGAAAGGACTGCGCCTGATAATACGGCGTCTTTTTATGTTGAGAGGCTACCTGGGGTAAAAATGTGGATTTCCCAGCAGTTGCCGTGGATACCAGGTCCGATAGACCTACCCCAAATAACTCCTCCCCTTTATAAGGCAATACTTCCATATGCCTTTTGGAATCAGCATCACCTGACCACTGCCGCGTCCATAACCCTCTTCTGGCAGATATGGACAGCGCACTTACTCTTGATGCCAGTCGGCAAATATCCCTCTGTGCATCACGCATATATAAAAACGCATCTTTTAAATGCTCTATAGTCAGTAATATAGTGTCCCTATCCAGGGTATCAATATTTTCAGTCAGGGAATCCGACCAAGCCACCCCAGCACTGCACATCCAGGCTGAGGCGATTGCTGGTCGCAGTATAACACCCGTGTGAGTGTATATACATTTTAGGATATTCTCCTGCTTTCTGTCAGCAGGTTCCTTAAGGGCGGCCGTATCCGGAGACGGTAGTGCCACCTGTTTTGACAAGCGTGTGAGCGCTTTATCCACCCTAGGAGGTGTTTCCCAACGTGCCCTATCCTCTGGCGGGAAGGGGTATGATGCCAATAACTTATTAGGAATTATCAGTCTTTTATCGGGAGAAACCCACGCTTCATCACACACTTCATTTAATTCCTCAGAAGCAGGAAAAACTACAGGTAGTTTTTTCTCACCAAACATAATACCCTTTTTAGTGGTACTTGTACTATCAGAAATGTGTAAAACATTTTTCATTGCCTCAATCATGTAACGTGTGGCCCTACTGGAAGTCACATTCGTCTCTTCATCGTCGACACTGGAGTCAGTATCCGTGTCGGCGTCTGTATCTACCATCTGAGGTAGCGGGCGTTTTAGAGCCCCTGATGGTCTTTGAGACGCCTGGACAGGCACCAGCTGAGTAGCCGGCTGTCTCATGTCATCAACTGTCTTTTGTAAAGAGCTGACACTTTCACGTAAATCCTTCCATAAGCTCATCCACTCAGGTGTCGACTCCCTAGGGGGTGACATCACCAGTACAGGCAATTGCTCCGCCTCCACATCATTTTCCTCTTCATACATGTCGACACAGTCGTACCCAGTGGTGCAAGTAGAAAAAATGTGTTACGGGTACTGTACAAAAAATGGGTGTGGCCAAATGCCACATGGGGCGTGGCCAATGAAAATGGGGGCGTGATACACATATGGGGGAGGGGCAGATACACGTATGACCCCAATAGTGCCAGATACACGTTGCCCCACAGTACCAGATATACATTGCTCCACAGTGCCAGATACACATTGACTAACAGTGCCAGATACACATTGCCCCACAGTGCCAGATACAGAAATGCCCCCAGAGTGCCAGATATACATTGCCTCGCAGTGTCAGATACACGTTGCCCCACAGTGCCAGATATACATTGCCCCACAGTGCCAGAAACACATTGCCCCACAGTGCCAGATACACAAATGCTCCCACTGTGCCAGATATACATTGCCTCGCAGTGTCAGATACACGTTGCCCCACAGTGCCAGATATACATTGCCCCACAGTGCCAGAAACACATTGCCCCACAGTGCCAGATACACAAATGCTCCCACTGTGTCAGATATACATTGCCCCCCGTGCCAGATACAGAAATGCCCCTACAGTGCCAGATATGCCCCCAGTGCCAGATATCCCCCAGTGCCAGATATACATGCCCCCCCAGTGCCAGATATCCCCCAGTGCCAGGTATACATGCCCCCCTGTGCCAGATATCCCCCAGTGCCAGGTATACATGCCCCCCTGTGCCAGATATCCCCCAGTGCCAGGTATATATGCCCCCCAGTGCCAGATATCCCCAAGTGCCAGGTATATATGCCCCCCAGTGCCAGATATCCCCCAGTGCCAGATAGAAATGCCCCCCCAGTGCCAGATATCCCCCAGTGCCAGATAGAAATGCCCCCCCAGTGCCAGATATCCCCCAGTGCCAGGTATAACATGCCCCCCCCCTTCCCTGCTCACCGCTGCCGCTGGCCGCTGCCGTCCTGTGTGAGGGAAGGAGAGCGCAGCCTGTGCCTCTCCTTCCCCTCAGTCTCCGGCGGGTGTCATAGTTTAATTCAGCGCCGATCCGTGAGCCAATCAGAGCTCGCGGTGCGAGCTCTGATTGGCTCACGGATCGGCGCTGAATTAAACTGTGAGACACCCGCCGGAGACTGAGGGGAAGGAGAGGCACAGGCTGCGCTCTCCTTCCCTCACATCAGCGGCGGTGCGAGGAGCGGCGGCCCGTCGGTGTGGGTACGGCGTACCCACGGCTAAATTCTTACGGGTACGCCGTACCCACCCACATGCACCACTGGTCGTACCGACACACAGCACACACACAGGGAATGCTCTGATAGAGGACATGACCCCACTAGCCCTTTGGGGAGACAGAGGGAGAGTATGCCAGCACACACCAGAGCGCTATATATATGTTGGGATAACACCAAACAGAGTGTTTTTCCCTTTATAGCTGCTGTGTATATTATACTGCGCCTAATTAGTGCCCCCCCCCCCCCCTCTTGTTTTACCCTTTTCTGTAGTGCAGGACTGCAGGGGAGAGTCAGGGAGACGTCCTTCCAGCGGAGCTGTGAGGGAAAATGGCGCCAGTGTGCTGAGGAGATAGGCTCCGCCCCCTTCTCGGCTGACTTTTCTCCCGCTTTTTTTCGGAATCTGGCAGGGGTTAATATACATCCATATAGCCCTGGGGGTTATATGTGATGTAATTTAGCCAGCCAAGGTGTTTATATTGCTGCTCAGGGCGCCCCCCCCCCCAGCGCCCTGCACCCATCAGTGACCGGAGCGTGTGGTGCATGAGGAGCAATGGCGCACAGCTGCAGTGCTGTGCGCTACCTTGGTGAAGACTGATGTCTTCTGCCGCCGATTTTCCGGACCTCTTCTTGCTTCTGGCTCTGTAAGGGGGCCGGCGGCGCGGCTCTGGGACCGGACTCCGAGGCTGGGCCTGTGTTCGGTCCCTCTGGAGCTAATGGTGTCCAGTAGCCTAAGAAGCCCAAGCTGGCTGCAAGCAGGCAGGTTCGCTTCTTCTCCCCTTAGTCCCTCGATGCAGTGAGCCTGTTGCCAGCAGGTCTCACTGAAAATAAAAAACCTAAAACTAACTTTTCCTAAGAAGCTCAGGAGAGCCTCCTAGATTGCACCCAGCTCGGTCGGGCACAAAAATCTAACTGAGGCTTGGAGGAGGGTCATAGGGGGAGGAGCCAGTGCACACCAGGTAGTCCTAAAGCTTTTCTTTTTGTGCCCAGTCTCCTGCGGAGCCGCTATTCCCCATGGTCCTTACGGAGTTCCCAGCATCCACTAGGACGTCAGAGAAAGTAGGTTTTCTGCTGCTTGATAAATTTAGTTCCTTTGCAATCTCATAGAGTCCTGTGGGGATTACGATAAAGTGTGAAGAGTAGGGTAAAGCTGGATAAATCTGCATTAACGGTTTGATAAATAGGGAGAAGTGGCGATAGAGCCTTTTGCCAGCATTTACGCCAGCAAAATGGCTCTTCATAACGTGATAGAGCCCTATGGGGTCTATTTACTAAGCCTTGGATGAAGATAATGTCGATGGAGTTAAAGTGCCAGCCAATCGGCTCCCAACTGCCATGCCACAGGCTGTGTTTGAAAAATGACAGCAGCTGATTGGTTGGTACTTTATCTCCGTCCACTTTATTTCCATTCAAGGCTTAGTACATAGACCCCTAATGTCTGAAAGGTGCAGGCCATAGTAGAATTGACACAAGGCAACATACACCACAACAAACTCTAATAAGACAATGAATGGGTACAGCTATATACACTATCAGCATCAACATTCAAAAGGCTTTGAGAACGCTTTTAAATAGCTCAAGATTTAAAGGGCTAAAGCATCAGCACTTGCCCGTACAGTGATCAATTAATCATATAAACAATTGTTGCTTCTTCTGTACTATAGATTCTATTAAAGCATGATTACCATGGATGGATGCAACAAGCTACATGCAAAGATGGAACCATGCAGCCAATCAATAATTGTATCAATACAGATCCCTGCATCCGGACAACAAAGGAGGCACAGCCACAGCGTCGGGAGACGGAGGTACCCGTGCAGGGAGAGGGAGGTGGAGGGTAGCTGTGTGCCCAGAAGCCCGGCAATGGGAATGGGTATAAGAAGCAGTGCAGGGCAGAGGACATGTGCGCACGGGCTGCTGTATGAGACCCGGCAGAAGAGGGAGAGAGATCCTTTGTTAGAGAGCAGTGTGTGCACACTGACAGGAGGGGAGAGACAGAATACACCCAGCATATCGCAGAGACAGCTGCAGGGAGGAATGACACCAGGAATACACGGGACAGCTGCACCACAGGATACCCGAAAAGGGAGAGACAGCCCAGAAGGGGGAGCGTCTCTTTAAGAGGCAGGGAAAGGGAGGAACTAGTAGAGACGGACAGTAACAAAGGATATAGAGACAGACAGGAAGAGAGAAAGAGACGGCAGCTGCCCAGAGAGAATATTCCACGTGGGGGAGAGACAGTGCGGCTGCAGTGAAAGCTATGGAAGAGACAGATGCCTGATTAATAGAGTGTTTCACTGAGAGAGTCCCCGGGAGAGACTGCCACTGACACCTGGAACAGGACTTCTAGTAAGGACAAGAAGTATAGATACCGCCAGAGACGGCCACAGACAGGGCAGTCTCACTGACCCCGGCACCCACGTGTCTCTGCTTCCTAGTTACCAGCAGTCTCTTTTTCTCAGCGACTGTCACTTAGTCATTCACAAAAGACGGATCTTTAAAAAAGAAATGTAAAAAAAAAAAAATTGACGGCCTGTCTCTTTGTTCTTCCAGCTGTCACTTGACCTCCCTGTCTCTCTCTTACCCTAGCTGTCTCTCAGAAACTGCCCCATGGCCGCACTCAGTAGCCCCGGCTCCAGTCCCCACCCCACGTCCCCGCGTGTGTACTTCCAATCCCCGGGGGAGACAGCAGAACAGCCGGAGAGACGACACCCGGGCAAAGTGACAGTCAAGTATGACCGCAAGGAGTTGAGGAAGAGGCTGAGGCTGGAGGAGTGGATCCTGGAGCAGCTGGTGGGGTTATATGACTGCCAGGTGAGGGCAATAAACCGACCCCTGATGGGGCAATAACTTGTCTGTCTCGGTGTCACCTTCCCCCTCCTCTGCTGGGCATAATATAGACAATTAATAGTATAATTAGCAGAGCATAATGGCTAATCCTTATTGTGCAGTCAATGAGATTATAATTGACCATAGTCTGTGCCAGTAGATTAACTACACTGGGCAGCATTAATATCCCTCTGGCCTGCTGGCTGATTTATTCACTGTAATGAAAGGGAAGGCGCTCAGTGCCCAGTGTGAGCAGATCCTGTATCATGGCAGAACAGGGCGTGTGAGCTGGCAGTCTACTGGTGCCACACTGAGTCCCAGGGACAGCTGGGGAGCATCTGTCATGGACGTGTCACATGGGGCAATAGGAAGAGATTAAGGTGGGGGTGGCAGCACAAAGTTTAATGTTTATATGAAAAAATCCAAAATTCAGTGACTTAAAAAATTAAAAAAGATTTCCAAATGAATACTAGTGTTTATATAAACAGCATTTATCAGGAATATCATTTGAAAATATTTGCCTAAATATTTGATTTATCAAATATATGTCTGTCCTAATGTGTTTAGTTTCTGAACAGTATTATATGTTATACTAGGGTTAATTTGACAATACTGCTTGCAATCTAATATTAGTTTCTGGGGCACTGAGAAATAGTTTGACTTCTAAGTAATAATACATTTAATTATGTAATGTATGTATATAGAGAGAGAGAGTAATGTATGTGTATAGTAAGAGTTTTCATTATGTGAATACAGAAGAAGTGTGATGTATGGTGCCATGGTCTGGCATCTGCTAGATAACTTGAGGGATATTTACCACAGATGTGTACAGAGCTGTCGCATATAACGCCCTTATAAGAGTTTTATTTATTCTAAATTGTGTATAAATGTTTCCATTACTAGTGTTCATCTCCAGAGTGTAATGACCACTTTGTCTGCTTCCATACAGTAGACTGTGTTTCTGGTGTACAAAGTTACAGGACTAGGGTAGATCATAATAAAGCTTCTCGGTACATATTACTGTAGATTTATCTATACTATTTTTTTTAAAGTAGCATGTAAACATGCAAGAAAAAGGGAACTGTAACCAATAGGAGACCAGCTTAGACAGGAAATGACACAATGCCCCACAGACCTCATGAGTGGCCTGTTCCTCTGCAATTAACAAATCCTTGCTCTATCCTACAACCACTGCCACGAAGTATGAAGATAAGTTGTCCTGCTTTTACCATTATAGTCGGCTTTTGTTACACAGTAGTGCCCCAAAATACTTTCACTCCAGGCATTGGTTATAAGCTGTGGTTAGTTGGAAGAGTTAAGCTGGTAAGTGTAGTACACTATCTGCAGTGCCTACAAACACACAGAGGTCACAGCAAACATTTAATTTGTCTGCATTAGCGTTTGGGGCAGTGTGTATGTGAGGTGTTTAGTGCACACCTGGGTGGGAATGTAATAGGGTGTGAGAATCAGAAAGTGAGAGATTTTGTGAGTTCTGTGTTGTTTTTTTAAAGTGGCAATCATTTACATGACAAATCAACCTGGTTTTGCCATGTAAATGATTGCCACTTAAAAAAAAAAAAAAAAAACAGGAGAACTTGTAAAATTTCTCACTTTCTGATTCTCACACCCTATTACATTCCCCCCATGGTGTTCAATGCATGCATTGCATGTGTCTGAATGTATACTATTGTGGGGCCTAATTCAGATCTGGTCGCAGCAACAAATTTGTTAGCTAATGGGCAAAACCATGTGCACTGCAAGGGGGGGAGGGTGGGGGGGAGATATAACAACATGTGCAGAGAGAGATTCGGGTGGGGTGTGTTCAAACTGAAATCTAAATTGTATGGTAAAAATAAAGCAGCCAGTATTTACCCTGCACAGAAACAAAATAACCCACACAAATCTAACTCTCTCTGCAACTGTTATATCTGCCTCCCCTGCAGTGCACATGGTTTTGCCCATTAGCTAACAAATTTGCTGCATCGATCGGATCTGGATTAGGCCCCTGGTATCAGAATGGGATCAGTACGAAATCCCGCTGGACGGGATCCCGGCGGTCGGAATACCGACACCGGAATCCCAACCAGCACAATCCCGACAGGGGGGCGAGCGCAACGCAGCCCCTTGCGGGCACTAATTTATTCTTCCTCTATGGGTGTCGTGGACACCCACGGAGGGAGAATATGTCGGGGTTGTGCCGGTCGGGATTCCGGCCGGCGGGATCTTGACCGCATCCCATCTGAATGACCCTAACTCAAATAACCATGTAAATCCTTGTGTGATGTATGTGCAGTGCCAGCCTCTTAGCCTATTTGTGTTGCTGCGCGTTCTGTAGAGCCAAGTGAGTATATATTCTGTAAAGGCCCATACACACTAAATGAGCCCTCTCCTACGCCGATATTGCATACACACTTGTCGATGCCAGGGAGAAGGGGGGGGGGGGGGGGCGGGGGGAACAACGCATGGCTGTCATTAACGAGGACCTCTTTCGTCTGTACATGTTCAGACAAGGGAGGGGGTCGTTACTGACATTGAGTGTACACACTAGACGAGATTGTAAAAGATCTCGCTCAGATTGGCCCTTCTGAGCGAGATCTTTTACTTTCTCATCTAGTGTGTATGGGCCTTAAGTTTATGTATATGACCGGTTTAGGCATTGGAACTGGGGTGTGGGGTAAGGGGACTACTCACCACCCAAATATTTAAGAGGCACCAGTCAATGAACTTGGTTGCAGGGTGCAATGCTGGTGCAATCTAGGCTTACAACGGACAATGTCAGGATGGAGATAAGCCCCTTTCCGGCTGCTCCACCGCCTCCTTCTCCACAGCCATCCTCCGCCCCATCTCCTGGGTCCTCCTGCACCCAGCTACAGACCCTGCAGTGTTGTGTGACTGTTTACTCTGGGACCAGACCTGCCCCCTTCACAACTCCCACTTCATATGTTTCTCTCCTCTCTACCCTCCCCCCTCGATAGGTAGATAGAGATATCTATATAAAAAGGCAGCTGGTGTGGCAGGTAAGGCCAGCTGGCCCTGAGGGGGTGACATTTCAGCAATTTGAGGGCACCAAAATGAAATAAAAACCTGCCCCAACATAGAAATGTGGCGCCCCTGATGATGGGGGTAATGTTTGTGTGCCATGATGCAGTTTGTGTGCCATGATGGGGGTCTCTGGATGTATAACTTCATAGAGCAGCATCTTAAAACGTACCTGTTTTATGTCCAGTAGGGTGGCCAATCCCGGGCCATTTTTTCAATTCCGGGAATCGGGATTGAAAAATTATCAATCCCAGGATTCCCAGGATTGTCTGCTTTTCAGTATGTCCCAACCCTCCTGCCCTGACCAGCACAGATAACTAACAGTAATCTGGACAGGAGGGGGGGTGGTCCACTTGCTGTGAGGTCCGGCGGCTGGGCGGGCAGTGCAGCCGTGAGGTCCGGCGGCTGGGCGGGCAGTGCAGCCGTGAGGTCCGGCGGCTGGGTGGGCAGTGCAGCCGTGACCTCTGACTTCACATCACGCTGCGCAGTGCGCCCAGCCGGAGCGAGGTGGAGCCGGGCAGCGTCTGAGTCTCCTGAGGACGCTCAACGCTGCCTGGCATAGAAAATACTAAAGTGGTGGCAAATCACGAAATCGGAAGCTCCAATCCCCCAATTTTAGGCCGGGATCCCGCTGATCCCTGGATTGGCCACCCTAATGTCCAGTATACGGAGCATAGCTCAGAAGGAGGTGCAGTGGGAGTGGGTTCATCTGTGCACATGTCATTTTTACTACACACTCATTAAGTTATAAGTAAGTCAGAGCATCTACTCCTTTCAAAGCTGCTTACACACAGTAAGAGATGAAGTGTGCGCAGATAGAACCACTTGTAGCCAAACAGAGGATTGTACTGTATATGATGGCACAGATTATTTCAGTTCTGTGTGTTTATATGTGAACAAAATTAAAATGCAAGTAGAAAGCCCAACATGCAGCAAGTTCAAACATGTAGGTATCACAGCACAGAGTAGTGATGTGCAGTTCCTGTTGGACTGGTGTCCGCTGCATATCACACAGTTCATATATCCGGCTTCATCTTCAGTTGATGCTCAAACTTTTCATCTTCAGTTATGAACGGTAACGACAGTCATCTTGTAGGTAATCAGGCCATTGAGATGTTGACAGCAGTACAGAGTATTTGAGGAGGTGACTTTGTCAGCAGGCAGAACTTGTCTGAAGCAGTGACCTATTTATTCGTGTAGGTGGTGTCATCACCATCCTTGCGTACTCCGCCAATTGCATATCCTGGGTGAGAACAGATAGACAGCGTCTTCAGAGCCTGGTGCTTTGTGACGGAGAAGCCCTCACTTCAAACCATCTCCACAGAAGCCATTACATGCTTATAAATGATGATCTTTTGTAGCTGAAAAGTGCGGTATTCAAGCTCTTCTGCGTGACACAACCCTAAAGCCGGGTACACACTAGACTATTTCGTGAACAGTCTGGGTGATTCCGACACATCGCACGGTGGTGATGCTTTTGCATGTTTCTAGTAGCCCTTTGCCTACTAGCTGCGAAGGCAGGCGGCTACCTGCCATGTTTTGGGTTGCAGCAGCTGTGTGTGATGTCATGCAGCCACCCCACCCCGCAAACGGTCCGGACACGTCTGCGTTGTCTGAACTGCACCCCTCAACGCAGATTGAACACCCCTTTAACGCCGCCGCAACGCTTCCTCCCACCCGCAAACTCCTCTGCCTGTCAATCAGACAAAGGCGTTCCCACAGGTGAGATGCCGTTGCATCTCAATGTGTGTGCACACAGTGCGGCTGCTGCCCAGGCGCACACTTCATCTGTCTGCAGCCCGCAACCACAGTCGTAGCAGCGTCCGGGTCTGAATCGGCCCCATTGTCAACGACGGCATACTCCTGGATGTGACTACCGCCGATATCTTTTGTAAGATGCACTATATCGTTTGTCAGGGTGTTCAAGGGAAATCATTGAGGACATTGCATCGTTTGCAAGTTGTTTAGTGCGCACCTAGTATAAGTGTCTGTGACTGAGGCCGTGCCCTGATGTGTGCAGGGAGTCTGGTCATGTGAGAAGACCTATGGACAGTTAAACAATGGAGGAAGGGTGGCCCCCTAACTGATATTAAACTCGAGCCAAACTAATAAACAAGTTTGTGGTGTCAAATGCAACTTTTAAGTAAATCTATGATTACACATCGCAGACGACACTCTACAGCACAGGTTCTCAAACTCGGTCCTCAGGACCCCACACAGTGCATGTTTTGCAGGTCTCCTCACAGAATGACAAGTGAAATAATTAGTTCCACCTGTGGACCTTTTAAAATGTGTCAGTGAGTAATTAATACACCTGTGCACTTGCTGGGTTACCTGCAAAACATGCACTGTGTGGGGTCCTGAGGACCGAGTTTGAGAACCACTGGTCTACAGGGTTTCCATGTCAGTCTGATGTACACGCCAAGGTACTTTTTTCAGCAAGACTTCTAGTACAACAAAAATTTAAGCCCAATCATTCTTTTATTAGGTGCCACAAGGGTCTAGAACACAATGAAGGCATCCATTTTTAGGTTGTAATAATATTGATAAGAATAAGTACCTCACCAATTACAGGCCCCATTATTATTAATCAGTGTCAAAGTGATGTGCATAGTACCTATGAATTGGAATCTTGCGGAATGGAAGCTACACACTGTGTGAAGGTGACTGGTTTACTCTAAACCAGTGGTTCTCAAACTCGGTCCTCAGGACCCCACACGGTGCATGTTTTGCAGGTAACCCAGCAAGTGCACAGGTGTATTAATTACTCACTGACACATTTTAAAAGGTCGACAGGTGGAGCTAATTATGTCACTTGTGATTCTGTGAGGAGACCTGCAAAACATGCACCGTGTGGGGTCCTGAGGACCAAGTTTGAGAACCTGTGCTCTAAACAGATCTGTGAATAGACGGGATGTGATGTATCACCTGTGTTACGACCAGATATTTTGTTTTGCATTAACCTTTTCCCAGTCTGTATGTGGTTCATCATCTACTGCTCAGGTATAAATATGCATTGAAATGTACTGGCAGGAACATAATCATTGTGCTTCTCAGAAACTTTGACACCTTTGCTGAAGCCAGAAAGGATTTTGCTGGGTCCCTATTGCCGTCAATGAGGACCATACCACTAACGCCATATATAGATGGTGTAAGCAGCACTGTGTCAAACAGCTAAACTTACTGCTGTTTGTTAATACAGAATGGAGGACTCAACTCCTTCAGCGAGTGCAAAAGGGGTTATATCTCATTCTTAAGTGGAGCCCATTGACTGTGGAAGATCACTTAAGATTATTTTCACATCTTTATCCCAGAGCAATAATTTGTTTATATTCAGTCTATTTTTGCTTACAAGGGAGATACCTCCTGGTTTGGCAGGTAGCACACACATCGTGGTAAGTTTTATCTTAACACTGCGATTTAGAGTGAGCTATAAGGTGCTCCCCTCATATCTCAATTTAAATGCCTTCTCCCTGCAGTGCAACACAGATTTGCAAAAAGAAAAAAAAATGCATCACCTAGCTGGATTTACTCCTAACAATATGGGGTATATTCAATTGCAATCGAAAACTGCCGTCTGTCGAAAAGACGGCAGTTTTCGACTTTTTAAGGTCGAATCGTGATTCGACCTATTCAGAGCTTTTCGACAAGTCAAGGCATTCGACTTGTCGAAAAGCACGTGGATCGGCGGAATAGCTGCCGATCCACGCGTTGATGTCGAAAACGGGGTCAAATCCGACAGGTTTTGGCCCCGTTTTCGACCATCTCAATCTGACATCAAAATGATGTCGGAATGAGATGGACCCGGAGGAGGCGAGGGGGGGGGGGGGGGGGAGCCGCAGAGAGACGGGGGGACAGCGGGCGGGCATACAGGAGATCAGCGCTGCAGCTGGATGTCACTCACCCGCCCGACCCCACAGCAGCTTCCACCGGGCTCCAGCACGCTGCTGGAGCTGGGTGGAAGCTGCCGTGAGGTCGGGCGGGTGAGTGACATCCTGCGCGCTGATCTCTTCTGGCTGCCGCCGGCTCACCCCCCCCGCGGCTCACCCCCCCTCGCCTCCTCTGGGTCCCATCTAAAATTCGACTTGAAAAAGTCTAATTTTAGATGGGATTGAATAGGGGTTGTTGGATCCATTCCGACAAATACATGTCAGAATGGATCCGACTTTAATTGAATATACCCCTATATATGCTGGGTACACACTATGCTTTATGGGGGTAATTCAGACCTGATCGCTAGGGTGAGTTTTTTGCAGCCCTGCGATCAGATAGTCGCCGCCTACAGGGGGATGGGTAAAGCCTGTGCAAGTGTGCGTTCGCTTCTTTAGTAGAGCTGCACAAACATCAGTTTGTGCAGTCTCTGCACAGCTCAGGACTTAATCAGCCGCTGCAATGGATTCCTGGTGATCGGGGCCGGAGCTGATGTCACCCTCCCTCCAAACGCCTGAGCCCGCCTGTGTTTTTCCGGATACTCCTGCAAAACTGTCAGTTGACACCGACAATTGACTTCCTGTCAATCTCCTTGCGATCACCCGTGCAATTGTTTTTTTCGCACCATCCCGTTGCTAGGCACCAATGCATGGTGCTGTTGTGCGACGCGCCGGCGCATTGCGTTGCATGCTCAGTTCAGATCTGATCATCCGCTGTGAGAAGATGCACAGCAGCGATCGGGTCTGAATTGCCCCCTACGTCATTCTAACAGCCTGCAAACTGTGTGTACAGAGGATATCTCTGAACGACGTCAGTCACACATCAGGTCAGCCCTACAGCACAGCAGATGCCAATATGGCAGACATATTGGTGCCTCTGTGTGTACGGTTGACCCGCCGACCGAGCAATGGGTTGGCCACAGAATCCATTGGATATGACGTCTGAAATGGAGGGCATGTTCACATGGGTCTGCTGCCAGACAGTTCAGGTGGGCGATTGGTAAGGGTGTTTGCACAAGATGGTCAGATCAGTTGGTGGATCGGCCAGTGTGTTCCCAGCCTAAGTGAGGCACTTTTACCTGTAATATTATAACTAGAACGATGTATTCATTTATTTGGATGTGACTCCATATACAATACTAGATTGCCCATTTCTTCATTACATAGGAATTCCCAGCATACTGTACCTTTTCTGTCTCACACATTACCTTTTCCTTAGTATAGTAGCTATACAAAACTACAGTCATGCTGTCAGTGGCTTAGTTCATGCCTCTGTAGTACTGTGAGCCTTCACACTAGGATTACCTGTTGTTATTTTCCCCTTTAATTGATGGGGATCCGTTATGGATTCCGGCAGTCGGAATACCGACGTCGGCATTCCGAATGATGGCATCCTGATCGACCTCAGCCGGGAAGGGGGGAGGCTATGTTTAGGCTGCGGGGGAGGATTAAGCTGCAGGGAGTTAGGTGTTAGGGTTAGGCTGCGAAAAGGGAGGGTTAGGGGGGAGGGTAAACATACTAATCTGACCCCTGTCTGGATTCTTGGCATTGGGATGCCAGTGTCAGTCATATGACCGCCAGCATATCATATGTATTCTAATCCAGCAGTTCTCAAACTCGGTCCTCAGGACCACACTCGGCTCAAGTTTTCCAGATCACCTAGCAGGTGCACAGGTGTACTCATTACACACTGACACATTTTAAAAGATCCACAAGTGGAGTTAATTATTTCACTTGCGATTCTGTGAGAAGACCTGGAAAACATGAGAACCTGTGTTCTAATCAGTGTCCTGGGTACACAGGATGAAACAAGCTCTAATGCCTATTTGGCCAAATGGGACAGATGTGTCTTTTACCCAATGACGGCAAAACAAAGTGCCTATTCTATTTCCTGGTGAGCCAGTGACTGAGTACTGTTTTCACTAGAAATTATGTGTAACAGTGCTTGGTAAATAAACCCCTAAGTACTCAGTCAGTCAGCTACAGCATTTTGCCAGATAAAGTCTGATTTTACAGGACTGGTGTTTTCCAGGGAAGAACGGTTGCTTATCTGGACACACAACTGCAATGTCCAATGACCTGGGCTGCAAGTGTGGCCAGCATTTTGCTGCAGTTTGTAGTTTGTGCAGCTTGCTTATCCTGTAGAAAAGGAACCAACGCTCTTGGAAGTACATTCCAGTTTATAGATGGACCATGATTAAAAGAATAAGCTACATGTTGCAGTGATGCCTGCTCAATGATCGGTCAGCCGTATGTATATATCAATACAAGGATGAATAATCTTGCATGATTTGTAGGCTAAACTTGTCACTGTGGATTATCATATACTTTATTGTACTGCAGTTGCTATAGTATAACTTAGACAGTACATTTATTACTTTTTCTCTATCGTCCTAAGTGGATGCTGGGGTTCCTGAAAGGACCATGGGGAATAACGGCTCCGCAGGAGACAGGGCACAAAAAAGTAAAGCTTTTACCAGATCAGGTGGTGTGCACTGGCTCCTCCCCCTATGACCCTCCTCCAGACTCCAGTTAGATTTTGTGCCCGAACGAGAAGGGTGCAATCTAGGTGGCTCTCCTAAAGAGCTGCTTAGAGAAAGTTTAGCTTAGGTTTTTTACTTTACAGTGAGTCCTGCTGGCAACAGGATCACTGCAACGAGGGACTTAGGGGAGAAGTAGTGAACTCACCTGCGTGCAGAGTGGATTTGCTGCTTGGCTACTGGACACTAGCTCCAGAGGGACGATCACAGGTACAGCCTGGATGGTCACCGGAGCCGCGCCGCCGGCCCCCTTGCAGACGCTGAAGAGAGAAGAGGTCCAGAATCGGCGGCTGAAGACTCCTGAGTCTTCATAAAGGTAGCGCACAGCACTGCAGCTGTGCGCCATTTTCCTCTCAGCACACTTCACACAACAGTCACTGAGGGTGCAGAGCGCTGGGGGGGGCGCTCTGAGAGGCAAATAAAAACCTTATTAGAGGCAAAAAATACCTCACATATAGCCCACAGAGGCTATATGGAGATATTTAACCCCTGCCTAACTTCAAAAATAGCGGGAGACGAGCCCGCCGAAAAAGGGGCGGGGCCTATCTCCTCAGCACACAGCGCCATTTTCTCTCACAGAAAAGCTGGAGAGAAGGCTCCCAGGCTCTCCCCTGCACTGCACTACAGAAACAGGGTTAAAACAGAGAGGGGGGGCACTGATTTTGGCGATATTGTATATATATAAAAGATGCTATAAGGGAGAAACACTTATATAAGGTTGTCCCTATATAATTATAGCGTTTTTGGTGTGTGCTGGCAGACTCTCCCTCTGTCTCCCCAAAGGGCTAGTGGGTCCTGTCCTCTGTCAGAGCATTCCCGGTGTGTGTGCTGTGTGTCGGTACGTGTGTGTCGACATGTATGAGGACGATGTTGGTGAGGAGGCGGAGAAATTGCCTGTAATGGTGATGTCACTCTCTAGGGAGTCGACACCGGAATGGATGGCTTATTTAGAGAATTACGTGAGAATGTCAACACGCTGCAAGGTCGGTTGACGACATGAGACGGCCGACAATCTATTAGGACCGGTCCAGGCGTCTCAGAAACACCGTCAGGGGTTTTAAAAACGCCCATTTACCTCAGTCGGTCGACACAGACACAGACACGGACACTGAATACAGTGTCGACGGTGAATAAACAAACGTATTTCTCATTAGGGCCACACGTTAAGGGCAATGAAGGAGGTGTTACGTGTTTCTGATACTACAAGTACCACAAGAAAGGGTATTATGTGGGAGTGAAAAAACTACCTGTAGTTTTTCCTGAATCAGATAAAATAAAATGAAGTGTGTGATGATGCGTAGGGTTACCCCGATAGCAAATATTGGCGTTATACCCTTTCCCGCCAGAAATTAGGGTACGTTGGGAAACACCCCTTAGGGTGATAAGGCGCTCACACGCTTATCAAGTGGCGTTACCGTCTCCAGATACGGCCGCCCTCAAGGAGCCAGCTGATAGGAAGCTGGAAAAATATCCTAAAAAGTATATACACACATACGGTGGTTATACTGCGACCAGCGATCGCCATCAGCCTGGAGATGCAGTGCTGGGTTGGCTTGGTCGGATTCCCTGACTGAAAATATTTTATTCATGTAGAGCATTTAATAGGATGCATTCTATATATATGTATGTGAGATGCACAGAGGGATATTTGCTCTCTGGCATCAAGATAAGTGCGTTGTCCATATCTCCCAGAAGATGTCAGGGACACGACAGTGGTCAGGTGATACAGATCCCATACGGCAGATGGAAGTATTGCTGTATAAAGGGAAGGAGTTATTTGGGGGTCGGTCCATCGGACCTGGGGACCACAGCAACAGCTGGGAAATCCAACCTTTTTTACCCCAAGTTACATCTCAGCTAAAAAAGACACCGTCTTTTCAGCCTCAATCTTTCCTTTCCCATGAGGGCATGCAGGCAAAAGGCCAGTCATATCTGCCCAGACATAGAGGTAAGGGAAGTAGACTGCAGCAGGCAGCCCTTTCCCAGGAAAAGAAGCCCTCCACCGCGTCTGCCAAGTCCTCAGCATGACGCTGGGGCCGTGCAAGCGGACTCAAGGTGGGGGGGTAGTCTCAAGAGTCTCAGGGCGCAGTGGGATCACTCGCAAGTTGACCCCTAGATCGTACGAGTATTATCCCAGGGGTAAAGATTGGAGAGTCGAGACATCTTCTCCTCGCAGGTTCCTGAAGTCTGCTTTACCAACGGCTCCCTCCGACAGGGAGGCAGCATTGGAAACAATTCACAAGCTGTATATCCAGCAGGTGATAATCAAAGTACCCCTCCTACGACAAGGAAAAGGGTATTATTTTTCCACACTATATTGTGGTACTGAAGCCAGACGGCTTGGTGACACATAGTCTAAATCTAAAATGTTTTGAACACTTACATAAAAGGTTCAAATCGAGATAAAGTCACTCAGAGCAGTGATAGCGAACCGGAAAAAAGGGGACTATATGGTGTCCCTGGACATCAAGGATTACCTCCATGTCCAAATTTTGTCCTTCTCATCAAGGGTACCTCTGGTTCGTGGTACAGAACTGTCAATATCAGTTTCAGACGATGCCGTTTGAATTATCCACGGCACCCCGGGCCTTTTTACCAAGGTAATGGCCGAAAAGATGTTTCTTCAAAGAAAAAAGGCATCTAAATTATCCCTTACTTGCACGACCTAAAAAGGGCAAGTTCCAGAGAACAGTTGGAGGTCGGCAGAGCACTATCTAAAGTAGTTCTTCGACGGCACGACTGGATTCTAAATATTCCAAGAATCGCAGCTGTTTTCCGACGATACGTCTGCTGTTCCTAGGGATGATTCTGGACACGGTTCAGAAAAAGGTTTTTCTTCCCGAGGAAAAAGCCAAGGAGTTATCCGACCTGTCAGGAACCTCCTAAAACCAGGAAAGGTGTCTGTACATCAATGCACAAGAGTCCTGGGAAAAATGGTGGCTTTTTACGAAGCAATTCCATTCGGCAGATTCCATGCAAGAATTTTCCAAAGGGATCTGTTGGACAAATGGTCAGGGTCGCATCCTCAGATGCACCTGCGAATAACCCTGTCGCCAAGGACAAGGGTATATCTTCTGTGGTGGTTGCAAAAGGCTCATCTATTGGAGGGCCGCAGATTCGGCATACAGGATTTGATCCTGGTGACCACGGACGCCAGCCTGAGAGGTTGGGGAGCAGTCACACAAGGAAGAAACTTCCAGGGGGTATGGACGAACCTGGAAAAGTCTCTTCACATAAACATTCTGGTACTAAGAGCAATCTAAAATGCTCTAAGCCAGGCGGAACCACTCCTGCAAGGAAAACCGGTGTTGATTCAGTCGGACAACATCACGGCGGTCGCCCATGTAAACAGACAGGGCGGCACAAGAAGCAGGAGTGCAATGGCAGAAGCTGCCAAGATTCTTCGCTGGGCGGAGAATCACGTAATAGCACTGTCAGCAGTGTTCTTCCCGGGCGTGGACAACTGGGAAGCAGACTTCCTCAGCAGACACGATATTCACCCGGGAGAGGGGGGTCTTCATCCAGAAGTCTTCCACATGCTAATAAACTGTTGGGAAAGACCAATGGTAGACATGATGGCGTCTCGCCTCAACAAGAAACTGGACAAGTATTGCGCCAGGTCAAGAGATCCACAGGCAATAGCTGTGGACGCACTGGTAACACCTTGGGTGTACAAATCAGTATATGTGTTTCCTCCTCTGCCTCTCATACCAAAGGTATTGAAGATTATACGGTGAGGAGGAGTAAGAACAATACTAGTGGCTCCGGATTGGCCAAGAAGGACTTGGTACCCGGAACTTCAAGAGTTGGTCACGGACGACCCGTGCCCTCTACTTCTGAGAAGGGACCTGCTACAACAGGGTCCCTGTCTCTTTCAAGACTTACCGCGGCTGCGTTTGACGGCATGGCGGTTGAACGCCAGATCCTAAAAGGGAAAGGCATTCCAGAAGAAGTCATTCCTACCTTGATTAAGGCAAGGAAGGAAGTCACCGCGAAACATTATCACCGCATTTGGCGAAAATATGTCGCGTGGTGCGAGGATCGGAGTGTTCCGACGGAGGAATTTCAACTGGGTCGTTTCCTACATTTCCTACAATCAGGATTGTCTATGGGTCTCAAATTGAGATCTATTAAGGTTCAAATTTCGGCCCTGTCAATATTCTTCCAAAAAGAATTGGCCTCAGTTCCTGAGGTACAGACTTTTGTTAAAGGAGTACTGCATATACAGCCTCCTGTGGTGCCTCCGGTGGCACCGTGGGATCTAAATGTAGTTTTAGATTTCCTCAAATCCCATTGGTTTGAACCATTGAAAAAGGTGGATTTTAAATATCTCACATGGAAAGTGACTATGTTACTGGCCCTGGCTTCCGCCAGGAGAGTATCTGAATTGGCGGCTTTATCTTATAAAAGCCCTTATCTAATCTTCCATTCGGATAGGGCAGAACTGAGGACTCGTCCGCATTTTCTCCCTAAGGTGGTATCAGCGTTTCACCTGAACCAACCTATTGTGGTGCCTGCGGCCACTGGCGACTTGGAGGACTCCAAGTTGTTGGACGTTGTCAGAGCCTTAAAAATATACATTTCAAGGACGGCTGAAGTCAGAAAATCTGACTCGCTGTTGTTACTATATGCACCCAACAAGTTGGGTGCCCCTGCTTCTAAGCAGACGATTGCTCGTTGGATTTGTAACACAATTCAACTTGCTCATTCTGTGGCAGGCCTGCCACAGCCTAAATCTGTTAAGGCCCATTCCACAAGGAAGGTGGGCTCATCTTGGGCGGCTGCCCGAGGGGTCTCGGCATTACAATTCTGCCGAGCAGCTACGTGGTCGGGGGAAAACACGTTTGTAAAATTCTACAAATTTGATACCCTGGCAAAAGAGGACTTGGAATTCTCTCATTCGGTGCTGCAGAGTCATCCGCACTCTCCCGCCCGTTTGGGAGCTTTGGTATAATCCCCATGGTCCTTTCAGGAACCCCAGCATCCACTTAGGACGATAGAGAAAATAAGAATTTACTTACCGATAATTCTATTTCTCGGAGTCCGTAGTGGATGCTGGGCGCCCATCCCAAGTGCGGATTATCTGCAATACTGTACATAGTTATTGTTAACAAATTCGGGTTATATTGTTAAGGAGCCATCTTTAAGAGGCTCTTTCTGTTATCATACTGTTAACTGGGTTTAGATCACAAGTTGTACGGTGTGATTGGTGTGGCTGGTATGAGTCTTACCCGGGATTCAAATTGCCTCCCTTATTGTGTACGCTCGTCCGGGCACAGTACCTAACTGGAGTCTGGAGGAGGGTCATAGGGGGAGGAGCCAGTGCACACCACCTGATCTGGTAAAAGCTTTACTTTTTTGTGCCCTGTCTCCTGCGGAGCCGTTATTCCCCATGGTCCTTTCAGGAACCCCAGCATCCACTACGGACTCCGAGAAATAGAATTATCGGTAAGTAAATTCTTATTATATAGGTGTAGTGGTATATGTCATGACATTTAATTTGCCTAGATGGACTTTAATTTTCTATTCTTAAAAACTGTAGGCTTTTTAATTCATAGGCCTTATGAGTCTGGTGATGAGGATGTCCTCACTTTAACCTGGTGTGGATGGGGGGGGTTTAAACTCAAAGGAAACCTGTCATAGGCATTTGAAGGTGTTTTTGCTTTCTTGTGCCTATTGGAGTAAATAGGGGTTGGTGGAACGTTACAGATACATTATGTGAAGCATGAAAGCAATTCAAATTCAGTAATAAAAGACTCTCTAGGTGCAGGCATGAAAGTGATGGGCCCTACACACTTGGCAACCCGCCGCCGAGCTGGGCGACGCGGGGTGGAGGTGACGGGGGGGAGTGAAGTCTCTTCACTCCACCCGGCTCCATAGCAGTGCATGCTAATATGGACGAGATTGTCCATATTGGCCTGCATGCATAAGCGACCCAGGACCACCGATGACCGTGCGCGGGGCCGCGCATCGTTCATCGTTGGTGCCTAAACACTGAACGATATGAACAAGTTCTCGTTCATTAATAAGCAAGTACGTTCATATCGTTCAGTTACATCTTTGTGTGTAGGGCCCTTAAATGTCAGTAGTACTTGTGACCTTTAGTGTTACATGATGATCAGTGCTGGACCCAGGGCCTTTTCTGCAGATGTCCAATCATGTGCTACCGTTACCAGCTCTCAGGGCTACAGCAAATGCAGCTGTTCCAATGCCTATAGTGAGGAATGGTTGGAGGGCCACTGGGGGCCATAACACTGGATTGTTATCCATTGGGAGGATGTCCTTTGGGGCAAAGACTGTTTGCATAATATTGTCCTTTTATGTCCTGACAATCCTCATTATCCAATGGAAGTCCTTCCTAGATCTAATAATTTCTATATTACTCTTTGCTTTATCAGTAACCTACTGTAGTTACATCTGAAATGCACACATCGCTGCAGCCATGTATGGTGTACCCTAATAAGACTGTTGTAGTCGGAAAGGCTGTATTGTCTCGAAGTGGAGACACATTTGATATCCGTGACTGTAGCTGATTTTATACCCTCACTATATCTGTCTGCAGGAAGAAGAGATCCCAGAACTTGAAATTGATGTGGATGAGTTATTAGACATGGAGACTGATCAGCAGAGAGGAGAGAGAATGAAAGTGAGTATAGAGACAGTATTTGTGGGAGTTCCTAGTTCATGAATTCTAGCTGTCTGACATCCTTATACTTCCGTCCCTTCTATTTTACAGGAACTTCTTAATGACTGTTACAAACCAACAGAGGTGAGTGTCCTTCCTTATTTAACAAACGTGGGTTTAATAAGTTGCTGATTGTAACAGATGACTGTATACTAGAGAATGATGGCAGAATACTGATTAATAGAATAATTAAAGTTTGTCTTCATATATTTTAGTACAGATTTGAACTTAATGTAGGAGTAATAGAAAATAACTCTTAATTACAATTCTTAATTGGACAGGCCTTTATAGCTGGGTTACTTGAGAAGATTCAGGGAATGCAGAAGCTGAGTACACCCCAGAAAAAGTGATTGACTTGAAAGTGGGAGAGAGAAGACAGCGCCTCCACATCATCCTGGTAGAAGTGCAGTATTGCAGGCTGTCAGGGTCACGGGCACCCCCTGCGCAGGTGGAATTTGAGTGGCTGCGAGCAGTTCACTTGGAGATGCAATGCAGGGGAACCTTTTTTTTTGTTGGTTTTTTTTATATGATGTTTTTGTAGAAATCTTTTATTAATTAAATAAAAATGTAATTAAGTGTTATGTGAATATGGATCTGTTCTTACTGCTCTCAATATTCTATACCAAAACTGGTTTCTCTGTGGCTGATTTTCCTCCCCAGAACAAATCTGGTCTTGTCTATTGTATTGAATCTTCTGCTCTCTCTTGGGGCCACTGCCTGGTGATAATACCGTAGAGAGCAGACAACGCTAAGGATAGTAAACATGATAAGTTTGCACATTACACAATTGCTTAAATGTAGTTGCATGTGGGCTGGAGCTCTAGTGATTAGAAAGGTGGAGTGCTATTTACAAATATCTCTTTCCTGAACCTTAAAGTGGGCCATGTCACATAGATACAATAGTTGTTGTTTTTTTAAATCGCTGCCTTGCTGATTTGATTTTTACTAACCATGAATTGAAATAAATAAATATATATATATATATATATATATATATATATATATATATATATATATATATATATTATATAATATATATATATATATATATATATATATATTAGAGAATGTGCAAGCGCCACAAGTGTTACAGATACACCCGACTAAAAAACACTCCCAATAATTTTGGGCGTCTGCCGTCCCTTAAGTACGCAGTAGTGGTGAGTTACTGTTGTAATTGTTTATGGGCAAAATGGTATAAGGGTACTGGCGACCACTGGTGTAAAAAAATGTTTCAATCCATGTATATAATAAAATAAAATATACAAATTTATTTGGTACAGATAAAATTAGTATGAAGGTAAAAATGTACGATACTAAAATAGTGAAAAAAGAGGGGGGATAGGTTGTGTTTTTTAAAAACACACACGCAATGTTCTAAGACCAAGATTTTTGCATAAAAAATAATAAATAAATAAAATGACTAACAATGTTCTAAAATCAGAATGAATAAGAATAAAGGAGAGTCTTAACTTGTAGGTAGAGGGTCACAGAGGGAGAGCCCAACGCGTTTCGTCCTGATGACTTCTTCTACCCCTTGAAGAAGTCATCAGGACGAAACGCGTTGGGCTCTCCCTCTGTGACCCTCTACCTACAAGTTAAGACTCTCCTTTATTCTTATTCATTCTGATTTTAGAACATTGTTAGTCATTTTATTTATTTATTATTTTTTATGCAAAAATCTTGGTCTTAGAACCTTGCGTGTGTGTTTTTAAAAAACACAACCTATCCCCCCTCTTTTTTCACTATTTTAGTACCGTACATTTTTACCTTCATACTAATTTTATCTGTACCAAATAAATTTGTATATTTTATTATATACATGGATTGAAACATTTTTTTACACCAGTGGTCGCCAGTACCCTTATACCATTTTGTGTATGTGTGTGTATAATATATATATATATATATATATATATATATATATATATATATAAAAAAAATCTGTTCCGTTCTGAAAAATGCAGCCGCTCTGCCTAGGCACTTGGAGGTCTATTTGCTAAGCCGTGGACTGAGATAAGTACCAACCATTTTTCAAACAAGCCTGTGACTTGGCAGTTAGGAGCCGATCAGCTGGTACTTTATCTCCCTCCAAGGCTTAGTAAATTGACCCCTGTTCTGACTTGGTGGCTAGAGAATCCCTCAAACTGTGGATCCTTGTTTCATCAGCAAACATCCCAAAATATACTTCCCCATTACTCAGTGGCTCGTTACTAGAAAACTTTTCAGGTCTACTATTACTTTGGGTTAACCCACATGAGGCTCTCAAGTCACAGTTGCCAGCTGGTGGTTTATCCATTGCTGGGCTGCACACTTCAGCATTGTGGAGGAATGAAATGAGTAATTTCTCTCCAGTCTTTACTGGTGGGGAACTGGGTCTTCTGTGACGTACCACCCGTATTGAACTTCTACTTGACGTGGGCATGTGACACTGCTCATCTCAGACTGCACACAGCGTGGAAACATAAATACAGAATGAGATCATCCTCTGCTATAAATCTTTGCATAGAGTCCTTTACTTATATTTAAAAACTTTAAAAAAAAAACAGCAATAACAATGTCATTATTTGCTGTACTACACCCCAGAGTAATGAGATGAGGGGCGGGATGTAATGAAGTCCGAGTTTGCTGGCTGTGCCTAGCTGAATTCTGATGGTTTTTTTAAAGGGGCAATAATGTACAAGGCAAGGTTTAGCCTTGTACATGGTTACCCTTTTTAAAAAAACGTCCAAGTTCGGCCGGCATCCTGCATGGGTGCCGATCTCTGACTTCATTACATCCCGGCCCATGTGTCTGCTAGGTAAAATATATTTTATTAGCCCACAGTCAGTGACCCATTTAGAAAAATAAATTTCTATCCATGACCACATGGCAACTTTCAGCATCAACCATAGCTATACTTGTGAATCTTCTGAATGACACACTGACTTACACATAATCATAGTGCATTTATCTAGTTGTGTTTCCCTTAAAGCTAAATGCAGAACACTGTAGAAAGTGAAACATCCACTACACTTTCTGTGAAGTCCTTTTTCCTTAAAATTCCCATGAACCTACACTGAAACGGATGGAGGTATGTCCTTCAGTTCTAATACTTCTCTTCCTTTGAAGAATTTTTCCCTGCTGTACTTTGTTATAATCCTTGGTTTATTTGAAACTTTCTATCATGTCCCCATCCTTTCCCTTCTCTGCTCCATACTATACATGTTAAGCTCTTTTAGCCTTTCCGGGTAATATTTGTCATATAGGCCATGCACCATTTCAGTTGCCCTACTTTGTACGTTCTCTATGGAATTTCTATCCTTCTGGAGATACGGTCTCCAGAACTAGACACAGTATTCCAGATGAGGCCATGCCAATGACCTATACAGTGGTATTATTGCTTCTTTCTCTTACGTCCTAGAGGATGCTGTGGACTCCAAAAGGACCATGGGGGTATAGACTGGATCCGCAGGAGCTTGGGCACACTGAAAAGACTTTAACTGGGTGTGAACTGGCTCCTCCCTCTATGCCCCTCCTCCAGACCTCAGTTAGACTTTGTGCCCAGGACCGACTGGACACACACTAGGGGAGCTCTCCTGAGTTTCTCTGGAAAAGACTTTGTTAGGTTTTTTATTTTCATGGAGACCTGCTGGCTACAGGCTCCCTGTAGCGAGCGACTGAGGGGAGAGAAGTCAGACCTACTTCTACTTAGTTTAAGGGCTCTGCTTCTTTGGCTGCTGGACACCATTAGCTCCAGAGGGTTCGATCACTTGGTGCGCCTAGCTGCTTGTTCCCGGAGCCGCGCCGTCACCCCTCTCACAGAAGACAGAAGCCGGGTGAGTATGCAGAAGGCAGAAGACTTCAGTAACGAGGTGCAGCGGTAGCGCTGCACTCCATGCTCTCCCACACTTCTCCATCGGCACTCACAGGGTGCAGGGCGCTGGGGGGGGGGGCCCGGGGGCCCTGGGCAGCAGTTACTGAGGTCTGGGAAGCTGGCAGAAGCCTTTTGCGGTGACTCGGCACCGTTTTTCAGACCCCCGCCGGCATTTTCATTTTTCAAATATGGCGGGCTGAAGCGCGCCGGGAAGGGGCGGAGCTTAGCCGTGCGGCTCACAGGCACCATTTCTCCTCCACACGCGGCTGCAGGAGACGCTGGCCCGGGACCTCCAAAAGCTCCACTAAAAGTAACGGGGAGCTGATCGGGGGAAGGGGCACAGTTTGGTGGTGCATATTAGTGTTTTTTTCAGCAGCGCTTTCACATATATGCTTTTGGGATATATGGGCGCTGGGGTGTGAGCTGGCATACTCCCTCTGTGTTTCTCCTTCCGGGCTTCCTTGTGGGCCTGTCCCCTAGCTGAGACATTCTGTGTGTGTGTCGGTGGGTCGATACTCCGTGTCGACATGTCTGAGGCTGAAAGGAGGTTATTGGGGGGGCAGATGCGGGTCTGGAATTGGCTCTGTCGGCGCAGCCGACATCTGATTTGCTTACATTGTTAAATACAATTAATACAAATGTGGCTTCTTTGTCAAAGAGGTTAGATAAATCTGAGTCACAGACACAGGTGTGGAAAAAATCTATGGAGGATGCTTTGACTCGGGTGCAGACCCCATCGGGGTCAAAAAAGCGGCCGTTTACTCAAGTGGTAGATACTGATACCGACACGGATTCTGATTCCGAGGTCGATTTCCCTGAGGCTGCTTTACATCCACGATTAGTTAAGAGTATTCAGTACCTGATTGTGGCTATAAAGAATGTTTTACGCATTTCTGATGATCCTGCGGTGCAGGAAACAAGGATTTGCTTGTTCAAAGAGCAAAAACCTGAGGTGCAATTTCCCCCCTCTCATGAAATGAATACTCTTTGTGAAAAGGCTTGGGAGTCGCCGGACAAGAGGTGGCAGATTCCCAAGAGGATTTACATGGCGTATCCTTTCCCCTCTATTGACAGGGAAAAATGGGAGGCGTCTCCAAATCTTGACAAAGCTCTATCTCGTTTGTGTAAGAAGGTGGCGCTTCCGTCTCCTGACACGGCAGCTCTCAAGGATCCGGCGGATCGCAAGCTGGAGATGTCTCTGAAGTCCATTTCGCTAAAACGGATGCATTGCTCAGACCTGCTGTGGCGTCGGTATGGGTGAGTAGTGCTATTGCTAAATGGGCTGAGAATTTAGCTGCTGATATGGATACCCTTGATAAAGATACTGTTCTTTTGACTCTTGGTTATATCAAGGACACTGCAGATTACCTGAAGGATGCGGCGAGGGATGTTGGTCTCTTGGGATCAAGAGCCAATGCCATGTCGATTTCGGCCAGGAGGGCGCTGTGGATCCATCAATAGAATGCTGATGCCGATTCCAAGAGAGGTATGGATGCTTTACCGTTCAAAGGTAACGTCTTGATTGGGGACGGCTTGGCTGACCTGGTTTCTACCGCGACTGCGGGTAAGTCGTCTTTTCTTCCCTATGTTCCCACACAACAGAAGAAGGCACCACATCAGCAGATGCAGTCCTTTCGTCCGAATAAATACAGGCGGGGAAAAGGTTTGTCCTTTCTCGCTTCAAAGGGTAGGGAAGTCGCCTGCAGTGTCAGGCGCCCAGGACCAGAAGTCCTCCCCTGCCTCTACCAAGTCCACCGCATGACGCTGGGGCTTCCCTGGGGGAGTCCGTACCAGTGGGGGGCCGTCTGCAGATCTTCAGTCAGGTCTGGATTCAATCAGGCCTGGATCCTTGGGTCCTAGAGATTGTATCTCAGGGATACAAGCTGGAGTTTCAGGAGACACCCCCTCACCGGTTTTTCATGTCGGCCTTGCCAGTCTCTCTTCTGGATAGGGAGGTAGTGCTGGCAGCAATACAAAAGTTGTGTCTACAGAGGGTCATTGTTCCCGTTCCCCCGCCCCAACGGGGGGAGGGGTTCTACTCGAGCCTTTTTGTGGTACCGAAACCGGACTGTTCGGTCAGACCGATTCTGAACCTAAAGTCCCTCAATCCATACTTGAAGGTTTTCAAGTTCAAGATGGAATCTCTTCGAGCTGTGATTGCCAGCCTAGAAGGGGGGGACTTTATGGCGTCAGTCGACATAAAGGATGCCTATTTACACGTCCCGATATATCCTCCGCACCAATCCTTCCTAAGGTTTGCTGTACAGGATTCTCATTACCAATTTCAGACGTTGCCGTTTTGGGCTTTCCATGGCCCCGAGGATTTTCACCAAGGTCATGGCAGAAATGATGGTTCTCCTTCGCAAGCAAGGGGTTACCATTATCCCGTACTTGGACGATCTCCTGATAAAGGCGAGGTCCAGGGAACGGTTACTAAGAAATGTGGATTTGTCTCTGTCCGTTCTGCGACAACACGGTTGGCTGCTAAATTTGCCGAAGTCGCAGTTGATTCCGACCACTCGGTTACCCTTTCTGGGCATGATTCTGGACACGGGCTTACGGAAGGTGATTCTTCCGGAAGAAAAAGCTCTGGAACTCCAGACGATGGTCAGGGAACTTCTGAGGCCAAAGAGTGTGTCTGTTCATCAATGTACTCGGGTTCTGGGGAAGATGGTTGCGGTGTACAAAGCCATTCCATTTGGCAGGTTTCATGCTCGGGCTTTTAAGTGGGATCTGCTGAGCAAGTGGTCCGGGTCTCACCGGCACATGCACCGGCAGATACGTCTATCTCCCAGGGCCAGGATTTCTCTCCTGTGGTGGCTACAAAGTGCTCACCTTCTAGGAGGCCGCCGATTCGGTACCCTGGATTGGGTCCTGTTGACAACAGATTAAAGTCTCCGAGGCTGGTGCGCAGTCACCCAGGGAAGAAATTTCCAGGGGAAATTGGTCGCTCCAGGAATCTTGTCTCCACATAAATGTTCTCGAGTTAAGAGCCATTTACAACGGCCTGCTTCAAGCAAGAAACCTTCTTCAGGGTCGACCTGTCCTGATATAATCGGACAACATAACGGCGGTGGCGCATATAAACCGTCAAGGCGGAACAAGGAGCAGGGCGGCTATGGCGGAGGCCACAAGAATCCTTCGCTGGGCGGAACAGCACGTGAGCGCCCTGTCAGCAGTCTTCCTTCCGGGAGTGGACAACTGGGAAGCAGACTTCCTCAGCAGACACGATCTCCATCGAGGAGAGTGGGCTCTTCATCAGGAGGTGTTTGCAGAACTGACGAAGCGTTGGGGAACTCCGATGATCGACATGATGGCGTCTCGCCTCAACAAGAAGCTACCGAGGTATTGTTCCAGGTCAAGGGACCCCCAGGCCAGTGCAGTGGACGCCCTGGTGACTCCGTAGGTCTTTCAATCGGTATATGTGTTCCCTCTGCTTCCTCTCGTTCCAAAGGTGCTGGGAATCATTCGACGGGCAAGAGTGCGAGCACTTATTGTAGTTCCAGATTGGCCAAGAAGGGCCTGGTATCCATATTTTCAGGAATTACTTGTGGAAGATCCTTGGCCACTTCCTCTAAGGGAGGACCTGTTACTGCAGGGTCCGTGCGTGTTTCCAGACTTACCGCAGCTGCGTTTGACGGCTTGGAAGTTGAGCGCCAAATCTTAGCTCGGAAAGGTATTCCCGGGGAGGTCATTCCCACTCTCATTAAGGCGAGGAGGGAAGTTACGGCGAAACATTATCACCGTATTTGGAGAAAGTATGTTTCGTGGGGTGAGACTAAAGATACTCCTGCGGAAGAATTTCACTTGGGTCGGTTTCTCCATTTTTTGCAGGCGGGCGTCGATGCCGGCCTGAAATTGGGTTCCACCAAGGTGCAGATTTCGGCTTTATCTATCTTCTTTCAGAAGGAATTGGCGGTTTTCCCTGAGGTTCAAACTTTTGTGAAGGGGGTGATGCATATCCATCCTCCGTTTGTGCTCCCGGTGGCACCATGGGACCTTGACGTGGTCTTACAGTTTCTTATGTCTTCCTGGTTTGAACCTTTGCGTAAGGTTGAGTTAAAATTTCTCACTTGGAAGGTGGTCATGCTGTTAGCTCTAGCGTCTGCCAGGCAGGTGTCGGAGTTGGCGGCCTTGTCACACAAGAGTCCGTACTTGATCTTCCATTCGGATAGGGCGGAATTGAGGACTCGTCAACAATTTCTGCCGAAGGTGGTTTCTTCATTTCACATTAACCAACCTATTGTAGTCCCTGTGACTACAAATGCTGTGGCAGTTCCAAAGTCTCTTGATGTTGTGAGAGCTTTGAAGATCTACGTCGCCAGAACGGCGGTGGCCAGGAAAACAGAGGCGCTGTTTGTCCTGTATGCTTCCAACAAGATTGGTCATCCTGCTTCGAAGCAGACTATTGCACGCTGGATTTGTAGTACGATTCAGCAAGCTCATTCTTCAGCTGGGTTACCGGTGTTGAAATCAGTAAAGGCCCATTCCACCAGGAAAGTGGGCTCATCTTGGGCGGCTACCCGAGGGGTCTCGGCACTTCAGCTTTGCCGAGCAGCTACGTGGTCGGGTTCAAACACCTTTGCTAAGTTTTACAAGTTTGATACCCTAGCTGAGGAGGACCTAATGTTTGCTCAATCGGTGCTGCAGAGTCGTCCGCACTCTCCCGCCCGTGTTGGAGCTTTGGTATAGACCCCATAGTCCTTTTTGGAGTCCCCAGCATCCTCTAGGACGTAAGAGAAAATAGGATTTTAGTACCTACCGGTAAATCCTTTTCTCTTAGTCCGTAGAGGATGCTGGGCGCCCATCCCAGTGCGGACTGTTACTTGCAGTGTGTTCTTACTGGTTAAATTAGTTTATACATGGGTGGTGTATTTTTTGTTATCAGCCTGTTGCTGTTGTTAGTTCATACTGTTATATGGTTTACTGTTACTCTGGTTGTACGGTATGTTCGTGGTGTGGGCTGGTATATTTGTAGCCCTTAGTTTTAACAAAAATCCTTTCCTCGAAATGTCTGTCTCTCCTGGGCACAGTTCCTATAACTGAGGTCTGGAGGAGGGGCATAGAGGGAGGAGCCAGTTCACACCCAGTTTAAGTCTTTTCAGTGTGCCCAAGCTCCTGCGGATCCCGTCTATACCCCATGCTCCTTTTGGAGTCCCCAGCATCCTCTACGGACTAAGAGAAAAGGATTTACTGGTAGGTACTAAAATCCTATTTTTTTTTCCTGCTACTGATTACTCTTCCTATGCAACCAAGCATCTGACTTGCCTCTCTCATTGCTTTGTTGCATTGCTTCCCTGCCTTTAAGTCACTTGAAATAGTGACTTCTAAATTCCTTTCCTCCTCCGTAGTTTCCATTATAGTACCCTTGATACTATATTTAGCCTTTTGGCTTTTTGAGACCCAAGTGCATGACTTAGCATTAAACTGTAGCTGCCACATTCTCGACCATTCATCAAGTCTACCTAGCTCACCAATCATTGGTTTTACCCCTCCTGGTCTACCCTGTTGCATATCTTTGTATCATCTGCTAAAAAGCATACTTTCCCTTCAGTACCATTTGCAATGTCACCAATCAAGATATTAAAGATCACTGGTCCAAGTACAGATCCCTGGGGTACTCCACTGGTAACATTTCCCTCCATAGAATTCACTCCATTTACTACAACTGTTTCCTATCCTGCAACCAGGTTCTTATCCATTTAACTGTTTTATAATCCAATCCCAAGCTTTTAAATTTATTTAGCAGTCTGCGGTGTGGGACAGTGTCAAATATCTTACTAAAGTCTAGTTATGGGCCCCGCTTGATGTATTGCTTTAGTCACAGAGTCAAAAAGATTTATTTGGCATGATCTCCCCCCAGTAAAACCGTGCTGTTTGGGATCCCGTAAGTCGATTGATTTAAGATTGTCCACTACTTTCTTTTAATAGTGTTTCCATTATTTTCTCTGACGTCCTAGTGGATGCTGGGAACTCCGTAAGGACCATGGGGAATAGACGGGCTCCGCAGGAGACTGGGCACTCTAAAGAAAAGATTAGGTACTATCTGGTGTGCACTGGCTCCTCCCTCTATGCCCCTCCTCCAGACCTCAGTTAGAATCTGTGCCCGGCCAGAGCTGGGTGCTCCTAGTGGGCTCTCCTGAGCTTGCTAGTAAAGAAAGTATTTGTTAGGTTTTTTATTTTCAGTGAGCTTCTGCTGGCAACAGACTCACTGCTACGTGGGACTAAGGGGAGAGAAGCAAACCTACCTGCTTGCAGCTAGCTTGTGCGTCTTAGGCTACTGGACACCATTAGCTCCAGAGGGTTCGAACACAGGCACCTGTCCTCGATCGTCCGTTCCCGGAGCCGCGCGGCCGTCCCCCTCGCAGAGCCAGAAGAACAGAAGCTTGAAGACGACGAAATCCATTGATCCCAGCACACTTACACACTCCGGTCACTGTAGGGTGCAGGGCGCTGGGGGGGGGGGGCGCCCTGGGCTGCAATTGTGGTACCTTTTGGCATAAAAATACATATATACAGTCTGGCACTGTATATATGTAAAAACCCCCGCCATTTTTTTACACAGAAAGCGGGACAGAAGCCCGCCACTGAGGGGGCGGGGCCTTCCTCAGCACACCAGCGCCATTTTTTCTTCACAGCTCCGCTGGAAGCAGCTCCCTAGGCTCTTCCCTGCAGTATCCAGGTACAAGACGGGTTAAAAAGAGAGGGGGGGCACATACATTTAGGCGCAAATAAGACTTAAAAAGCAGCTATTGGGTAAATCACTTATTGTCAGTGAAAATCCCTGTGTTTTCTATAGCGCTTGGTGTGTGCTGGCATACTCTCTCTCTGTCTCCCCAAAGGACTTTGTGGGGTCCTGTCCTCAGTCTGAGCATTCCCTGTGTGTGTGCGGTGTGTCGGTACGGCTGTGTCGACATGTTTGATGAGGAGGGTTACGTGGAGGCGGAGCAAGGGCAGATAAGTGTGGGGTCGCCCCCATCGGGGCCGACACCTGATTGGATGGATATGTGGAAGGTCTTAAACGACAATGTAAGCTCCTTACATAAAAGATTTGATGACGCTGCAGCCTTGGGACAGCCGGGGTCTCAGCCCGCGCCTGCCCAGGCGACTCAGAAACCGTCAGGGGCTCATAAACGCCCTATATCTCAGATGGTTGACACAGATGTCGACACGGAGTCCGACTCCAGCGTCGACGATGATGAGGCACATTTACAGTCTAAAATGACCAAAGCCATCCGATACATGATGTTGCAATGAAAGATGTATTACACATTTCTGAGATTAACCCTGTTAATACCAAGAGGGTTTATATGTTTGGGGAGAAAAAGCAGCCAGTGACTTTTCCCCCATCTGATGAATTAAATGAATTGTGTGAAGAAGCGTGGAGTTCCCCTGATAAGAAATTAGTGATTTCCAAGAGGTTACTGAGGGCGTACCCTTTCCCGCCAATGGACAGGTTACGTTGGGAAACATCCCCCAGGGTGGACAAGGCGCTGACACGCTTATCTAAAAAGGTGGCCCTGCCGTCTCAGGATTCGGCCGCCCTAAAGGAGCCTGTGGATAGAAAGCAGGAAGCTATCCTGAAGTCAGTGTATACACACTCTGGTACTCTACTGCGACCTGCTATTGCTTCAGCCTGGATGTGTAGTGCTGTAGCAGCGTGGACAGATACTCTGTTAGACGACATAGATTCCCTCGACAGAGATACTGTTTTGCTAACCCTGGGCCATATCAAAGACGTCGTCTTATATATGCGGGATGCTCAGAGGGACATTTGCCTGCTGGGCTCTAGAATTAATGCTATGTCCATTTCTGCCAGGAGGGTCTTATGGACTCGGCAATGGACAGGAGATGCTGATTCTAAAAAACACATGGAGGTTTTGCCTTATAAGGGTGAGGAATTGTTTGGGGACGGTCTGTCGGACCTCGTGTCTACAGCGACAGCTGGAAAGTCGACTTTCTTGCCTCAGGTTTCCTCACAGCCTAAGAAAGCACCGTATTATCAAATGCAGTCCTTTCGTTCCCAGAAAGGCAAGAGAGTCAGGGGCGCATCCTTTCTTGCCAGAGGCAAGGGTAGAGGTAAGAAGCTGCACCATGCAGCCAGTTCCCAGGAACAAAAGTCCTCCCCTGCTTCCACTAAGTCCAACGCATGACGTTGGGGCTCCACAGGTGGAGCCAGGTGCGGTGGGGGCGCGTCTCTGAAACTTCAGCAGCCAGTGGGTTCGCTCACAGGTGGATCTCTGGGCTATACAAATTGTATCTCAGGGATACAAGCTGGAATTCGAAGCGACCCCCCCCCCCCCCCCCCCGCCGTTACCTCAAATCAGCCTTGCCAGCTTCCCCCATGGAAAGGGAGGTAGTGCTGGCGGCAATTCACAAGCTGTACCTCCAGCAAGTGATTGTCAGGGTCCCCCTCCTTCAACAGGGAAGGGGTTACTATTCCATAATGTTTGTGGTACCGAAACCGGACGGTTCGGTGAGACCCATTCTGAATTTAAAATCCTTGAACACTTATATAAAGAAATTCAAGTTCAAAATGGAATCGCTCAGTGCAGTTATTGCAAGCCTGGAAGAGGGGGATTTTATGGTGTCGCTGGACATCAAAGATGCTTACTTGCATGTTCCCATTTATCCACCTCACCAGGAGTACCTCAGATTTGTGGTACAGGACTGTCATTACCAATTCCAGACGTTGCCGTTTGGCCTGTCCACGGCACTGAGAATATTTACCAAGGTAATGGCCGAAATGATGATACTCCTTCGGCAGAAGGGAGTTATAATTATCCCGTACTTGGACGATCTCCTCATAAAGGCGAGGTCCAGGGAGCAGTTGTTGATCAGCGTAGCACTCTCTCAGGATGTGTTGCAACAGCACGGCTGGATTCTGAATGTTCCAAAGTCGCAGCTGATTCCTACGACGCGTCTGCTTTTCCTGGGTATGATTCTGGACACAGAACAGAAGAGGGTGTTTCTCCCGGTGGAGAAGGCCCAAGAATTAGCATCTCTGGTCAGGGACCTCCTGAAACCAAAACAGGTATCGGTGCATCACTGCACGCGAGTCCTGGGAAAGATGGTGGCTTCATACGAAGCCATTCCCTTCGGCAGGTTCCATGCGAGGATCTTTCAGTGGGATCTGTTGGACAAGTGGTCCGGATCGCATCTTCAGATGTATCGGCTGATCACCCTGTCCCCAAGGGCCAGGGTGTCTCTTCTGTGGTGGCTGCAGAGTGCTCACCTTCTCGAGGGCCGCAGGTTCGGCATACAGGACTGGGTCCTGGTGACCACGGATGCAAGCCTCCGAGGGTGGGGGGCAGTCACTCAGGGAAGAAACTTCCAAGGGCTGTGGTCAAGTCTGGAGACTTCTCTACACATAAATATACTGGAACTAAGGGCCATTTACAACGCCCTGAGTCAAGCAGAGCCCCTGCTTTGAAACCGGCCAGTGCTGATTCAGTCAGACAACATCACGGCGGTCGCCCATGTAAACCGCCAGGGCGGCACAAGAAGCAGGATGGCAATGGCGGAAGCCACAAAGATTCTTCGATGGGCGGCGAATCACGTAAAGCACTGTCAGCAGTGTTCATTCCGGGAGTGGACAACTGGGAAGCAGACTTCCTCAGCAGACATGACCTCCACCCGGGAGAGTGGGGACTTCATCAAGAAGTCTTCCAACTGATTGCAAACCGATGGGAACTGCCACAGGTGGACATGATGGCGTCCCGCCTCAACAAAAAGCTAAAAAAATATTGCGCCAGGTCAATGGACCCTCAGGCGATAGCTGTGGACGCCCTAGTGACACCGTGGGTGTACCAGTCGGTATATGTGTTTCCTCCTCTTCCTCTCATACCCAAGGTACTGAGAATAGTAAGAAAGAGAGGAATAAGAACAATACTCATTGTTCCGGATTGGCCAAGAAGGACTTGGTACCCGGAACTGCAAGAAATGCGCAGAGGACCCATGGCCTCTGCCTCTCAGACAGGACCTGCTGCAACAAGGGCCCTGTCTGTTCCAAGACTTACCGCGGCTGCGTTTGACGGCATGGTGGTTGAACGCCGGATCCTAGCGGAAAAAGGCATTCCGGATGAAGTTATTCCTACGCTGATAAAGGCTAGGAAAGACGTGACAGCAAAGCATTATCACCGTATATGGCGAAAATATGTTGCTTGGTGTGAGGCCAGGAAGGCCCCTACAGAGGAATTCCAGCTGGGTCGTTTCCTGCACTTCCTACAGTCAGGGGTGACTATGGGCCTAAAACTGGGGTCCATAAAGGTCCAGATTTCGGCCCTCTCCATTTTCTTTCAAAAAGAACTGGCTTCACTGCCTGAGGTTCAGACGTTTGTTAAGGGAGTGCTGCATATTCAGCCCCCTTTTGTGCCACCAGTGGCACCCTGGGATCTTAACGTTGTGTTGGATTTCCTGAAATCCCACTGGTTTGAGCCACTTAGGACCGTGGAACTAAAGTATCTCACGTGGAAAGTGGTCATGCTGTTGGCCTTAGCTTCGGCTAGGCATGTGTCGGAATTGGCGGCTTTGTCATGTAAAAGCCCATATCTGATCTTCCATATGGACAGGGCAGAATTGAGGACTCGTCCCCAATTTCTCCCAAAGGTGGTATCATCGTTTCATTTGAACCAACCTATCGTGGTGCCTGCGGCTACTCGGGACTTGGAGGACTCCAAGTTACTGGACGTAGTCAGGGCTTTGAAAATATGTTTCCAGAACGGTTGGAGTCAGGAAGACTGACTCGTTGTTTATCCTGCATGCACCCAACAAGCTGGGTGCTCCTGCTTCAAAGCAAACTATTGCCCGCTGGATCTGTAGCACGATTCAGCTAGCTCATTCTGCGGCTGGATTGCCACATCCAAAATCGGTGAAAGCCCATTCCACAAGGAAGGTGGGCTCTTCTTGGGCGGCTGCCCGAGGGGTCTCGGCTTTACAGCTTTGCCGAGCGGCTACTTAGTCGGGTTCAAACACATTTGCAAAGTTCTACAAGTTTGATACCCTGGCTGAGGAGGACCTTGTGTTTGCTCATTCGGTGCTGCAGAGTCATCCGCACTCTCCCGTCCGTTTGGGAGCTTTGGTATAATCCCCATGGTCCTTACGGAGTTCCCAGCATCCACTAGGACGTCAGAGAAAATAAGAATTTACTCACCGGTAATTCTATTTCTCGTAGTCCGTAGTGGATGCTGAGCGCCCGTCCCAAGTGCGGACTTTCTGCAATACGTGTATATAGTTATTGCTTAAATAAGGGTTATTGTTATGAGCCATCCGTTGAGTGAGGCTCAGTTGTTGTTCATACTGTTAACTGGGTAAGGTTATCACAAGTTGTACGGTGTGATTGGTGTGGCTGGTATGAGTCTTACCCTGGTTTCTAAAAATCCTTTCCTTGTAATGTCAGCTCTTCCGGGCACAGTTTTCCTAACTGAGGTCTGGAGGAGGGGCATAGAGGGAGGAGCCAGTGCACACCAGATAGTACCAAATCTTTTCTTTAGAGTGCCCAGTCTCCTGCGGAGCCCGTCTATTCCCCATGGTCCTTACGGAGTTCCCAGCATCCACTACGGACTACGAGAAATAGAATTACCGGTGAGTAAATTCTTATTTTCCCTACTACTGATTAAATGCTTAGGGGTCATTCCGAGTTGATCGCTAGCAGTTTTTAGCAGCTGTGCAAATGCTATGCCGCCGATCACTTGGAGTGTCTTTTAGCTTAGCAAAAGTGCGAACGAATGTATCGCAGAGCGGCTACAAAGTTGTTTGTTGCTTTTTTGTGCAGTTTCAGAGTAGCTCAAAACCCACTCGGCGCTTGCGATCACTTCAGACTGTTCAGTCCCTGTTTTGACGTCACAAACCCGCTCAGCGTTCGCCAAGCCACGCCTGCGTTTTTCCGAACACTCCCTGAAAACGGTCAGTTAACACCCAGAAACGCCCACTTCATGTCAATCACTTTGCGGCCACCAGTGCGACTGTAATGCTTCGCTAGACCCTGTGCAAAACTACATTGTTTATTGTGGCCGTACGACGCGCGTGCGCATTGCACCGCGTACGCATCTGCAGAAATGCCGTTTTTTTATCCTGATCGCTGCGCTGCGAACAAATGCAGCTAGCGATCAACTCGGAATGACCACCTTAGTTGTCTGTAGTTACTTGCTTTCACTTTTTGTGCAGCAGAACTACATGTGCTGTTTTTCAGTCCTAATTCTGTTAATGTTACTAACAGCACATCTTTTAGCTCTTTGAGTATCCCATCTGCTCCCATTAATTTGTCCACATTCAGTTTTGAGAGTTCTGTAAGGACCTTCTCCTCTGTAAATGTACTTTCATGTACCTTATTGTTATGAATGTCCCTTCTCCTTCTGTAGTGAATACTGAGCAAAATGTATTATTTAGATTATCTGCTAGTGCCTTGTCTCCCTCCCAAGCTCTCACTCTGTCTTAAGTATTATTTCTCTTACGTCCTAGTGGATACTTGGGAACTGTGCTTTAGTACCATAGGGGTACAGATCGGGTCCACTGGAACCTGGCACTTGAAAACCTTTAGTGTGTGTATGTGTGTGCTGGCTCCTCCCCTCTATGCCCTCGGTTTAGAAAAATGTGCCCAAGGAGCCGGGAGCATTTCTCTGGAGCTCCAGAGAGTTTATTTTTTATTTTAGTCCTTTATTTTCAGGTAGTTCTGGTTGGGAACCAGTCTACCTGCTTCGTGGGACATAGAGGGGGGACCGAACCAACTTCCTGAGTGTTAATGGTTTGTAATCCCAGCTCACAGGACACTGAGCCCCTGAGGTGCTGTTTCACACACCATACTGTGTGTGCCCACGCCAGCAACTAGCCGCCGCCCTCTAACAGATGCCGAAGATCGTCAGGTGCGGTGAGTGCTCACCCCGGTTAGCGGGTACCCGGTGTGGTTAGGCGGCATGCCACGAGCTGCAGTGCAGGCCGAGGACTACACTGGCTCAGCGGGCTTATGCTCCACAGTGCTCACTGTCATTAGGCTTTGTGTGTACTGTTTCTGCTAATTCAGCCAGTATAAACATTAGTGGGACCGCGCGCCACTACAGGGGCGGGTTTCAGGGAGAGCGGGACCAGAGTCGGGAAGGCGCCATTTCCTGCCGTTACGGATCATCAAGGCTGCATGCACGCTGCTCCTCCACGGACCCACGCTGTTGCAGACTCTGTACTGGTACCAGGGGGTCATGGCAGGCGGGGAGCACATCAGCGGTAGCGCCGCTGCACATCTGTGAGGTGATACACATACACACTGCGTTGCTGTATTCTGTGTGCTGGTCTATGTTTCTCTGTGTCACTCCAGGGGCTCTCTAGGGTCTGTGTGGAGGTGGTTTGCAGTGAGTTGTGCTGTCCTACAGTTGTGTACAATATGTCTGTTGACATGGTTATGTGTGCTGCTTGTAACTACCCCTTCTGCGGGGACCCTCATGTGTGAATAGTGCTCCTTATCTCCACAGGGACACTGTTCACAGGCACCTGACTGGCTAGATACTTTTAAAAGCATGATTCACAATGTGAATTCAGAATTATCTGCAGCTAAAACGGAGGATTCAAATTCCCCATATGACGACCAGTCGGTGGGTTTCAGCTCAGAGGATATAGCTGAGCTTATTGATGCCATGAAGGCGGTTCTGTCTCTGGAAGAATCAGCCAAAGCAATAACAAAGTCTAAAGCACCTGTGTTTACACGTCCAAAAGCAGTTAGGATTGAGTTTCCAGGGTCAGAAGATCTGACGGAAATTATGGAGGAACCTTGGGCTACACCCAATAAAAAGTATAGAATTCCGAAAAAGTTGGAATCTCTACTATCCTTTTCTGGCTGAGGACTGTTCTAAAAGAGAAGTTCCTCCTAAAGTAGATGCATATGTCGTGCGACTTGTGCGTAAAATCTATTTTACCATTACCCTCTACCTCATTGAATGATGTCACACAAGAGTAGATGGTTTTTTGAAAAAAAAAATTTCTTTGTCAGGGGCTGTTGTACGGCCAGCTATGTCTTCAGCCTGGATGGCAAAAGCAATTGTAGAATGGGTGGAGGAACTAGAGTGTGGCCTCTCCGCACCTACCAGGGAGCAGGAGTCTCATCTAGGCCATATAAAACAAGCTGTGCGGTATTTGGAAGAAGCAGCAGTTGATATGGGTACGATTGCTTCTAAAGCATCAGCCTTAACGGTAGCCGCTCATAGAGCAATTTGGCTACGTACTTGGAAAGTGGATGCAAAATCCATGAAAGCTCTGGAAGCGTTGCCTTTCACTAGTAATATTCTGTTCGGAAAGCAATTGACAGATATTCTGGAATCGGAAGCTGAATCCAAAAAGGTAAAGTTTCCAGCTAGTTATAACCTTAAACCGAGGGGTTCAAAATTTTGACCATTTCGATGGCAGGGTAGAGCAAAAGGAAAGGATGATTCTAACCAACCCCAGTATACTAAATCAGCTAGGGGTAGTAAGCAATGGGCCAATAGATGGCCAGTTTCCAAGCCAGAACAGAAGCCATCAGTTTGAGGGTGCGGGCCTCCGCCTGGAGGATTCCAGGGTTGGGGGCCGACTCCTTCACTTTGCACACATAGGGCAGCAGTCGACGACAGATGCTTGGGTGCAGAAGGTGGTATCTCTCGGTTATGGTTTCCCTTTCAAAAAGCACCCTCCTCAAAGGTTTTTTTGCACCAGCCCGTCTCGTATAGAGTCGAAGGCCACAGCTCTGCAAGAAGCAGTTCAGAAATTGCTTCAGTCTGGAGTAATTATCCCAGTACCCCTGACACAAAGGGGACGGGGTTTTTACTCCAACCTATTTTTGATTCAGAAGCGCGAATGGATCATTCCGACCAATTCTCAATCTCAAGAGGTTAAACGAATATGTTTGGGTTCCAAAGTTTCACATGGAGACGTTAAGCTCCATAGTTTTGGCCACGGAACCAGGAAATTACATGGTATCTCTGTATGTACAGGATGCTTACCTGCATGTGCCCATAGCACGGTCCCATCAGTGTTACCTCAGATTTGCCATCCTCCAGCAACATTTTCAATTCCAGGCTTTGCCCTTTGGGCTAGCAACAGCCCCCAGGGTATTTACCAAGATTATTGCGGTTATGGTAGCTTATCTCCGCAAGCAGGGGATAAGAATGTTTCCATACCTCGACGATCTTTTAATCCTGGCTCAATCCCAGGAGTTACTCTTGGGCCATCTCCAACAGACAATAGCTTGTCTACAGAAACACAGGGGTAAATTTACTAAGGTGGGAGATTTTTAGAACTGGTGATGTTGCCCATAGCAACCAATCAGATTGTATCTATTATCTTCTAGAAGCAGCTAGACAAATGTTAAGTAGAATCTGATTGGTTGCTATGGGCAACATCACCAGTTCTAAAAAACTCCCACCTTAGTAAATTTACCCCACAGATGGCTCATAAATTGGGGAAAAAACGGATGGTTCACTTGGGGGCCATATTGGATTCAAGTCTACAAAGGATAATCTTACCTGGGAAAAAGATATCCAAGGTGCAGGTAATGACTCAGGAATTATTGCACAGTCAGACAGTAAACTTACCCGGAAAGGCTAAAAGATCTTAACATGTATAGTATGGAGGAGAGAAGGGAAAGTGGAGACATGATAGAAACTTTCAAATATACCAAAGGTTTTAACAAAGTTCAGGAGGGAAACCTTTTTCAAAGGAAGAGAAGTATTAGAACTCGAGGACATACACTGAAACTGGAGGGAGGCAGGTTCAGGGGAAATTTAAGGAAAAATTATTTCACAGAAAGGGTAGTGGATAAGTGGAATAGCCTCCCATCAGAGGTGGTAGAGGCTAAGACTGTAGAGCAATTTAAACATGTTTGGGATAGGCATATGAATATCCTTACAAAGAATTAAGGTTCAAAAAGGGTTGAGATTACCTAAAGGATAAAAAAAAAAGGGGCAGACTAGATGGGCCAAGTGGTTCTTATCTGCCGTCAAATTCTATGTTTCTATCTGTACATGCAGCAATGCGAGTGATGGGTCTGATGGTGTCAACATTCGACATGGTGGAATATGCACAATTCCACTCCAGACCCCTACAGCACCTCATTGTAACCAGATAGAATGGAAGACATCAGACAATAAAAAGACAGATGATAAAGCTTCCAGTAAACGTAAAAAGGTCGCTAGCCTGGTGGTTACAGATGGACCATCTAGACAAGGGAGACCCTTTTGGATAGCAGATTGACAAGTACTGACAACAGATGCCAGTCTTCAAGGCTGGGGAGCAGTGTTTGAAAATTTCTGGTTCCAGGGAAAATGGACCACAAGGGAAAGTTGCCTGCCATTAAATCTGTTGGAGATAAGGGCCATATATATGGGTCTGGTCCAGGCAAAGGACATTCTGCAAGGAAGACCAGTCCAGATCCGTTCCGACAATGCAACAGCAGTAGCGTACCTCAACCATCAGGGAGGAACTTACAGCAAAAGATTGATGGAGGAAATAACTCGCATACTAAGGTGGGCGGAACTCCATCTTCCGGCATTGTCCGCAGTGTTTGTGCCAGGAGTGCTGAACTGGGAAGCGGATTTTCTCAGTCGACACACTATTCAGGAGACCGAATGGGCGTTACACCCGGAAGTATTTCAAACTCTAGTAAACAGATGGGGTCTGCCAGAGATAGATCTCATGGCGTCCCGTTGGAACAACAAAGTTCCGGCATACGGGTCAAGAACAAAGGATCCCGGGGCGATCCTTGTAGACGTCAGTGAAAATAGGATTTTAATACCTACCGATAAATCCTTTTCTCTTAGTCCGTAGAGGATGCTGGGGACACCATTAGATCCATGGGGTATAGACGGGATCCGCAGGAGACATGGGCACTTTAAGACTTTGAAAGGGTGTGAACTGGCTCCTCCCTCTATGCCCCTCCTCCAGACTCCAGTTATAGGAACTGTGCCCAAGGAGACGGACAATTTGAGGAAAGGAATTATTGTTAAACTAAGGTGAGATTCATACCAGCTCACAGCTCAAGCATGCCGCACAACGTGGCATTCAACAGAACACAAGCCAACGGCATGAACAATTGCAGCAACATGCTGATAATAAACTTAACACAACATGTGTGTAACCACAACTAATAACTGCAGATACAGTACGCACTGGGACAGGCGCCCAGCATCCTCTACGGACTAAGAGAAAAGGATTTACCGGTAGGTATTAAAATCCTATTTCTCTTACGTCCTAGAGGATGCTGGGGACTCCGTAAGGACCATGGGGTATAGACGGGCTCCTCAGGAGATAGGGCACCTAAAAAGAACTTTGACTATGGATGTGCACTGGCTCCTCCCTCTATGCCCCTCCTCCAGACCTCAGTTAGATCTTGTGCCCAGAGGAGAATGGGTGCACTGCAGAGAGCTCTCCAGAGTTTTCTGTGGAAAAATAATTTTGTTAGGTTTTTTATTACAGGGAGTCCTGTTGGCAACAGGCTCCCTGCATCGTGGGACTGAGGAGAGAGAAGCAGAGCTGGCTTGTAAAGTTGGGCACTGCTTCTAGGCTACTGGACACCATTAGCTCCAGAGGGAGTCGGAACACAAGTCTCACCTGGGGTTCTCCCGGAGCCGTGCCGCCGCCGTCCTCCTCACAGATGCCGAAGATAGAAGCCGGGTGTGTATTGAGGAAAAGACTTCAGGCGGCAGAAGACATCAGATCTTCATGAGGTAAGCGCGCAGCGGTAAGCTGCGCGCCATTGCTCCCAGTCACACACACACAAAGCAGGCACTGAAGGGTGCAGGGCGCGGGGGGGGGGGGGGGGCGGGGGGCGCCCTGGGCAGCAATAAACCTCGATTTGGCCATAAATAAGGTGGATTAGGCTGGGGGACAGTAAATCCGCGGACCCCCGCCATTTTATTAATATATGATGAAGGGACCGAAGCCCGCCGTCGGGTGGGCGGGGCTTGATCCTCAGCACTAACCAGCGCCATTTTCTCCACAGAGGCTGCATGAGAAAACGCTGGCTCCCTGTTCACTCCCCTGCTGAGCTTCACAGGTTGGAAAAAGGAGGAGGGGGGCACTTTGGCGACGCAGTGAGTGGAGATTACGATTATAAACATATAAAAGCGCTATCTGGTTGTATATTCCAGTGTTTTTAAGCGCTGGGTGTGTGCTGGCATACTCTATCTCTCTGTCTCTACTAAGGGCCTGGTTGGGGTTTTGTCCCCTTATAGGTAACTCCCTGTGTGTGTGGGGTGTCGGTACGTGTGTGTCGACATGTCTGAGGCGGAAGGCTTCTCCAAGGAGGAGGTGGAGCAAATGAGTGGTGTGTCCCCGTCGGTTGTGCCGACTCCTGATTGGATGGACATGTGGCATACGTTGCATGCAAGTGTGGCATCTTTACATAAAAGGCTTGATAAGGCTGGTTTAGGGGGGACATCAGGCGGTCAATCCTCAGATTGGACCGACTCACAGGGCCCGTCAGGGTCTCAAAAGCGTCCTTTAACACAAGACACTACTACCGACTCGAATTCTGATTCCAGTGTCGACTATGACAAAGTAAAATTGCACCCTAGGGTGACTAAAACTATTCAGTGTATGATTGTGGCAATAAGGGATGTGTTGAAAATTGTGGATGAACCCTCAGTCCCCAACACAAGGGTATACATGTTTAAGGAAAAGAAACAGATTATTAATTTTCCCACATCTCATGAATTAAATGATTTCTTTGGAAAAGCTTGGGAGACTCCGGATAAGAGACAGCAGATCCCCAAAAGAATTTTTATGGCATACCCTTTCCCTAAGCAGGACAGGGAGATTTGGGAATTACCCCCCACTGTGGACAAGCCCCTGACGCGCTTATCCAAGAAAGTGGCGCTACCTTCTCCGGACACAGCGGCCCTTAAAGACCCAGCAGATCGCAGGCTTTAAAGGGTATTTATTCTCATACGGGTGCTGTGCTAAGACCAACGGTTGCGTCGGCACGGGTGTGTAGCGCAATTGCAGCTTGGACAGATGAGCTACAGATCAATTTGATACTATGGATAAGGATGCTATATTCCTAACTCTAGCCCATATAAAAGACGCAGTCTTATTTGAGGGATGCTCAAAGGGACATTGGATTGCTAGCTTCTAGGGCCAATGTCATGTCTATCTCAGCGAGAAGATCCTTATGGACTCGCCAATGGACGGGTGATGCGGATTCCAAGAAACATATGGAAGTACTACCCTATAAGGGGGATGTATTGTTTGGGGATGGGCTGACGGACCTGGTTTCCACAGCTACAGCAGGTAAATAAAAATGTTTACCATATATTCCCCAACAGCAAAAGAAAGTAACACCCTATCAGATGCAGTCCTTTCGGTCGCACAAGTCCAAAAGAGGTCGGGGATCCTCTTTCCTCGCCAGAGGTAAGGGCAGAGGCAAGAGAGCACCTGCTGCGGCAGGTGCCCAGGAACAAAAGTCCTCCCCGGGTGCTCCAAAACCCACAGCATGACGCTGGGACTCCCCCGAGGGAGTCCAAACCGGTGGGGGGAACATCTTCGACTTTTCAGTCAGGCCTGGGTCAGTTCGGACCTGAATCCCTGGGTGTTGGAAATCGTTTCCCAGGGTTACAAACGAATTCGAGGAGGTGCCCCCGCGCCGATTTTTCAAATCGGCCCTACCAGCTTCCACATCGGAAAGGGATGTAGTGTTAGCTGCAATTCAAACGCTGTGTATTCAGCAAGTGATAATCAAGGTTCCCCTGAACGGTTCGGTCAGACCGATTTTGAATCTGAAATCCCTGAACCTGTACATAAAAAGATTCAAATTCAAAATGGAATCACTAAGAGCGATAATAGCCAACATGGAGGAGGGGGAGTTTATGGTGTCTCTGGACGTAAAGGATGCGTACCTTCATGTCCCCATATATGCCCCCCATCAGGAATACCTGAGATTCGCTGTACAGGATTGTCATTACCAATTTCAGACGTTGCCGTTTGGACTTTCCACGGCCCCGAGGATTTTCACCAAGATAATGGCAGAAATGATGGTGGTCCTTCGCAAGCATGGAGTCACAATTATCCCATACTTGGATGATCTCCTGATAAAAGCGAGATCAAGGGAGAAATTGCTGAGCAGTGTGGCGCTCTCTCTGAGAGTGCTCCAGCAACACGGTTGGATTCTAAATCTACCGAAGTCACAGTTGATTCCGACAACTCGACTACCGTTCCTAGGTATGATACTGGATACGGAACAAATGAAGGTCTTCCTCCCAATAGAGAAAGCCCAAGACATCCAGAACATGGTCAGAGACCTGCTAAAGCCGAAAAGGGTGTCAGTTCACCAATGCACTCGAGTTCTGGGGAAAATGGTGGCGGCCTACGAGGCCATTCCCTTCGGAAGGTTCCATGCAAGGACTTTTCAATGGGACCTCCTGGACAAGTGGTCCGGGTCCCATCTGCATTTACATCGGAAAATAACTCTGTCCCCAGGAACCAGAGTGTCTCTCCTGTGGTGGTTGCAAAGTGCTCACCTGCTGGAGGGTCGCCGGTTCGGGATTCAGGACTGGATCCTAGTTACCACGGACGCGAGCCTCCGAGGATGGGGAGCGGTCACACAGGGAGAGACTTTTCAGGGTCTTTGGTCAGAACAGGAGTCCTGTCTACACATCAATGTGTTGGAACTCAGGGCCATTTACAACGGCCTTCGACAAGCGGAGAGTTTTCTTCGAAACCTTCCGGTTCTGATTCAATCAGACAATGTCACAGCAGTGGCTCATGTGAACCGCCAAGGCGGGACAAGAAGCAGAGTCGCGATGGCGGAAGCCACAAGGATCCTTCGCTGGGCGGAAAATCATGTAAGCGCTCTGTCGGCTGTCTTCATTCCGGGAGTGGACAACTGGGAAGCAGACTTCCTCAGCAGACACGATCTCCATCCAGGAGAGTGGGGACTTCATCAAGAAGTCTTTGCAGATGTAACACGTCTTTGGGGAACTCCTCAAATAGACATGATGGCGTCACGCCTCAACAAAAAACTTCGGAGCTATTGCGCCAGGTCTCGGGACCCTCAGGCAGTAGCAGTAGACGCACTGGTAACACCGTGGGTGTTCGAATCGGTCTACGTGTTCCCTCCTCTTCCTCTCATCACGAAAGTGTTGAGGATCATAAGGCGAAGAAGAGTACAGACGATACTCGTTGTCCCAGACTGGCTTCGAAGGGCTTGGTACTCGGAACTACAAGAGATGCTCACAGGAGACCCCTGGCCTCTTCCTCTGAGGGAAGACCTGTTGCAGCAGGGGCCCTGTGTATTTCAAGACTTACCGCGGTTACGTTTGATGGCATGGCGGTTGAACGCTGAATCCTATCAAAAAAGGGGATTCCGGAAGAGGTCATCCCTACTTTAATAAAGGCTAGGAAGGAGGTGACGATAAAACATTATCACCGTATCTGGCGAAAGTATGTGTCTTGGTGTGAGACCAAGAATGCACCTACGGAAGATTTTCATTTGGGTCGTTTTCTCCACTTCCTACAGACAGGAGTGGATATGGGCCTGAAATTAGGCTCGGTTAAGGTACAGATTTCGTCCCTCTCGATTTTCTTTCAGAAGGAATTGGCTTCTCTTCCAGAAGTCCAGACGTTTGTAAAAGGGAGTGCTGCACATCCAGCCCCCTTTTGTGCCTCCAGTGGCACCATGGGACCTGAACGTGGTGTTGCAGTTCCTAAAATCACACTGGTTTGAACCGCTTAACAAGGTTGAGTTGAAATTTCTTACCTGGAAGGTGGTAATGTTGTTGGCCTTAGCATCAGCAAGGCGAGTGTCAGAATTGGCGGCTCTATCACACAAGAGCCCCTACTTGATTTTTCATGTGGATCGAGCTGAATTGAGGACACGTCCGCAATTTTTGCCTAAAGTGGTTTCGTCGTTCCATATGAATCAACCTATTGTGGTGCCTGTGGCTACCGGTGACCTTGAGGATTCCAGATCCCTGGACGTAGTCAGGGCCTTAAAAATTTATGTAGCCCGGACGGCTAGAATTAGGAAAACAGAGGCTCTGTTTGTCCTGTATGCGGCCAATAAGATTGGCGCTCCTGCTTCAAAGCAGATTATTGCTCGCTGGATCTGTAATACGATTCAGCAGGCTCACTCTACGGCTGGATTGCCGGTACCAAATTCGGTTAAGGCCCATTCCACTAGGAAGGTGGGCTCTTCTTGGGCGGCTGCCCGAGGCGTCTCGGCTTTACAACTTTGCCGAGCGGCGACGTGGTCGGGGTCAAACACTTTTGCTAAATTCTACAAGTTTGATACCCTGGCTGATGAGGACCTAGCATTTGCTCAGTCGGTGCTGCAGAGTCGTCCGCACTCTCCCGCCCGATTGGATGCTTTGGTATAAACCCCATGGTCCTTACGGAGTCCCCAGCATCCTCTAGGACGTAAGAGAAAATAAGATTTTAAACCTACCGGTAAATGTATTTCTCTTAGTCCGTAGAGGATGCTGGGCGCCCGTCCCAGTGCGGAAACTCTGCAAGACTTGTATATAGTTATTGCTTACATAAGGGTTATGTTACAGTTGAAATCGGTCTTGGACCGTTACTGTTGTTGTTCATACGGTTAACTTGTTATGGATGTTCCAGGTTACGTGGTGTGATTGGTGTGGGCTGGTATGAATCTTGCCCTTGGATTGCTAAATCCTGCCTTGTATTGTCCATCTCCTCTGGGCACAGTTCTCTAACTGAGGTCTGGAGGAGGGGCATAGAGGGAGGAGCCAGTGCACACCCATAGTCAAAGTTCTTTTTAGGTGCCCTATCTCCTGTGGAGCCCGTCTATACCCCATGGTCCTTACGGAGTCCCCAGCATCCTCTACGGACTAGGAGAATTAGATTTACCGGTAGGTTTAAAATCTTACTTTTCTCATACGTCCTAGAGGATGCTGGGGACACCATTAGAACCATGGGGTTATACCAAAGCTCTAGAACGGGCGGGAGAGTGCGGATGACTCTGCAGCACCGATTGACCGAACTTAAGGCCTTCATCGGCCAAGGTGTCAAACTTGTAGAACTTTGCAAATGTGTTTGACCCCGACCAAGTAGCTGCTCGGCAAAGTTGCAATGCCGAGACCCCCCGGGCAGCCGCCCAGGATGAGCCCACCTTCCTAGTAGAATGGGCCTTCACCGATTCCGGTAAGGGCAATCCAGCCATGGAATGAGCATGCTGAATCGTGTTACAGATCCAGCGTGCAATGGTCTGCTTGGAAGCAGGACACTCAACCTTGTTGGGAGCATACAGGACAAACAGAGACTCTGTTTTCCTAATCTGAGCCGTTCTGGCGACATAAATCTTCAAAGCTCTGACCACATCCAGAGATTTTGACTCAGCGAAGGAGTCAGTAGCCACAGGCACCACAATAGGTTGGTTCATGTGGAAAGAGGAAACCACCTTCGGTAGAAATTGTTGAAGTGTCCTCAATTCAGCTCTATCTTCATGGAAGATCAAATAAGGGCTCTTGTGAGACAAGGCCGCCAACTCAGACACCCGCCTTGCAGATGCCAAGGTCAACAGGATGACCACTTTCCAAGTGAGGAATTTCAACTCCACCTTCCGTAAAGGTTCAAACCAATGTGATTGAAGGAACTGCAACACCACATTAAGATCCCATGGTGCCACTGGAGGCACAAATGGAGGTTGGATGTGCAACACGCCTTTCACGAAAGTCTGAACTTCTGGAAGGGCGGCCAATTGTTTCTGTAAGAAAACCGATAAGGCTGAAATCTGTACCTTAATAGAGCCCAATTTTAGGCCCGCATTCACACCTGCTTGTAGAAAATGGAGAAAACGTCCTAGCCGAAACTCTTCCGTAGGAGCCCCCTTGGATTCACACCAAGAAACATATTTCCTCCAAATACGGTGGTAATGTTTAGACGTTACTCCTTTTCTGGCCTGAATAAGTGTGGGAATGACTTCACTGGGAATACCCTTACGGGCTAGGATTTTGCGCTCAACTGCCATGCCGTCAAACGTAGCCGCGGTAAGTCCTGATACACGCACGGCACCTGTTGTAACAGGTCCTCGCGCAGAGGAAGAGGCCAGGGATCTCCTATGAGTAATTCCTGAAGATCTGGATACCAAGCCCTCCTTGGCCAGTCTGGGACAATGAGGATCGCTTGAATCTTTGTTCTTCTTATGATCTTTAGAACTTTTGGAATGAGAGGAAGTGGAGGGAATACATACACCGACTGAAAAACCCACAGTGTCACCAGAGCATCCACTGCAATTGCTTGAGGGTCCCTTGACCTGGAACAATATCTCTGAAGCTTCTTGTTTAGACGAGATGCCATCATGTCTGCTTGAGGAACTCCCCAATTACCTGTCACCTCTTCGAAGACTTCTTGGTGGAAGCCCCACTCTCCTGGATGGAGATCGTGTCTGCTGAGGAAGTCTGCTTCCCAGTTGTCGACTCCTGGAATGAAGATCGCTGACAGAGCGCTTGTATGCTTTTCCGCCCAACGGAAAATTCTTGTGGCTTCTGCCATTGCCGCTCTGCTTTTCGTTCCGCCCTGACTGTTTATGTACGCTACTGCTGTTACATTGTCCGGCTGGATCAGTACAGGGAGATCTCGAAGAAGATGTTCCGCTTGCAGAAGGCCGTTTTAAATGGCCCTTAACTCCAGAACATTTATGTGGAGACAAGTTTCCTGACTTGACCATCTTCCTTGGAAGTTTTCTCCCATTGTGACCCCCAGCCTCTGAGGCTTGCATCCGTGGTCACTAGGATCTAGTCCTGTATCCCGAACCTGCACCCCTCTAGGAGGTGAAAGCTGTGCAGCCACCACAGGAGTGATACCCTGGTCTTGGATGACAGGATTATCCTCCGGTGCATGTGTAGGTGGGACCACTGGAACACTCTGGCATGGAACCTGCCAAAACTGAATGGCCTCGTAGGCCGCAACCATCTTCCCCAGCAACCGAATGCATTGATGGATTGACACTCTTGCTGGTTTCAGAATTTGTCTGACCAGACTCTGAAGTTCCAGAGCCTTTTCAACTGGAAGAAAGACTCTCTGCAGTTCTGTGTCCAATATCATTCCCAAAAACAACAACCGCGTCGTCGGAATCAACTGTGATTTTGGCAAGTTTAGGAGCCAACCATGTTGCTGAAGAACTGTCAGGGAAGGTGCAACGTTTTGCACCAACTGGTCCCTGGATCTCGCCTTTATCAGGAGATCATCCAAGTACGGGATAATCGTGACTCCTTGCTTGCGAAGGAGAACCATCATCTCCGCCGTCACTTTGGTGAAAATCCTCGGAGCCGTGGACAGACCAAACGGCAACGTCTGAAATTGGTAATGACAATCCTGTGTTGCAAACCTCAGGTAAGCCTGATGCGGAGGATAAATGGGAACATATAAGTAGGCATCCTTTATGTCTACCGACACCATAAAATCCCCTTCCTCCAGACTGGAGATCACTGCTCGGAGAGACTCGATCTTGAATTTGAATTTCTTTAGGAAGAAATTTAGGGACTTCAGGTTTAGGATTGGTCTGACCGAGCCGCCCGGCTTCGGGACCATAAACAGGCTCGAATAAAAACCTTCTCCCTGTTGTGACTGGGGAACCCTGACGATAACTTGATTTTGACACAACATTTGTATTGCGTCGCAAACTACCTCCCTGTCTGGAGGAGAAGCTGGTAAGGCCGATTTGAAAAAATGGCGAGGGGGGACGTCTTGAAACTCCAGCCTGTACCCTTGGGATACTATTTGTAAAACCCATGGGTCTAGGTCCGAACGAACCCAAAACTGACTGAAGAGTTTGAGACATGCCCCCACTGGTGCGGACTCCCGCAAAGGATCCCCAACGTCATGCGGTGGAATTGGCAGAAGCCTGGGAGGACTTCTGCTCCTGGGAGCCTGACAAGGTTTGTGATCGTTTACCTCTTCCTCTAGTAGCAAGGAAGAAAGAACCTCGGCCCCTTGTATTTATTGGGCCGAAAGGACTGCATCTGTTAGTGGTGCGTTTTCTTTTGTTGTGGAGGAACATAAGGCAAAAAGGATGACTTACCCGCGGTAGCTGTAGATACCAAATCATCAAGGCCGTCGCCAAATAAGGCCTTACCTTTATATGGTAGAGATTCCATACTTTTCAGCATCACCATTCCATTGGTGAATCCACAACGCTCGTCTAGCTGAGACTGCCATGGCATTGGCCTTTGATCCCAAAAGACCGATATCTCTCGCAGCTTCCTTAAGGTATGCTGCAGCGTCCTTGATATAAGCCAGCGTCAAGAGGATGCTATCCCTATCTAGGGTATCTATTTCAGAAGACAAGTTGTCTGCCCACTTTTCGATAGCACTACTTACCCACGCAGACGCAATGACAGGTCTGAGTAGCGTACCTGTGGTCGCATAAATGGACTTTTAACGTAGTTTCTTGTTTACGATCCGCAGGATCCTTAAGGGCCGCCGTGTCAGGTGACGGGAGAGCCACCTTTTTAGACAAACGTGACAGGGCCTTGTCCACAGAGGGAAAGGTGGAAGTCACCTCCCAATCTGCCAAGGGAAACGGATAAGTTACCGTAATTCTTTTGGGAATCTGAAACTTTCTGTCAGGACCTTCCCAGACTTTTTCAAATGGCGTGTTCAGTTCATGAGAGGGAGGAAACGTTATCTCAGGTTTCCTTTCCTTGTACATACAGACCCTTTTATCAGGGACAGCCGGGTCCTCAGTGATATGTAATACCTCTTTAACCGCCACAATCATCTACTGAATGCTTTTTGCTAATTTTGGATCTAATCTGGAATCGCTGTAGTTGACACTGGAATCAGAGTCCGTGTCGGTAGCAGTGTCTGCCAACTGGGCCAGCGTACGTTTTTGCGACCCTGAGGGGACCTGACTTTGCAATAACATATCTTCCACAGATTTCTTCCATGCCTGGGTCTGAGACTCAGACTTATCCAGCCTCTTACTAATAAGAGCCACATTAGCATTCAAGGCGTTCAACACATTTACCCAATCAGGCGTCAGCGGTGCCGACATGGTCACCCCCACTTCCTTTTGTGTCCCTAATACAGCCTCCTCCTGGGAAGAGCCTTCAGCCTCAGACATGTTGACACACGTGCACCAAACACCCACAGACACACCGGGCATATAGGGGACAGACCCACAGTAAAGCCTGACAGAGAGACATAGAGGGGATTTTCCAGCTCACACCCCAGCGCTCAATCAGCGGTTCTGAAGTGCCCAATAAATGCCCCAGACCTGCAGCGCTTTTATTATAAAGTTTTGCACCCTGATACTTGTAAGTGTGAAGGAAGGACCAGCGTCTCTGCAGCCTGATGGGGAGGAAATGGCGCAGAGTGAGCTGAGGACGAAGCTCCGCCCCCTTAATGGTGCGCTTCCGTCCCGCTTCTTTTACCATATGATTATACTGGCGGGGGTTAGGACAGTGCCTCGGCACTAATGTCTCCTCTTGCCAGTGTCCACTGAGGATTTCTTAGCTGCCTAGGGCGCCCCACGCCCTGCACCCTGTAGTGCTGTGTGTATGTGGGAGCTTGGTGCGCAGCGTCCGCGCGCTGTGCGGTACCTCAGAGAATGCCATCACTGAAGTCTTCTTTTCTTCAGCTACTCACCTGTCTTCTGACTTCTGGCACTGTAAGGGGGTGACGGCCGGCTGCGGGAGTGAGCATCTAGGCATACCCAGCAATCAGCACCCTCAGGAGCTAATGGTGTCCTGTAGCCAGAAGCAGAGCAGTTGAACTCACTGGAAGTGGGTCATACTACTCTCCCCTAAGTCCCACGAAGCAGGGAGACTGTCGCCAGCAGCCTCCCTGAACATAAAAAAACTAACAAAATCTTTTTCAGAGAAACTCAGTAGAGCTCCCTGTAGTGCGTCCAGTCTCACTGGGCACAATTCTAAAACTGGAGTCTGGAGGAGGGGCATAGAGGGAGGAGCCAGTTCACACCCTTTCAAAGTTTTAAAGTGCCCATGTCTCCTGTGGATCCCGTCTATACCCCATGGTTCTAATGGTGTCCACAGCATCCTCTAGGACGTATGAGAAATGGGAAATTCATCTGGCATATATGTTTCCTCCAATCTCCCTGTTACCCTGGGTGGTGAGGAAAATAAAGCAAGCAAAGGGAGTCCTAAATCTAATAGCTTCAGCCTGGCCCAGAAGGCATTGGTACATAGATCTACTAAGGATGTCCGTGGAAGCTCCAATCCTGCTTCCTCAACGTCCAGATCTACTAATGCAGGGGCCTTGTTATCACAGCCATCTGGATCGGCTGTCTTTGACGGCGTGGCTGTTGAAACCTCTATCCTAGAAGCAAGAGGATTTTCACAACAGGTAATTCAAACCATGCTTAGAGCAAGAAAGCCTTCTTCAGCTCGTATTTATCATTGAATATGGCAGGCCTATATTCATTGGTGTAGCGAAAGAGGTATGAATCCAAGATCTTTTAAAGTATCCAGGATTTTGGATTTCCTCCAAGCAGGAATGGCTAAGGGTTTAAAGGTGGCTTCCTTGAGAGTTCAAGTATCAGCATTAACTGTATTGTTTCAGAAGAAGATTGCTAACCTACAGGATGTGCGTACCTTTTTTCAGGGAATGTTGCACATTCAACCACCGTTTGTTCCTCCTGCAGTGCCCTGGGATTTAAATCTGGTTCTTAAAATCCTTCAGGGGGCTCCGTTTGAACCACTTAAGAGAGCAGATCTTAAATGGTTGACTGCTAAACTTCTCTTTCTACTGACGATGGCGTCAGCTAGAAGAGTGTCAGATTTAGGAGCGCTGTCGTGTAAGTCTCCTTTTCTGATCTTTTATCCAGATAAAGCAGTTCTCAGAACTAGATCTGGTTATCTTCCGAAGGTGGTCTCAAACTTTCACCTGAACGAAGAAATTGTAGTCCCGGCTTTTCAGGTATCAGGACTTTCTGCGGGAGAAGCGTCGCTGGACGTAGTCCGTGCATTAAGAACTTGCGTAGATCGTATTAGTGCCATCAGAAAGACAGATTCTCTCTTCATTCTCTACGGATTTCACAGGATGGCCTGCTACTAAACAGACGCTAGCAAGATGGCTTCGAATGACGATTTCAGAAGCATATTCTTGTGCTGATCTCCCTACTCCGGGTAATGTCTCTGCTCACTCTACACGTAAGGTTGGTCCTTCATGGGCAGCACAACATGGTGCTTCAGCAGAACAGATTTGTAAGGCAGCCACATGGTCTTCCATTAACACATTCATTAGACATTATGCCTTGGATACTTTTGCCTCTCATGATGCGGAATTCGGGCGAAAGGTTCTCCTGGCTAATCAGGAGCGTCCCCACCTCTAATAATGGATTTGGGAATCCTAATGTTATCCTGTGGATAACCTGTGGACCCAGCCAGAGAAATATACCATTATGCTAAGAACTTACCGTTGATAACAGAATTTCTCCTATGTCCACAGGTTTCCAAAGGGATCCCACCCTGACGCACCTGATTTGAGGATCTTTACAATCACTAAACCTCTTCCCTCTTGTATGGAAGGGTGTGCATGTGTGTTCTTATCGCCTGAATAGGATTCTACATGATGATCCTGCCTAATTGCTGTGAAAACAACTGATTTGACTGAGTCGGTGGGCGGGATTATATGGATGAGCCCGATGCATCCTGGGAGGCCAGAAAGCTTGTAACTATTTGGTGCCATTTCCGCTGTCGCTTCGGCATATCCCAATGTTATCCTGTGAAAACCTGTGGACATAGGAGAAATTCCGTTATCAACGGTAAGTTCTTACCATAACGGTATATTTTTTTCTCCAGTGTTTTTGTCATTCCAAAATCAGACTGTTCGGTGCGACCCATCTTGAACCTGAAGTCTCTAAACCTGTATTTGTGGGTGTTCAAATTCAATATGGAATCCCTGCGGGCGGTGGTGTCCGGTCTGGAGGAGGGGGAATTCCTGGTATCTCTAGATGTCAAGGATGCTTACCTACACTTTCCCATGTGGCCCCCCTCATCAGGCTTACCTCAGGTTCGCCATTTTGGATGACCAGTTTCAGGCCTTACCCTTTGGCCTATCCACAGCTGCGAGGGTCTTCACCAAAATCATGGCGGAGATGATGCCGCAACTGCGCATGATGGGAGTCAACATAGTCCCCTGCTTGGACGATTTCCTGATAAAGGCTATGTCCAGGGAGCGTCTACAGCACAGCATCGATCTGACTACTCGCCTGCTTACGGATCATGGGTGGATCCTCAATTTTCAGACATCTCACCTTGAACCGACCCAACATCTTCAGTTCCTGGGAATGATACTGGATACTGTGTCTCAAAAGGTGTTTCTTCCGATGGACAAGGTCTTGGCTATCCAGGCTATGGTATGCTGAGTTCTCCGTCCTCGCAAGGTATCCATACATCTTTGTATCCGCTTGCTGGGCAGGATGGTTGCTGCTTACGAGGCAATCCAATACGGCAGATTTCATGCCCGGCCATTTCAGCTGGATCTGCTGGACAAATGGTCGGGGTCAGGCATTGGGAGGTGACCTTATCTCCAAAAGCCCGGATTTCTCCTTTATGGTGGCTAGAAGTGCCTCATCTGGTAGAAGGCAGGAGTTTTAATATCCACTCGTGGATCTACTAAAAACGTATGCCAGTCTCCAGGGTTGGGGGCCTGTGACCCAAGGGTCCCAGTTCCAGGGGATATGGTCAATTCAGGAATCTGCTCTGCGGATAAACATCCTGGGACTCAAGGCAATTTACAATGCTCTTCTTCAAGCTTCCCATCTCCTGCAAGATCAGGCGATCCAGGTTCAATCGGACGCCACGGCGGTAGTGTACATAAACTGACAAGTGCGAACAAGAAGCAGAGCGGCGATGCGAGAAGTGTCAAAATACTCTTCTCGGTGGAGGCCAACGTGAGGGCCCTCTCAGCCATATTCATTACAGGAGTGGCCAACTGCGAAGCAGACTTCCTCTGCAGACACGACCTCCATCCCAGAGAATGGGGCCTATATCCCCAGGTGTTTCAACAGTTAATTCACCGGTGGGACTGTCCGCAGATAGATCTGATGGCTTCTTGTCTCAACCAGAAGCTATGCCATTACTGTTCCAGGATGGGGGATCCACAGGCTGTAGCAGTGGACACGCTGACGATGCCATGGATGTATCAGAGTGTGTGTACCTGTTCCCTCCTCTACCGCTAATCCCAAGGGTGCTAAAAAGACTAAGAAGGGAAAGCGTTCAAGCAATTCTATTTGCCCCAGATTGGCCTCGACGGGTGTGGTACTCAGACCTCTCACCCATGGCTCTGGAGGATCCCTGGCCTCTGCTGCTTCAAAAGGATCTTCAACAAGTTACATTCGTCTATCCAGACTTACAGCGGCTATGTTTGATGGCTGGGAAGTTGAGAGGGAGATTCTAGCAAGAAAAGGTCTTCCCGCCAGGGTTATTTCCACTACTACTAAATACAATCACGTGTAGTCACAGCTCTTCTAAACATTGTTGTAATAGTCTCGAGAGCGTCACGTGACCAGAGTTATCCGAGTCACGTGACACTTCTCCCTTCTATATGAAAACCTTTTGGCCGACCATTAAGACCCACCACGTGACCCGCCCATGTGATTGGCACTGGGTCATGTGACGAAGTCACGTGACTGACGCAGGGCCATGTGTTCCGGTCACGTGGTTTAAATAAATGCATCTGGGGGGCGTGGCCTGGCTGCTGATGGAGGCAGTCACGTACTGAGGGAGCTCCTGAGACCCAGGGCTCCTTTCTCTTTATAAACCCCTTCTCTGGGCTCCTTTGTGCCCTCAGCAGCTCCCCTGTCCCTCCTGTTCCCCCCTGCAGTGCCCCTGTTAGTGCCGCGGAATCGGGGAGTGGTTTTTACCGCTCCTGCGGATTGCGGCCTACGGGGCTCCCACAAGCCGGGGCCTCGATTTTCTTCCCCAGTCTGGCGGCAGCTCCAGCATCCTCCCGAACGGGCCGCGGACCTCTCCCGGACTTCTGTCTTTCACATTGCCGCCAACCGCGGCTGGGAGATACTCTCCGCTGCCCGGGATCTCCGGATCTCACTGTACGGGACGGGGCCGAAAGATGCCCGGCGGCCATCTTCACTGCACGCCTGCTCCCTGCTGTCTCTCCCCCGCTGGGCCCCAGAAGTGAGTACAAACCTCAGATTTGCGGTCTGTGGGGCTCCAGCGGGGGGAGGGGGGTTATTAAAGGGCTGTGTGCTGTGCTGTGATTTATATTAGAGGTAGTTGCCTCTCTGCTGCCCATATACTGTTTCCAGCCCCGGTGCATTCCCTGCCTGAATCAGCTGGCTCCCTGCTCTTACCCGAGCCATAACGGGTTTATTGCCCGCTGTTGCCGGTCATAACAAGTTTGGCCCCTCTGGGCGGGGAGGGCCACGGAGCCTGGGGAGCGGTGTTGCAGCCGCATACTTTCTGGCGCACGGCGTCCCGTATCCACACCCAGATCAGCCATATAGTTCCATAGCTATGTGTCTGCCTGCTTGATGCTGCCCTAAGACCACGTGGGGGCTTTTGCACGGCGACGATCCACATGTTCTAATATTGCCGAGGTTCTGTGAAAGTGTAATGCTGCACTACCTTATTTGAAGACCGATCTCATGGTGAGAGGCATAAAGAAAAAAAAGGCCAAGACTAAGCTGGACGCGCTCTTATCTCCTGCGGCCCGTCATTCGTCGGATCTACGTCAGTTCTTAACTACACCGACCTCAAATCTTGCTGCTTCCTCTCCTGTCCCGGCCACCCCGATTCTACACGGTCTGGTAGACGACATGTCGTCCCCCAGGAACCCGCAACCTCCACAGGCCTCTTCTTTGTCTGCAGAGATTAGCGAGATTCTATCTCATGTCAAATCACTTCCCACGAAACAAGATTTTTCGGCCTTAGAAACTCGTTTGCTTTCCACCATCAAGCAGGAAGTTACAGCAATTCGTCAAGACATGTCTCAAATTGCGGCCCGTGTAGATATATTGGAACGGCATGAGTTGTCTAGCATTGATACCCTAACTAAATTTCAGAGGGGTGATATCTCCTTTCTTAAATCACGTATTGAAGATGTGGATAATCGCGGCCGGCAAAATAATATCAGGGTCAGGGGTCTGCCCGAGAGCGTCCAACAGGCTGACCTGGCGAATGCTTTAACTACAATATTCGGAGAACTTATTGACCTGGACCCAAAGAAGGACATTATATTTGATAGGGCACACCGCGCCCTCCGTCCTCGCGGCTTGTCATCTGACAGGCCACGCGATGTGATCTGCAGGCTCCACTATTATGTCCAAAAAGAGGAAATAATGAGGTTGGCCCGTCAGCTGGATAGTATTGACTTTCAAGGAGACAAGATTCAATTATTCCCTGATCTCGCCTAGTCGACCTTGCAGCAGCGTCGAGCCTTGAAACCCCTCACTGACTCCCTTAGGAAACTTGAACTGAAATACAGATGGGGCTTCCCTTTTTCCCTTCAGGTTTCCCATAGTGGCAAAGTTGCGAGTCTCTCCAGACCTTCGGACTTAAAGACCTTCTTGACAACCTTGGGAATACCCCCAGTGCCGCTACCTGACTGGGAAGCTTTTCACCACCTGCCGGATCTGCCTGTTGTGATTCCTCCAGACGACGCGTGGCAACAAGTGCGCTCCCCGCGGACGAGGGGGAATACTCCTGCTAGTTCACGCTCCTCTGAGCCTCCATGAAGGGAGGTTTCATCCTGTGCTGGCATGTATTCTCCTGTTACTCTTGTCGTACACTTTGTTCTTTTTCTTAAACTGTTGCTACATGTTGCTCACATGTGAGATCGGTTTTTGTAAATGTTGTAATGGTTTCATAGATAAGTGATGGGGTATCGTTGATATGTTATTTTGATTTTGTTTATGCTGCGTTTTTAAATTCCCGTGACGATACTCATTTACATAATTGTTCAGCTTTTCTGAAAACTTGCTAAAAGGTTTATAGATTATATTTTTTCTATACGTTTCACACGGGTGGTCTTCTGTATGCCGAATGTCGGGATACCGGCGCCGGAATCCCGACACCCGGCATACCGACAACTATTCTCCCTCGTGGGGGTCCACGACCCCCCTGGAGGGAGAATAAAATAGTGTAGCACGCCACCGTGCCCGCAGCGTGGCGAGCGCAGCGAGCCCGCAAGGGGCTCCTTTGTGCTCGCCATGCTGTCTGTATGCCGGCGGTCGGGCTCCCGGCGCCGGTATGCTGGTCGCCGGGAGCCCGAGCGCCGGCATACCGTACGACACCTGTTTCACACTGTGCCTCTGCGCACTCCTTGGTAATACTGCATTTTGATTAGCTTCTATACTGTGGGTGGTCGATGTACTTGGGCCCCCGTAGGACCCCCAATATGCTGCATCCCTTTTTTTTGGGGGTTGGGAGTCGGCAGGATTCCGCTCCTGTCCTTTTTGCAGCTGTCTTTTTTTCTAATATTGGTGTCATTTTTGATATCGTGGTATTTTGCGGAGTGGCTATCTACTCTGCATCTACTTTTTCTTCTTTCTCTGATTTCCTTCTATTTCTATTTCTTACCCTTGCTGTTCTTCCTTGTCCCCCTCAAGTGTCTGTTGTAGGGAGGACCACTGCGAATCTCCTGGGTCTGCTGTGATGATGGGGATGAACGATTTACTTGTCACTACCCTTAATGTTAAAGGGTTGAATGTTCCTGAGAAAAGGTCTAAACTCTTCAAATGGCTCAGAGACGAGAGAGTTGATGTTGCTTTTCTTCAGGAAACGCATTTCAAGATGGGACATGTGCCGTCTTTGAAATGTCACTACTATCCTCATGTCTTCCTGTCTAATAATCCTTCCAGTAAGACATTAGGTGTGGCTGTCCTATTTGCTCGCCACCTACCTATCCTTAATGTTACTTCCCATAGACTAGCTGAAGGTAGGGGGTTGCTGGTAAAATGCGATATATACGGCCAACGCTTCTCTTTTTTGAATGTTTATGCTCCCAACGCTAAACAGCCTTCCTTTTTGTCCTCGGTTTTGGAACTTGCTGAGCCTCTCCTAGTGATGGGAGGTGACTTAAATTGGACTCTCGATCCCACTTCATGACAACTCTAAAAAGATGTCTTGTAGGCCGGAGAGGGAGTATAGGGGGGTGAGACGCACCTTGCTCGACCACCAGCTGATTGACACATGGAGACTGACACATCCTGCTGAGGCAGATTATTCCTTTTTTTTACACCCACATCAGACATACTCCAAAATTGATTACTTGTTTTTGAGCCACCGACACCTACATCTTCTTTCTGACGCCTCTATTGGACAAATTGTGTGGTCAGAGAACACCCCTGTTAATCGCACACTACGCCTCCCACCCTGTACACGTCACCAATGGTCCTGGCGTTTTAATGACACTTTTATACAGGACGCGGAGTGTCGGTCTCGAATTGACACTGCCTTAGACTCCTATATCTGTACTAACGACCTAGAGGATATTTCTAAGGTTTCGGTCTGGGAAGCACATAAATGTGTCATTAGAGGGGTTTGTGTCCAGTTAGGCTCTTTACGTAAAAGACAGAGGGAGAAACTCAGAGGGGATTTATTATCTAGGATAAAATCTCTCGAGCTTTTACATAAGAAATCCCAAACCCCACGACATTATGCTGATCTTGAGGCCGCTAGGGCCGATCTGAATAAATTACTGTCTGATAGTTACATTTTCATATCAGTATCTGCTACGGCACTTCCATCAGTGGGGTAACAAACCCGGGAAATTGCTAGCCAAAGCCCTTAGAGAACAACGTGCACTCACTTTTATTCATACAATTAAAAATGGTCGAGGTCAGTCCCAACATGAGACACCTCATATTGCCAGGGCCTTTCGAGCATATTATTCCACTTTATACAACCTTTCTGGTCCGACTGGAAGAGCTGATAAGCTGTCCCATCGAACGGCCATAGCTGACTACTTACAGGCCTTAGACTTCCCCACACTGTCCACAAAAGAGGTAGAAGATCTGGATGCCCCCTTCTCTACTGAGGAGGTTATGAAAGTCATTGACTCCTCTCCCAACGGCAAAAGTCCGGGCCCTGATGGGTATACCATTGCATATTATAAAGCTTTCAAGGAGAAATTGGTCCCCCTTCTCACGAGAGCCTTTAACACTATATCTGAAGACTCGCATTTTCCCCCGCAATCTCTCGAAGCCCATATTGCTGTTTTACCTAAGGAAGGCAAAGATCCCAGTCTTTGCTCTAGTTATCGGCCAATCTCGCTATTGAATATAGACATAAAACTTTTTGCCAAACTGATTGCAAATCGCCTTAAGCTATTATTGCCCGATTTGATTCCCGGAGATCAGGCTGGATTTGTTTTAGGCCGTGAAGCCAGAGATAACACCTCTAAAGTGCTTAATATGATTCACTATGCTGGCCAGATTACGTCCCCCTCAATCATGCTGTCGACTGATGCTGAAAAAGCGTTTGACAGGGTGGACTGGGATTTTTTGTCTGGCATCTTGAAACATCTAGTGCTCGGCAACACCTGTCTCCATAGAATCTTATCTCTTTATACTTCCCCGTCCACCAAAATTAGGATTAATGGCTCCCTTTCTGATTCCTTTTCTATTACCAACTGCACACGACAAGGTTGCCCCCTATCCCCGTTGCTTTTTGTCCTTTGCATGGAAGCATTAGCTCGAAGCATCAGGTCCAATCCAAATATTTCTGGTCTGCAGATAAGGGGGACTGAATACAAATTAGCTTTATATGCCGACGATTTGCTCGCTATAATTTCAAATCCGGTCACCTCACTACTGAACCTGATGGTAGAATTCGAGAAGTTCGGAGCCCTCTCTAATTTTAAGATACATTATTCCAAATCTATTGCTATGAACTTAACTACTTCATCTGCGGTAGTAGAGGGTTTGAAACGCTCCTTCCCTTTTACTTGGCACGACCACAAATTGAAATACTTGGGGGTACTACTATCCAACGACTTGTCCAAATTATTCTCTCTTAATTTTAGCCCCCTGTTGGCGAAACTTCGCCTAGACTTCCAGAAGTGGAGGAAATTCCGATTATCATGGTTTGTCAGGATCAATGTTGTCAAAATGAATGCCCTCCCTAGGATATTCTTTCTCCAAACCCTCCCTATACACATCCCCCTACTTTGGTTTCGAGACGTTCAGACTCTTATTCGTGCAATTGTCTGGGGATGCAACACACCTAGATTTAAGCATGACATTTTATTTAGGAGAAAACATCAAGGCGGGCAACAACTCCCACATATTTCTAGCTACTATCATGCAGTACATTTGAATAGGATTCTGGAATGGTCGCGGGCTAAAGATCGCAAACAATGGGTCCTCTTGGAGGAAGGTTGTCTCCCACATTATATCGAAATTGTAACTTGGCTTCCTATCCTTCCGAAGATTACCCACCCCACGGTCTCCCCCACGCTTAAACTGTGGGCCATACTGAGGTCTAAGAGCCATATATCCTCCAAATGGTCCCCTTTAACTTCCTTTCTCCACAATCCCGAATTTGTTCCAGGTCTCCATGGGACAGCCTTTGCTCCATGGGCGGAAGCTGGGATTTTCAGGGTTGCACAAAATGGAAAGCTGCTCAATCAGATTGTAATGTCACTCAGGTGCTAAACGGGGAGGGGTAATTCTGTGTAGGAAAAAAAAACTGTGTTCCCTAATGCACACCGAGTGAATAATATTACTGCATAATAATAGTCAGATAACACGGAGATCTTGGTTGCGCATATCTGCAGATATAGGGTTAAGCCCCCAGCCCGATCGACAAGGCTTCTCCGTCACTGGGGGTCCCTAATACTAGGTATGGGCCTGGGGTGCAGGACCCCACGATGTCGGCACAGGTCGGCCACCCCAGGTCAGCACACAGGTGAGAATTAATAGGGGTTAATAAGAAGCACAGAAGTGCTATGTAAGTGGTGTGATTAAAATAATATATACAAAGTGATAGGAAAAATAATAAGTGTTAACAAAGTGTTAGGGTGTGCCGACCTGAAGCAGCCCAGCCACACCGACACAGGGGCCACCGCACCCCACACCCACCCCATAAATAATTACAAATATATCTGGGTTAAATTCCCAGTGTAAGGCCACATGGTAATGGCACCTACAGCATCTGAGAGCCAGCTTACCTGGGGATACCCCTGGCTTCCCCTATGGCACTTCTGGAGTCAGCAATCCCTCCTAATGCTGACCCATTTATGCCTCTCTATATACAATACACAAAATGGAAAGCTGCTCAATCAGATTGTAATGTCACTCAGGTGCTAAAAGGGGAGGGGTAATTCTGTGTAGGAAAAAAAACTGTGTTCCCTAATGCACACCGAGTGAATAATATTACTACATAATAATAGTCAGATAACACGGAGATCTTGGTTGCGTATATCTGCAGATAGAGGGTTAAGCCCCCAGGCTGATCGACAAGGCTTCTCCGTGACTGGGGGTCCCTAATACTAGGTATGGGCCTGGGGTGCAGGACCCCACGATGTCGGCACAGGTCGGCCACCCCAGGTCAGCACACAGGTGAGAATTAATAGGGGTTAATAAGAAGCACAGAAGTGCTATGTAAGTGGTGTGATAAAAATAATATATACAAAGTGATAGGAAAAATAATAAGTGTTAATAAAGTGTTAGGGTGTGCCGACCTGAAGCAGCCCAGCCACACCGACACAGGGGCCACCGCACCCCACACCCACCCCATAAATAATTACAAATATATCTGGGTTAAATTCCCAGTGTAAGGCCACATGGTAATGGCACGTACAGCATCTGAGAGCCAGCTTACCTGGGGATACCCCTGGCTTCCCCTATGGCACTTCTGGAGTCAGCAATCCCTCCTAATGCTGACCCATTTATGCCTCTCTATATACAATACACAAAATGGAAAGCTGCTCAATCAGATTGTAATGTCACTCAGGTGCTAAAAGGGGAGGGGTAATTCTGTGTAGGAAAAAAAACTGTGTTCCCTAATGCACACCGAGTGAATAATATTACTACATAATAATAGTCAGATAACACGGAGATCTTGGTTGCGTATATCTGCAGATATAGGGTTAAGCCCCCAGGCCGATCGACAAGGCTTCTCCGTCACTGGGGGTCCCTAATACTAGGTATGGGCCTGGGGTGCAGGACCCCACGATGTCGCACAGGTCGGCCACCCCAGGTCAGCACACAGGTGAGAATTAATAGGGGTTAATAAGAAGCACAGAAGTGCTATGTAAGTGGTGTGATTAAAATAATATATACAAAGTGATAGGAAAAATAATAAGTGTTAATAAAGTGTTAGGGTGTGCCGACCTGAAGCAGCCCAGCCACACCGACACAGGGGCCACCGCACCCCACACCCACCCCATAAATAATTACAAATATATCTGGGTTAAATTCCCAGTGTAAGGCCACTTGGTAATGGCACCTACAGCATCTGAGAGCCAGCTTACCTGGGGATACCCCTGGCTTCCCCTATGGCACTTCTGGAGTCAGCAATCCCTCCTAATGCTGACCCATTTATGCCTCTCTATATACAATACACAAAATGGAAAGCTGCTCAATCAGATTGTAATGTCACTCAGGTGCTAAAAGGGGAGGGGTAATTCTGTGTAGGAAAAAAAAAGGGGTGGGTGTGGGGTGCGGTGGCCCCTGTGTCGGTGTGGCTGGGCTGCTTCAGGTCGGCACACCCTAACACTTTATTAACACTTATTATTTTTCCTATCACTTTGTATATATTATTTTAATCACACCACTTACATAGCACTTCTGTGCTTCTTATTAACCCCTATTAATTCTCACCTGTGTGCTGATCTGGGGTGGCCGACCTGTGCCGACATCATGGGGTCCTGCACCCCAGGCCCATACCTAGTATTAGGGACCCCCAGTGACGGAGAAGCCTTGTCGATCGGCCTGGGGGCTTAACCCTATATCTGCAGATATACGCAACCAAGATCTCCGTGTTATCTGACTATTATTATGTAGTAATATTATTCACTCGGTGTGCATTAGGGAACACGATTTTCAGGGTTGGTCAGCTGGTGAGCTCGGGTAGGGTGCCCTCCTTTTCAGATATTCAGTCTCATTGGAATATACATAGTTCTGATTTTTGGAAGTTCCTGCAGGTTCATCATTTTATAACCTCTTCTAAGAACCTTTCTGACATGACCAGGGCTCCCACCGTATTTGAAAAAATGTATGTCTCTCCTAGTTCTCCTACACACACTATCTCTCAAATGTATGCGCTCATCATGGAAGATTTGTTTCTGCAACCTCCTACCTTTATGGCTTCTTGGGAGAAGGAATTGCCAGGGCTACCTACACAGATCAATTGGGAGTCAGTATTCAGTAACGCCCAGGCGAGCTCTTTATGTTCATCAACGTTAGAGACTCTTTATAAACTCATCTATAGGTGGTATAGGACTCCTTTCGTCCTTAATAAAATGTTTCCTTCTCTCTTGAACCTTTGCTGGAGATGTAGAAACGCCCCAGGGAGCTTTGTACACATATGGTGGGACTGCCCTCTTATAACTCCATTTTGGACAGAGGTATTTAAATGTTCTGAACTGATAGTGGGGGATGTAGTCCCAAAAGACCCGGGATTTTGGCTCCTCAATCACACCTCCGCGGGCGCACATTCCTACAAATGCTCCCTATTGAGACATCTTAGCAATGCTGCAGAAGCGGTTATTCCAACTCTTTGGAGATCCGCCTCACCGCCCTCGATTAAATTATGGTTTAAAAAGATTGATTACTTTTTAGATATGGAAGACCTTATCTCCTTCCCATTAGGAAAAACCATTAATTTCACAGCCATCTGGTTTCCCTGGTATGATTTCAAGGATTCACCTGTGTATCGGTCCTATATAACTACTTAGTTCTTCTCCCATTACGTATATTGTGTTTTTCTAGTATGTTTCAGATCTCTAATTGTGAAGGTCTTCCCCCTTATCCCCCAAAGGACTCAACCTTTCTATGCAGATACTCTCACTTACCTCTACATTTCACAACTTTACTTTTTTCTTTCTTCTTCTTCTTCCCTATCTTTCTATCCTTTCCAATATTTTCCTAAGCTGTTTTATTAGAATGTTCCCCTTTTATATGTCTTGATGTTGAAAAATAAGCAGACAATTTTTTTCCATGCTTTGGGCGCTTTAAATGTTTTCTATTGATATACATGATGTGCAATGATTTTGTTCCCTTCTTTTGGAAATGTACTGTTGTGATGATTTGTCTGCTGCCTTAATAAAAACAGTTTAAATAAAATAAATAAAAGCATCTAATACTAATTTTACTGATGAATAGCGTTCATGTGACAATGAGAGTTGCGGTCACGTGACCGCTACCAGTGTATGAATGGGGAGATTCTAATAGGCTCAAAGCCATGGAGGTCATTCCGAGTTGCTCGCTCGCAAGGCGATTTTAGCAGAGTTGCTCACGCTAAGCCGCCGCCTACTGGGAGTGAATCTTAGCATCTTAAAATTGCGAACGACGTATTCGCAATATTGCGATTACACACCTCGTAGCAGTTTCTGAGTAGCTTCAGACTTACTCGGCATCTGCGATCATTTCACTGCTTGTCGTTCTTGGTTTGACGTCACAAACACACCCAGCGTTCGCCCAGACACTCCTCCGTTTCTCCAGCCACTCCTGCGTTTTTTCCGGAAACGGTAGCGTTTTTCCCCACACGCCCATAAAACGGCCTGTTTCCGCCCAGTAACACCCATTTCCTGTCAATGACATTACAATCGCCAGAACGATGAAAATGCCGTGAGTAAAATTCCTAAGTGCATAGCAAAATTACTTGGCGCAGTCGCAGTGCGGACATTGCGCATGCGCATTAAGCGGAAAATCGCTGTGATGCGAAGATTTTTACAGAGCGAACAACTCGGAATGAGGGCCCATGTTGGGGGATCTGAGCCACCAATGGGGCTGTTCTAAAAAGCATTGCTATGACGACCAGTCTCAAACAACCATCTGGATTGGTCTAAAATTGTCCCATTTATTGGTACTGGAAAAAATGTTTTTAATTGAATTGTATATGAATTTAACACATTAGGTCTGCCTCCATAGTTGTTATAATTAGATTTTAACAATAATAGAAGTGATTATATCGATCATTCATCTCAGGTGCCTGTACTCCACTCTATTAGGAAGGGTATATAAACCCCAATTGTATACATCCAGGTATCCTTTGATAAAGCTGCATATTGGGGCGCAGCAAAATGCGTCAGTCCCCCGCTGACTACCACCTCAGCTCTCACGATCGGCATTTCAAGTGTCTGAACCAACCCGGATCTACAAATAAGCATTGTGCTTTCCACACTAAAGAGGAAAACAACAGCACCCACCACATCTAATGAGGATAAGGATTCCAAGTATGGACTCTATCTAATGGAAGCAGCTCCACCCCTAAATAACGGTGACTGGTAATTATATTGACCTTGCTGAACTGTGCTGTGTGTACTTATACACTTAAACAAGGACTTGTGGATCTACCAGGGGTATTTAATTGGAACAGACACTAAATGGTCTGACTGTAATTAGTTTAATAAGAAAGTGGAAAAGGTGTATACACTTTGTGCATATCTCCATATCATAATAAGCTCTGGCACATGATGTGACCATTTATCTTATATCATGAAATTTGTTTTTAATCATGCAATAAATTGTTATTCATTTTTAAATAATATCAATCCAATCATTTCCAATCATAGCGCCACTTTTTCTTTGTATATTATTTCCACTATGGTCCAGTCCAGGAAGATTGTTACGTCTAAATGTTATCATCGTATCTGGAAAAAGTATGTTTCCTGGTGTGAAAGTAGAAAGGTTTCTACCGTGGAATTTAGAATTGGTAGTTTTCTGCTTTTCCTGCAAGCGGGAGTGGATATGGGCCTACCTTTAAGCTCCATCAAAGTGCAGATTTCGGCGCTCTCTATTTTCTTCCAAAAACAGCTTGCCATGTTGCCGGAAGTACAAACTTTCCTACAATGAGTTCTTTATATGCAACCATCCTTCATACCTCCCACGGCTCAATGGGATCTCAATGTGGATCTGTCCTTTCTTCAATCGGACTGGTTTAAACCCTTACACAAGGTGGAGTTGAACTTTCTTACCTGGAAGACTGTAATGTTATTAGCATTGGTGTCTGCCAGACGTGTCTCTGAATTGGGGGCCTTATCCTGTAAGAGCACTTATTTGACTTTTCATGAAGACAGAGCAGAACTCAGGACCGTCCTCCATTTTTGCCAAAAGTGGTATCAGCTTTTCATGTGAATCAACCCATTGTGGTTCCAGTGTTGTCTGACGCTTCCATTGGTCCAGAGTCCTTGGACGTCGTGAGGGCTCTGAAGATTTATGTCAAACGGACTGCTCGTCATCGGAAATCTGACTCGCCGTTTGTCCTTTATGATGCCAAGATTGGTCGTCCGGCTTCTAAGCAATCAATTGCTTGTTTGCTCAGGTTGACCATTCAACAGGCCTAAACTTCGGCGGCTCTGCCTTTGCCAATGTCTATTCGGGCCCACTCGACGAGGTCTGTGGGCTCTTCCTGGACGGCTGCCGAGGGGGTCTCGGCCTTGCAGTTGTGCTGAGCTTGGGTTGGGTTCAAACACTTTTGTTAAGTTAAGTTAGGATCGACACCTTGGCCAAGGATGACCTTCAGTTTGGTCAGGCGGTTTTACAGGGGTCTCGGCCCTCCCCCACCTGTTTGGGATCTTTGGGACTTCCCCATGGTACTAAAGTACAGTTCCCCAGCAGGGGCGGATCCAGAAGAAAATGAAAAGGGGGGCACCATGATAGGGGAGCGGTAAGTTATATTTACATGCACCTAAAGCACGCATGCTTCCAGATAAGGGGTGTGGTATCATAGGGGGCGTGTGCCTCACAGAATACGCCATCAGGTAATGATTGGCTGTAGGATCGCATCCTGGTTTATTGCCAATGTTTCACCCTGATGAAAAAGCTGTTTGGGCCTTGAAATGTTGGTCACCTGTTCCATTAGTTATGGGAACCTGGAAGGCACCCCAGCACAACATAATTATTATAGTTTTTAGTTGGTGGTGGCAGGTGCAGCATACCTTGTTTTGGGCACTGCACTGAGACTCAGACTGCAGGACACGAACTGCCCATCTCTGATTCGCAGAAGCAGCCAGCCGGATCTCCTTTTAAGCAGCATAAGACATCTGCAGGACAACCCTGTCACAGTCACACGGGCCGCCTTCTCACAGCTGAGCTGAGTGTGACTGCACCTAGCATGGTGGTAAAGGAAGTGGAGGAGGAAGCGCTGGGAAACTGTGCGGTGCAGTGAGCGCTAGTGAAGCCTTCTGCGCCGTCATATGTAACAGTCTTACTCGATGCTGGCATTTGAACCCCGCGCCTGGGCTGGACTCTGGCAGTGGGGGAGGTATGTTGCAGTGTGAGCAGGGGGAGGCCTGCCCATTGGTTACCACGGACTTGCTGTTATAGCCGCAGCGGGTCCTAGTGCCTGCCGGCTCTTTTATCAAATCTGACGGAAATAGCAGCAGCTGCTGCTGTTCTTTTTGAAAAAAAAGTCAGAAAATAAGAATTTACTTACCGATAATTCTATTTCTCGTAGTCCGTAGTGGATGCTGGGAACTCTGTAAGGACCATGGGGAATAGCGGCTCCGCAGGAGACTGGGCACAAAAAGAAAGCTTTAGGACTACCTGGTGTGCACTGGCTCCTCCCCCTATGACCCTCCTCCAAGCCTCAGTTAGGATACTGTGCCCGGACGAGCGTACACAATAAGGAAGGATTTTGAATCCCGGGTAAGACTCATACCAGCCACACCAATCACACCGTATAACCTGTGATCTGAACCCAGTTAACAGCATGATAACAGAGGAACCTCTGGAAAGATGGCTCACAACAATAATAACCCGATTTTTGTTTTAACAATAACTATGTACAAGTATTGCAGACAATCCGCACTTGGGATGGGCGCCCAGCATCCACTACGGACTACGAGAAATAGAATTATCGGTAAGTAAATTCTTATTTTCTCTGACGTCCTAGTGGATGCTGGGAACTCCGTAAGGACCATGGGGATTATACCAAAGCTCCCAAACGGGCGGGAGAGTGCGGATGACTCTGCAGCACCGAATGAGAGAACTCCAGGTCCTCCTCAGCCAGGGTATCAAATTTGTAGAATTTAGCAAACGTGTTTGCCCCTGACCAAGTAGCTGCTCGGCAAAGTTGTAACGCCGAGACCCCTCGGGCAGCCGCCCAAGATGAGCCCACCTTCCTTGTGGAATGGGCTTTTACAGATTTTGGCTGTGGCAGGCCTGCCACAGAATGTGCAAGCTGAATTGTACTACAAATCCAACGAGCAATAGTCTGCTTAGAAGCAGGAGCACCCAGCTTGTTGGGTGCATACAGGATAAACAGCGAGTCAGATTTCCTGACTCCAGCCGTCCTGGAAACATATATTTTCAAGGCCCTGACTACGTCCAACAACTTGGAGTCCTCCAAGTCACTAGTAGCCGCAGGTACCACAATAGGTTGGTTCAGATGAAACACTGAAACCACCTTAGGGAGAAAATGAGGACGAGTCCTCAATTCCGCCCTGTCTGAATGGAAGATCAGATAAGGGCTTTTACAGGATAAAGCCCGCCAATTCTGACACGCGCCTGGCCCAGGCCAGGGCCAACAGCATGACCACTTTCCATGTGAGATATTTTAACTCCACAGATTTAAGTGGTTCAAACCAATGTGACTTTTGGAACCCAAAACTACATTGAGATCCCAAAGTGCCACTGGAGGCACAAAAGGAGGCTGTATATGCAGTACCCCTTTTACAAACGTCTGAACTTCGGGAACTGAAGCTAGCTCTTTCTGGAAGAAAATTGACAGGGCCGAAATTTGAACCTTAATGGACCCCAATTTTAGGCCCATAGACACTCCTGTTTACAGGAAATGCAGGAATCGACCTAGTTGAAAATTCCTCCATCGGGGCCTTACTGGCCTCGCACCCCGCAACATATTTTCGCCAAATGCGGTGATAATGCTTTGCGGTTACATCCTTCCTGGCTTGATCAGGGTAGGGATGACTTCATCCGGAATGCCTTTTTCCTTCAGGATCCGGCGTTCAACCGCCCTGCCGTCAAACGCAGCCGCGGTAAGTCTTGGAATAGACAGGGTCCTTGCTGGAGCAGGTCCCTTCTTAGAGGTAGAGGCCACGGGTCCTCCGTGAGCATCTCTTGAAGTTCCGGGTACCAAGTCCTTCTTGGCCAATCCGGAGCCACGAGTATAGTTCTTACTCCCCTCCGTCTTATAATTCTCAGTACTTTTGGTATGAGAGGAAGAGGAGGGAACACATACACTGACTGGTACACCCACGGTGTTACCAGAGCGTCCACAGCTATTGCCTGAGGGTCCCTTGACCTGGCGCAATACCTGTCCAATTTTTTTGTTTAGGCGGGACGCCATCATGTCCACCTTTGGTTTTTCCCAATGGTTTACAATCATGTGGAAGACTTCTGGGTGAAGTCCCCACTCTCCCGGGTGGAGGTCGTGCCTGCTGAGGAAGTCTGCTTCCCAGTTGTCCACTCCCGGAATGAACACTGCTGACAGTGCTATCACATGATTTTTCGCCCAGCGAAAAATCCTTGCAGCTTCTGCCATTGCCCTCCTGCTTCTTGTGCCGCCCTGTCTGTTTACGTGGGCGACTGCCGTGATGTTGTCCGACTGGATCAGCACCGGCTGACCTTGAAGCAGAGGTCTTGCTTGGCTTAGGGCATTGTAAATGGCCCTTAGCTCCAAAATATTTATGTGAGGTGATGTCTCCAGGCTTGACCACAAGCCCTGGAAATTTCTTCCCTGTGTGACTGCTCTCCAGCCTCGCAGGCTGGCATCCGTGGTCACCAGGACCCAGTCCTGAATGCCGAATCTGCGGCCCTCTAGAAGATGAGCACTCTGCAACCACCACAGGAGAGACACCCTTGTCTTTGGTGACAGGGTTATCCGCTGATGCATCTGAAGATGCGATCCGGACCATTTGTCCAGCAGGTCCCACTGGAAAGTTCTTGCGTGGAATCTGCCGAATGGAATTGCTTTGTAGGAAGCCACCATTTTTCCCAGGACCCTTGTGCACTGATGCACTGACACTTGGCCTGGTTTTAGGAGGTTTCTGACTAGTTCGGATAACTCCCTGGCTTTCTCCTCCGGGAGAAAACACCTTTTTCTGGACTGTGTCCAGGATCATCCCTAGGAATAGAAGGCGTGTCGTCAGGATCAGCTGCGATTTTGGAATATTGAGAATCCAACCGTGCTACCGCAGCACTATCTGAGATAGTGCTACCCCGACTTCCAACTGTTCCCTGGATCTTGCCCTTATCAGGAGATCGTCCAAGTAAGGGATAACTAAAAACTCCCTTCTTTCGAAGGAGTATCATCATTTCGGCCATTACCTTGGTAAAGACCCGTGGTGCCGTGGACAATCCAAACGGCAGCGTCTGAAACTGATAGTGACAGTTCTGTACCACAAACCTGAGGTACCCTTGGAGAAGGGTAAATTGGGACATGTAGGTAAGCATCTTTGATGTCCAGAGAGACCATATAGTCCCCTTCTTCCAGGTTTGCAATCACTGCTCTGAGTGACTCCATCTTAAATTTGAACCTTTGTATGTAAGTGTTCAAGGATTTTAGATTTAAAATTGGTCTCACCGAGCCGTCCGGCTTCGGTACCACCAATAGTGTGGAATAGTACCCCTTTCCCTGTTGCAGGAGGGGTACCTTGATTATCACCTGCTGGGAATACAGCCTGTGAATGGCTTGCAATACGGTCTCCCTGTCTGAGGGAGACGTCGGTAAAGCAGACTTTATGAAACGGCGAGGGGAAGACGTCTCGAATTTCTTGAGACGGGCCCCCACCGTGCCTGAGACCGCTTGTAAAGCCCCAGCGTCATGCTGAGGACTTTGTGGAGGCGGGAGAGGGCTTTTGTGGGAATTGGCTGTTTGCTGCAGCCTTTTTCCTCTCCGTCTGCCACGGGGCAGAAATGAGGCGCCTTTTGCCCGCTTTATGGGGCCGAAAGAACTGTGCCTGATAATACGGCGTCTTCTTAGGTTGAGAAGCTACCTGGGGTAAAAATGTGGATTTTCCAGCCGTTGCCGTGGCCACCAGGTCTGTTAGACCTACCCCAAATAACTCTTCCCTTTTATAAGGCGATACTTCCATATGCCTTTTGGGATCAGCATCACCTGACCACTGTCTTGTCCATAACCTTCTTCTGGCAGAAATGGACAGCGCACTTACTCTTGATGCCAGTCGGCAAATATCCCTCTGTGCATCACGCATATATAGAAATGCATCTTTCAAATGCTCTATAGTTAGTAATATACTGTCCCTATCTAGGGTATCAATATTGTCAGTCAGGGAATCCGACCAAGCCACCCCAGCACTGCACATCCAGGCTGAGGCGATTGCTGGTCGCAGTATCACACCCGTGTGAGTGTATATACATTTTAGGATATTTTACTGCTTTCTGTCAGTAGGTTCCTTAAGGGCGGCCGTATCCGGGGACGGTAGTGCCACCTGTTTAGACAAGCGTGTGAGCGCTTTATTCACCCTAAAGGGTGTTTCCCAACGTGCCCTATCCTCTGGCGGGAAGGGGTATGATGCCAATAACTTTTTTATCGGGGGAAACCCACGCATCATCACACACTTCATTTAATTCCTCAGATGCAGGAAAAACTACAGGCAGTTTTTTTCTCACCCAACATAATACCCTTTTTAGTGGTACTGGTATTATCAGAAATGTGTAAAAACATTTTCCATAGCCTCAATCATGTAACGTGTGGCCCTACTGGAAGTCACATTCGTCTCTTAATCGTCGACACTGGAGTCAGTATCCGTGTCGGTGTCTGTATCTGCCATCTGCGGTAACGGGCGTTTTAGAGCCCCAGATGGCTTTTGAGACACCTGGACAGGCACAGACTGAGTCGCCGGCCGTCTCATGTCATCAATCTTTTGTAAAGAGCTGACACTGTCACATAATTCCTTCCATAAGCTCATCCACTCAGGTGTCGACTCCCTAGGGGGTGACATCTCTGTTACAGGCAATTGCTCCGCCTCCACCTTATTTTCCTCCTCATACATGTCGACACAACGTACCGACACACAGCACACACACAGGGAATGCTCTGATAGAGGACAGGACCCCACTAGCCCTTTGGGGAGACAGAGGGAGAGTATGCCAGCACACACCAGAGCGCTATATATATATATATATATACAGGGATAACCTTATATAAGTGTTTTTCCCCTTATAGTTGCTGTATTGTTATACTGCGCCTAATTAGTGCCCCCCTCTCTTTTTTAACCCCTTTCTGTAGTGTAGTAACTGCAGGGGAGAGCCAGGGAGCTTCCCTCCAACGGAGCTGTGAGAGAAAATGGCGCCAGTGTGCTGAGGAGATAGGCTCCGCCCCCTTCTCGGCGGCCTTTTCTCCCGTTTTTCTGTGGAATTTGGCAGGGGTTAAAATACACCCATATAGCCCTGGGGGTTATATGTGGTGTATTTATGCCAGCCAAGGTGTTTTACATTGCTGCTCAGGGCGCCCCCCCCCTAGCGCCCTGCACCCTCAGTGACCGGAGTGCCTGAGTAACAATGGCGCACAGCTGCAGTGCTGTGCGCTACCTTGTTGAAGACTGATGTCTTCTGCCGCCGATTTTTCCGGACCTTTTCTTGCTTCTGGCTCTGTAAGGGGGCCGGCGGCGCGGCTCCGGGACCGAGCTCCGAGGCTGGGCCTGTGTTCGGTCCCTCTGGAGCTAATGGTGTCCAGTAGCCTAAGAAGCCCAATCCACTCTGCACGCAGGTGAGTTCGCTTCTTCTCCCCTTAGTCCCTCGATGCAGTGAGCCTGTTGCCAGCAGGTCTCACTGAAAATAAAAAACCTAAAACTAAACTTTTCACTAAGAAGCTCAGGAGAGCCCCTAGTGTGCACCCTTCTCGGCCGGGCACAAAAATCTAACTGAGGCTTGGAGGAGGGTCATAGGGGGAGGAGCCCGTGCACACCAGGTAGTCCTAAAGCTTTTACTTTTGTGCCCAGTCTCCTGCGGAGCCGCTATTCCCCATGGTCCTTACGGAGGAGTTCCCAGCATCCACTAGGACGTCAGAGAAATGACAGTGAAGGGGGGGGGGGGGGGGCACGGGCCTGAGTGCCCCCCCCCCTTCCCCTCGGATCCGCCTATGCTTCCCAGTATCCACTAGGAAGTAAGAGAGAATAGGAATTTAATACCTACCAGTAATTCCTTTTCTCGTAGTCCGTAGTGGATACTGCGCCTCAGTGCTTCGATTTCCTGCTTACCTTGGAAAGTGTTTAGTTGGGCCGCCGTTGCAGTCCCCATATATTGTTGGAATAGCTTTGCTATCCTGGTTTGGTTGGTGTTGCTATCCTACAGTATGTTAGGGTTAGCGCCCTCCTTTTTGATTATGGTTGTGTGTTGGCTTAGTGCCTCACCGCTGTTGTACCTGTTTCTTCTCTCGTGGTATGTCCGTCTCCTCGGGCACAGTTTCCTAGACTGAGTCTGGTGGGAGGGGCATAGAGGGGAGGAGCCAGCACACACATACACTAAAGGTTTTATAGTGCCAGGCACCTGTGGACCCGATCTATACCCCTATGGTACTAAAGTAGAGTTCCCCAGTATCCACTACGGACTACGAGAAAAGGAATTACCGGTAGGTATTACATTTCTATTTATTCCTTTACTAGTTACCAGCAGTCAGAATGAAAGAACAACATAACAGTAATGGCAGTGCCTGAATGGAGCAACACTTGAATTGCTCTACTGGGTGCTACCTAGTGGCTGCCGCCACGCAAAACACTTGACTTCCCCCACAGAGGGTAGTAGCAGTGTTACCCTATTATAATATAGAATTTGATTTTTTTTTCCTTTCACTTATATACACTTTAAAAAAAAAGTGTTTTGCCTCCTTTATCTGACGGGGTCATTTTATCCTCTGCTTCTGCCTTTGCATGCCTGATCACCTTCATAGCCTCCTTTCGTCTGGCAAAATACACCCCTTTGATGTTATTATTTTTAGTCTGCTTCTATTTCCTAAAGGCCATCTTTTTTGCATTTAAACTAGTCGATACCTCTTTTGTGAACCACCCTGGCTTCCTTTTCCTGGTGCCTTTCCTAACCCTTTTGATATAAAGGTCTGTTGCCTTTAGTATTGCACTTTCATTTTTCCCCACCTCTCCTGCACTCCTTTGTAGTTCCTCCAATTAATCACTTAAACCATACCTCCCAACTTTGACTTTCTGTGTAGCGGGACACTCGCGCGGCGGAGCCGCGCACGCTCCCGAAAAGGAGGCGTGGCCTATGAAAAGGGGGCGTGACTTCGCGGGAGGACCCGCGATCGCGAGCCACGCCCCCCGTTTTCGTCACTGAGAGGGCATGCCCAGCGCTCTGTGAGCTGCTGGCATGCTCCCTCTCCCTCCACTGAATAGACGCTGTGCGCATGCGCACAGCGTCTATTCACCGCTGCTCTGCTAAGCAGAGCAGCGATTGACAGAGCCTCCCAACTGACCCCCCCACCGCGGGACACTGTGGCCCGCGGGTGGGACAGTCCCCCAAAAAACGGGACTGTCCCGCGAAAATCGGGACAGTTGGGAGGTATGCTTAAACATCTCCCCATTTTTGCATAGTCAGCCTTCCTAAAATCAAACACCTTTGTTTTTGTGTGATAGGAGTTGGATCCTGTCTTGATACTAAACCATACTGCTTGATGATCACTGGATTCTAGGTTTTCACCCATGTCTGATATCCTGTATTAAATCTAATGTTGATTCGTTGCGAGTGGGCTTCCTCAGCAATTGCTTGAGGGAGGGTCCCTGTAAGGAATTTAGAAATTTGTAGCTGAACTTGCAAATGACCCTTCCCAATCTACATCAGGTAGATTTTAGTCTCCCATGATTGTGACCTCTCCCTTCTAACCAGTTAACTGATGGTTTTTCCTTTCAAAACCATTCATACATTTGGTTTGTTTTTATAAATTGAAAATAGTTAAGTATTTTTTAAATATTATATTATGCACACCTGCCGAATGGATCTCCTCATCAAAAACGGTGGGGGACCCAGTGGGGTGGCGCAGTTGCATGTGCTCTGATCATGCCAGGTAAGTGGTTAAGGCCGTTTTAGTGATATTCAGACATACACTCCTGCCTTTGCGCTGTGATTCCTGCCTTTGGCCTGGTGGTCTATAGATCACCCCAGTGCAAATAGTATCCTCCTCCGCCATTTCAATGGTCACTCAAAGAGACTGTTCCCCTTCCCCTATATGTTGTATTAAAGTAGCTTTTATGTTTGTGATCTGCAGTAATACAGTACTGCTCAAAAAAGATACATAGCGTTTTAAAAACCTATATCAGCTCCCATATGACTATTAGAAATTAGCATGTAATCCTTTCATTATCCGTGACATAAATAACATGATCTACCAGCTGGTGACAATTAGGTCATTCACATGACTATTATTCAGCAGAACACAGAGAGCTGGTGATATCTTTTGTTACTAGTCATGTGATTTTTAGTCCTAGAATTGGATATTATGTAGTCTTATCCGTAGTGAATATTTACACTGTGCTGCATCTAAAAGTACTTTTATTTTTAATGTTTATTACATGGAGCCTATACAAAGATTATGCAAATGGTCGGAATTCAGCAAGGAATGGATTGTTGATCTAATCAAGTGGCTTATGTACATATGGGGTGGGGGGGGGGAGGGAGACACCAAACCATGGTCCTGTGGTCTGTTCTCACTCGGATCTCTGATCTTCTCATAGGAGTGATTGCAATCGGTAGCCCAATCATAAGGCATCCCTAGGAATCTATTTATAATATGGCTTTGGTATTCCTAATCCTATTATGATGCATTATCATGGTAATGGCAGTGAACAGCCGAATGTGGATGAACTCACATCTGTAGTTGTGTGAACATGTGACAGAAGGTACTCTGGTGACTTAATATGCAGAATCGCAAATTGCAGTGGGGTCATTTCTGATACAGTATAGTATGGCCCCAATAGGGAAAACATAAGTCCCACCCCTCAGGGGTATTCCCTTGTTCCCTATAATATTTCTAGAAATTATTTAGATGCTTATATTTGTGTTACCATAGAGAAACACCTGCAACCAAGGTATGGACGTTACTCTTTAAGTGGGTTGGGTATGCGTGACCGCCAGTCAGCATACCTCCTCTGGGATCCAGACAGCAGAATGCCGGTGGTAATGCCGGTGGTGGGGGAAAAGGGAATTTATACAGGGTGATTGCTTCCTTGTTGAAAACTAACCCCTCTTTATTTATTGGATCTGGAGGTTCAAATAATCGTTATTGGTTATTGGCCCTGAGGGCTCACTCACGAGTGCTAGACACAAGATAAGTTTACAAAGAAAACCTTTGAAATAGTGACCGACTGTATCCAGTATACTGTACTTCCCAAAGTAACCTGAATACAGTTTGCATTATTATTTATGAATATTTGGCGACTAGTCCATATTTAATGTGGGCTTTATGTTCTTTTATTGTATATACTAAACAGGACATGGCCTTCTTAGCAACCACAACATTCTGTTTGTTATGGTACTTTACTTGATATGATATTCACTAATACAAAATGTAATCTAATCCTGATTTTGCTACATATTTAGCATTATGGTGCTAATAGAGAATCGTTAGAGACTTTATGTTGGAAGCTATTTACAAACAAATTGCACTTTCAACATTTCTATGAATATATGATGTTTTGTTTTTGAGGTTGTTCACTAATTAACTGGTCAGACAAACTATAAAAACATCTCCATATTGATTACACCACATCCACTGGCTGGCAGATGCTTCATGTTTTTATTATTATTTGCTAATTCCTTTTATATCGAAGGTTAATTCATTTGTGGGACTGAAACATTGTGTTAATCCTACAGTACTACTGTGTACAACCACAGAGAAGCTCAGTAATTGGCACATCCGCTGCATCAGAATATTTAATAAGCTATTATCGAGTAGCCCATCAACAAGGCTGGATTCTCTTTTGTCTTAACTCATCAGAGGGTCTCATTATTTCCATGCAGCAGCTTGAGCATAGTATATTCATACCTCATCATGATTTAATAGATAGTAATGTAACGGTAAGCTGTATTCACCATGCTGTAAAAATAGCAGAGCGGCTTAACACAGAAAGACGTCTGTAAATAGCCTGATGGTTTTGGTACTGGAGTTTAACATTAAACACATATTCTTAAGTAATTACTCGAAAACATAAGGGTATATTTGCTAAGATGCACTTTGTCAAGGCTCCTAAAGTAAGTTTTTAGCCTGTGGATTTAAACCAGCAATAGGAATCAGGGCCGGCAACAGAAATCTCTGGGACCCCCTCAGTTAATTAGCTAATCTATAAAAGCGCAATAAAATTTGCTGCGCCATATAAGAAACTTAATACATAAATATTTATTTATACACATATATAAAATGAGATTTATGGTAAGAATTTACCATTGTTAAATCTCTTTCGGCGAGGTACACTGGGCTCCACAAGGAATAACATCAGGGTGTAGAGTAGGATCTTGACCCGAGGCACCAACAGGCTCAAAGCTTTGACTGTTCCCAAGATGCACAGCACCGCCTCCTCTATAACTCCACCTCCGTGCACAGAAGCTCAGTTTAGTTAACCAGTCCAATGCAGTAACAGACGACAATCATTTGTAGCCACACACATCACACACTCACTACAGGAGAGGGTATCAGCAGCTAATGCTATACCAACCCAAAGAAGCTAAGTGCATCAGGGTGGGCACCATGTGGAGCCCAGTGTACCTTGCAGAAAGAGATTTAACAACGGTAAGTTCTTACCATAAATCTCGTTTTCTGCAGAGGGGGTACACTGGGCTCCACAAGGAATATAATTGGGGATGTCCTAAAGCAGTTTCTTATGGGAGGGGACGCACTGTAGCAGGCACAAGAGCCCGGCGTCCAAAGGAAGCAGCCTGGGAGGCGGAAGTATCGAAAGAATAGAACCTTATGAACGTGTTCCCTGAGGACCACGTAGCCGCTTTGCTCAATTGTTCAAGGGTCACACCACAGTGGACCACCAAAGAAGGTCCAACCGACCGAGTAGAATGAGCTTTGATGGTAGCAGGAGCTGGAAGACCAGCCTGTACATAAGCATGTGCAATCAACATTCTAATCCATCTGGCCAAGGTCTTCTTGTTAGCAGGCCAGCCACGTTTGTGAAATCCAAAGAAGTACAAAGAGAGAATAAGACTTCCTAACGGAGGCAGTTCTCTTCACATAGATACAGAGAGCCCATACCACATCCAAAGAATGCTCTCCTGGTTAAGGTGGAAGGAAAACACCACCTTGGGTAAATAACCCGGCCACCTTCTAAGAACCGCCCGGTCACGGTGAAAAATCATGTAGGGGGACTAAAAGGATAAAGGTACCCAAGTCTGAGACCCTTCGAGCCTAGGCAATGGCCAGCAAAAACAAAACCTTAAGGGAAAGCCACTTAAGGTCTGCAGACGCAAGAGGTTCAAACGGATACTCTTGCAAGGCCTCCAGAACTACCAACAAATCACAAGGGGCCACAAGCGGTACATAAGGAGGCTGAATCCACAACACACCCTAAGTGAAAGTATGAACACTAGGTAGGGTAGCACTCTTTCTCTGAAACCAAACCGACAAGGCAGAAATGTGAACCTTGAGGGAGGTCAGACGAAGGCCTAAGTCCAGGCCCTGCTGTAGGAAAGCCAAAAGTTTAGCCGTACTAAATTTGAAAACAGCATGATTATGAGACGCACACTAAGCAAAATAAGAATTCCAGACCCTATAGTAAATCCGAGCAGAAGCCGGCTTACGGGCCTTCAACATAGTTTGAATGACTGCCTCAGAAAACCATTGTCCCTCAAGACGGGAAGCTTCAAGAGCCACGCCATCAAAGCCAGACGAGCCAAGTCCTGGTAAACACAAGGACCCTGAACGAGGAGGTATGGTCGTTGTGGAAGTAGAAGGGGACGAACCAGCGAGAGGCCCTGTAGATCAGAGAACCAGTGCCATCTGGGCCACGCCGGAGTGGTCAGAAGAAGGATTCCTCCTTCCTGCTTGAACTTCTGTATTACCCTGGGCAGGAGTGACACCGGAGGGAACACGTACGGCAGCCGAAAGTCCCATAGAATTGCCAGTGTGTTCACGAATGCTGCTTGAGGATCCCTTGTCCTTGCCCCGAAGACCGGAACCTTGTGATTGTGTCGAGATGCCATCAGGTCCACATCTGGAAGGCCCCACTTGTCCACGAGAAGTTGAAACACCTCTGGATGGAGGCTCCATTCTCTGGCGTGTACGTCCCGACGACTGAGAAAGTTTGCTTCCCAGTTTAGAACCCCCGGAATGAATACTGCCGATATGGCTGGCAGATGGCGTTCTGCCCACTGAAGAATTCGTGATACTTCCCTCATTGCCATGCGGCTTTGAGTGCCACCTTGATGATTTATGTGAGCCACCGTGGTGGCGTTGTCCGATCGTACTTGAACAGGTCTGTTCTGTATCAAATGCTGGGCCAAGTTCTGTGCATTGAACACCGCCCACAATTCCAGAATGTTTATCGGGAGGAGAGACTTCTCCTTGGTCCACTGACCCTGAAGGGAGTGTTGCTCCAACACCGCACCCCAACCTCTCAGACTGGCATCAGTCATCAGAAGGACCCAGTTGGAGATCCAGAAAAGACGACCCCTGCTCAAACGTTGGTCCTGAAGCCACCAGCTCAGTGACAGTCGGACCTCTGGAGACAAGGAGACCATTTGAGATCTGATCCGGTGAGGCAGGCCGTCCCATTTGGCCAGAATTAGCTTCTGTAGAGGGCGAGAATGGAATGTAGCATACTCCACCATGTCGAAAGCAGACACCATGAGACCTAGCACTTGCATCGCCGAATGAATCGACACACGTGGATGAGATAGGAAGCATCGAATCCTGTCCTGAAGTTCCAGGATTTTCTCCTGAGACAACAACAACCTCTGGGTTCGAGTGTCCAACAACGCTCCCAGGTGCAGCATGCTCCGAGCAGGGACCAGGGAAGATTTCTTCCAGTTGACTAGCCACCCGTGGGCTTGCAGAAACTGAATAGTCAGATCCAGATGTCGCAGGAGAATTTCTGGGGAATTCGCCAGGATCAGCAAATCGTCCAGGTACGGTAGGATCCTGTCCCCTTGACGGCAGAGTACAGCCGTCCTTACCGCTATAACTTTGGTGAAAACTCGCAGAGCCGTTGTCAAACCAAAAGGTAACGCCCGAAACTGGTAATGAAGGTTGCCAACTGCAAACCTTAGATACTGCTGATGTGACGTTGCAATAGGAATATGCAGGTAGGCATCCTGTATGTCCGGGGAGACCATATAGTCCCCAGGCTCCAAGGCCAGAACAATAGAGCGTAGAGTTTCCATCCGAAACTTGGAGACCCTCACATACTTGTTCAAAGACTTGAGATTGAGAATTGGCCGCGAGGACCCATTCGATTTCGGGACTAGAAACAGCGGTGAATAATACCCCTTGCCTCTCTGAGCTAGAGGCACCTGTACTACCACTCCTGTGTCCAGGAGAGACTGTACCACCGAATGAAGCGTTGTTGACTTCACCAATATCCGAAGGGACGTCTGTCAGGCCAAATCGATGAGGGGGATGATTCTTGAAGGATACGGCGTAACCTCGAATGATGACTTCCCGCACCCAGGCATCTGAAGTGGTCTTTAACCTTTCCTGGGCAAACCCTAGAAGTCGGCCCCCCACCCTGGGATCCCCCAGAGGGAGGCCCGTCCCATCATGCGGCAAGCTTGTCTATTTTGGAAGAAGGCTGACGGGCAGCCCAGGCCCTCTTAGGTCTGGGCTTGGCAGGTTTGGAAGCACGAGCTTGTTTCAGGTACACCTGTCCTTTTGCTTTTCCTGGAGGACGAAAGGGCAAAGGGAAAGTACTTTTAACCTTCGGCTCAGAAGGTGCCGTACTTGGTAGGCAAGCTGATTTAGCGGATGCCAAGTCAGCCACAATCTTATTGAGGTCTTCTCCGAAAAGAATGTCTCCCTTAAAAGCAGGGCCGGCTCCAGGCCTACTAGCACCCTGAGCGAAAACATGTAAAAGCGCCCCCCCCCCACCCCCCCAATGCGCGCGCGCTCCAGGAAAAGTGGGCGTGGCCTCATAACTTCATATTATTAGACTATAAATAAATATGTTTTCACACCCCCTCTACGCACACAATTAGCAGCCTTACACATAACAGCCACAGTAGTGTCCCTTACACACAATGTCTCCAGTATAGTGTCAGATACACATAATGTCTCTAGTATAGTGCCAGATAGACATGATATGCCCCCCAGCAGTGCCAGCTACACACAATATGCCCCCCAGCAGTGCCAGCTACACGATAGTGTTCACTTTTTAGGGCAGGGAGGGCACATTTTTAATTTAGGAGGGCAAAATGATGTACATACTGTAATGCTTGTTGCTCATCTACCTACATGGTAAAGCATGGACAGTGCGCGCCGAAGGCACGCAGCAAACATTTAGGAGCGTTGCTTCGTGGGGAAGGTGGCAATTCGCATTACACCACACAGTAGTGCAGTTAATACACACTGCACCAGGTAGAACCTCCTAGACACTTTGCGCCAGGCAGAGCACGTTAGACACTTTGCGCCAGGCAGAGCACGTTAGACACTTTGCGCCAGGCAGAGCACGTTAGACACTTTGCGCCTGGCAGAGCACGTTAGACACTTTGCGCCAGGCAGAGCACGTTAGACACTTTGCGCCAGGCAGAGCACGTTAGACACATTGCCTAGCCACAGACGCCTAGCGGGAACACTACATGATATGCTCCCCAGCCGTGCCAGCTACACATGACATGCCCCCCAGCAGTGCCAGCAACACATGACATGCCCCCCAGCAATGCCAGATACATAAATGGCCACACAGTGCCAGATATGTAGATACAGAAAAGCCCCCACAGTGCCAGATAAATGCCCCCCACAGTGCCAGATACAGAAAAGCCCCCACAGTGCCAGATACAGAAAAGCCCCCACAGTGCTAGATAAATGCCCCCACAGTGCCAGATATGACCCCACAGTGCTACATAAATGCCCCCAGTGCCAGATAAATGCCCCCACAGTGCCAGATAAATGTCCCCACAGTGCCAGATAAATGCCCCCAGTGCCAGATAAATGACCCCACAGTGCCAGATAAATGACCCCAGTGCCACTAAATGCCCCCACTGTGCCAGAAATGCCCCCAGTGTGCCAGAAATGCCCCCAGTGTGCCAAATACATAAATGCCCCCACAGAGCCAGATATGCCCCCAGAGCCAGAAATGTACCAGATAAATGCCCCAAGTGTGCCAGATAAATGCCCCCAGTGTGCCAGATAAATACCCCAGTGAGCCAGAAATGCCCCCACAGTGCCAGACATGCCCCCCAGTGCCAGATATGCCCCCACAGTGCCAGATATGCCCCCACAGTGCCAGATAAATGCCCCCACAGTGCCAGATAAATGTCCCTCACAGTGCCAGAAATGCCCCCAGTGTGCCAGAAATGCCCCCACGGTGCCAGATATGCCCCCACGGTGCCAGATATGCCCCCACGGTGCCAGATAAATGCCCCCACAGTGCCAGATAAATGTGCCCCACCCAATATCTGCGGCGCTGAGAGGGGGAGGAGTACTGCTGTCCAAGTGCGGGAGTGCGGCCGGGCGAGTGCGGGTCCGGGTGCAGGCGGCCACTTGTGTGCGCTATGCGCGCTGCGCGGCGTCTGACGTTAGACACCGGCGCCGCGCAGCGCGCATAGCGCACACGCGGCCGGGCCAATGCTGCTCAGGGTCGGCTCCAGCTTCGAATATGGCGGCGCCCATTAAGGGTGGCGCCCTGCGCGGCCGCTCTATTCGGACATGCCTAGAGCCGGCCCTGCTTAACAGGGAGCACCGCCAGGGTTTTCTTAGAATCCATGTCCACAGACTAGGATCTCAACCAAAGGATTCGCTGAGCCAAGATGGATGTAGTAACAGCCTTGGCCGCCAGCACCCACGGCATCAGAAGCCGCCTCCTTAAGGTAATGAGAAGCCGAGGCGATATATGAGACATTGTCTAGCATGATCAGAAGCATTAGAAGGTAGCTCCGCCTCCAGCTCCTGAGCCCATGCTTCAACAGCTTCAGCAGCCCATGTTGCTGCAATGGTTGGCCTATGCACAACCCTCCACACGTCTATCAGTCGGTTCCTTCAGAGAGGTGACGGTAGTCACTGGCAGAGCTGAGGAAACCACTAGCCTCGCCACCTGAGAATCCACAGGTGGAGGAGTTTCCCAATTTTTACATAGCTCCACAGAGAGAGGATAGAGAGCCAACAGTCTCTTAGGCGGTGTGAACTTTGTTCCTGGATTTTCTCAGGATTCCTGACGTATGTCAGCCAGGTGTTGAGAATGAGGTAAAACTTGTTTAAATCTGTCCGGATTTTTTTAAACAACCACAGGCTCGGGTTCATCAGAAACTTGAAGAATCAGCCTGATAGCCTCAATCAAATCAGGGACATCCACCTGTGACCGTCCTTCCCCATCTGAGTCAGTGTCCATGGGATCAGTATATGCGCCATCCTCATCAGAGGAGGTGTCAGGAACAGTGGTGGATTGTGAGGAAGTAGCGGCCCGTTTGGAAGACGTTTTAGTCTTAGCAGGGCGAGAGTGAGACTTCTTTTTAGACAGTGATTGGTTCAAGTGCTGCAACTGAGATGATATCCGATCTGCCCATGGCAGATTAACTGCAGGGACCATAAATTGCTGCACTGGCATAGGAGGTCCCATAGGGGGCGTAAGTTTAGTTACCAGCATATTTAATAATGTGGAGAAGGTAACCCATGGTGGGTCACTGTGAACTCCCACAGCCACAACTCCATTGGGGGGAGGGGGGGGGGGGGGGGGAGGTACCCCCTAAACCTGAACTCTCTGCTGCCATGTTTTCCTCAAAAGTGTGTGCAGCGTTACCTCCACCCAATGTGGGATCAGCCCCAGATCCATTGCCCCTTGTAGCTGACATAATGATAAGCTCAATATCAGGCAACCCGGTACAATATTAGCAGCACTATATCTAGCAAGAACTCCCAGTGTAGTGTATCAGCACAAACCGGGAATACAAGAGATATATGGTGACTATAAATCACATAGAAGAATACACAGTAAGTACATCTTGTGAAACACCTATATTAGTTAATAAACCTGACGCAATTAACCACCTCAGGTTACAGAATATATGTGTAGCAGGCTGAGTGAAATACACGAAATGGCAACCACGCAGCAGCTACATGCACACACACAAAGTCACAATATAAAATGCAGAAGTTATGTAACACAACAAGACTGCACTGGACTAGCAATACAAAGTAATACTCCATATCGCTACAGTGATCGCGCTGATCCCCAAAAAAATAAGAATTTACTCACCGGTAATTCTATTTCTCATAGTCCGTAGTGGATGCTGGGGACTCCGTAAGGACCATGGGGATTAGCGGCTCCGCAGGAGACTGGGCACAACTATAAAGAAAGCTTTTAGACTACTGGTGTGCACTGGCTCCTCCCACTAAGACCCTCCTCCAGACCTCAGTTAGGATACTGTGCCCGGAAGAGCTGACACAATTAGGAAGGATTTTGAATCCCGGGTAAGACTCATACCAGCCACACCAATCACACCGTATAACTCGTGATACAATACCCAGTTAACAGCATGATAACAACTGAGCCTCTCAACAGATAGCTCAATAATAACCCTTTAGTTAAGCAATAACTATATACAAGTATTGCAGACAATCCGCACTTGGGATGGGCGCCCAGCATCCACTACGGACTATGAGAAATAGAATTACCGGTGAGTAAATTCTTATTTTCTCTAACGTCCTAAGTGGATGCTGGGGACTCCGTAAGGACCATGGGGATTATACCAAAGCTCCCAAACGGGCGGGAGAGTGCGGATGACTCTGCAGCACCGAATGAGAGAACTCAAGGTCCTCCTCAGCCAGGGTATCAAATTTGTAGAATTTTGCAAACGTGTTTGCCCCTGACCAAGTTGCAGCTCGGCAAAGTTGAAGAGCCGAGACCCCTCGGGCAGCCGCCCAAGAAGAGCCCACTTTCCTCGTGGAATGGGCTTTTACTGATTTAGGATGCGGCAGTCCAGCCGCAGAATGTGCAAGCTAAATCGTACTACAGATCCAGCGAGCAATAGTCTGCTTTGAAGCAGGTGCACCCAACTTGTTGGGCGCATACAGGATAAATAGCGAGTCAGTCTTTCTGACTCCAGCTGTCCTGGAAACATAAATTTTCAGGGCCCTGACTACGTCCAACAACTTGGAAGCCTCCAAGTCTTTTGTAGCCGCAGGCACCACGATAGGTTGGTTCAGATGAAAAGCTGATACCACCTTAGGGAGAAACTGAGGACGAGTCCTCAATTCTGCCCTATCCATATGGAAAATCAGATAAGGGCTTTTACATGACAAAGCCGCCAATTCTGAAACACGCCTGGCCGAAGCCAAAGCCAATAACATGACCACTTTCCACGTGAGATATTTCAAATCCACGGTTTTCAGTGGCTCAAACCAATGTGACTTTAGGAAATCCAACACCACGTTGAGATCCCAAGGTGCCACTGGAGGCTCAAAAGGGGGCTGAATATGTAGCTCTCCCTTAACAAAAGTCTGAACTTCAGGTAGTGAAGCCAATTCTCTCTGGAAGAAAATCGATAGAGCAGAAATCAGGACCTTAATCGAAACCAATTTTAGGCCCATAGTCACCCCTGACTGTAGGAAGTGCAGGAACCGGCCCAGCTGAAACTCTTCCGTTGGGGCCTTCCTGGCCTCACACCACGCAACATATTTTCGCCATATGCGGTGATAACGGTTTGCGGTTACTTCTTTCCTAGCTTTAATCAGCGTAGGAATGACTTCCTCCGGAATGCCCTTTCCTTCAGGATCCGGTGTTCAACCGCCATGCCGTCAAACGCAGCCGCGGTAAGTCTTGGAACAGACAGGGCCCCTGCTGCAGCAGGTCTTGTCTGAGCGGTAGAGGTCATGGGTCCTCTGACATCATTTCTTGAAGTTCCGGATACCACGCTCTTCTTGGCCAATCCGGAACAATGAGTATAGTTCTTACTCCTCTTTTCCTTATTATCCTCAGTACCTTTGGTATGAGAGGAAGAGGAGGGAACACATAAACCGATTGGTACACCCACGGTGTTACCAGAGCGTCCACAGCTATCGCCTGCGGGTCTCTCGACCTGGCACAATATTTTTCTAGCTTTTTGTTTAGGCGGGACGCCATCATGTCCACCTGTGGTTTTTCCCACTGGTTTACAATCATTTGAAAGACTTCTGGATGAAGTCCCCACTCTCCCGGGTGGAGGTCGTGCCTGCTGAGGAAGTCTGCTTCCCAGTTGTCCACTCCCGGAATGAACACTGCTGACAGTGCTAACACGTGATTTTCCGCCCATCGGAAAATCCTTGTGGCTTCTGCCATCGCCGTCCTGCTTCTTGTGCCGCCCTGTTGATTTACATGGGCGACCGCCGTGATGTTGTCTGACTGGATCAGTACCGGCTGGTTTTGAAGCAGGGGTTTTGCTTGACTTAGGGCATTGTAAATGGCCCTTAGATCCAGAATATTTATGTGCAGGGAAGTCTCCTGACTTGACCATAGTCCTTGGAAGTTTCTTCCCTGTGTGACTGCTCCCCAGCCTCGAAGGCTGGCATCCGTGGTCACCAGGACCCAGTCCTGTATGCCGAATCTGCGGCCCTCTTGAAGATGAGCACTCTGCAGCCACCACAGCAGAGACACCCTTGTCCTTGGAGACAGGGTTATCAGGCGATGCATCTGAAGATGCGATTCGGACCACTTGTCCAACAGGTCCCACTGAAAGGTTCTTGCATGAAACCTGCCGAATGGAATCGCTTCGTAGGAAGCTACCATTTTTCCCAGGATCCGCGTACAATGATGCACCGACACCTGTTTTGGTTTTAGGAGGCCTCTGACTAGAGATGACAGCTCCTTGGCCTTCTCCTTCGGGAGAAACACTTTTCTCTGTTCTGTGTCCAGAACCATCCCTAGGAACAGCAGGCGTGTCGTAGGGACCAGCTGTGACTTTGGAATGTTTAGAATCCAGCCGTGCTGTTGTAGCACTTCCCGAGATAGTGCTACCCCTACCAACAACTGCTCTCTGGACCTCGCCTTTATCAGGAGATCGTCCAAGTACGGGATAATTAAAACTCCCTTCCTTCGAAGGAGTATCATCATTTCCGCCATTACCTTGGTAAAGACCCTCGGAGCCGTGGAGAGACCGAACGGCAACATCTGGAATTGGTAATGACAATCTTGTACCACAAACCTGAGGTACTCCTGGTGAGGATGGTAAATGGGGACATGTAGGTAAGCATCCTTGATGTCCAGCGATACCATGTAATCTCCCTCGTCCAGGCTTGCAATAACCGCCCTGAGCGATTCCATCTTGAACTTGAATTTTTTTATATATGTGTTCAAGGATTTCAAATTTAAAATGGGTCTCACCAAACCGTCCGGTTTCGGTACCACAAACATTGTGGAATAGTTACCCCTTCCTTGTTGAAGTAGGGGCACCTTTACGATCACTTGTTGTGAATACAGCTTTTGAATTGCCTGTAACACTGCCTCCCTGCCTGAGGGAGTGGTTGGCAAGGCAGATTTGAGGAAACGGCGGGGGGGAGACGTCTCGAATTCCTCATGTGGCTGGAGTGTGTCAGCAGTTCCTGCAAGACGAAGGCATTGTTGCTATGGGCTGGCCCGCCCGTTCCCCAGACCTGAATCCAATTGAGCACATCTGGGACATCATGTCTCGCTCCATCCACCAATGCCACGTTGCATCACAGACTGTCCAGGAGTTGGCGGATGCTTTAGTCCAGGTCTGGGAGGAGATCCCTCAGGAGACCATCCGCCACCTCATCAGGAGCATGGCCAGGCATTGTAGGGAGGTCATACAGGCACGTGGAGGCCACACACACTACTGAGCCTCATTTTGACTTGTTTTAAGGACATTACATCAAAGTTGGATCAGCCTGTAGTGTGTTTTTCCACTTTTGTTTTGAGGGTGACTCCAAATCCAGACCTCCATGGGTTAATAAATTGATTTCCATTGATAATTTTTGTGTGATTTTGTCGTCAGCACATTCAACTATGTAAAGAACAAAGTATTTAATAAGAATATTTCATTCATTCAGATCTAGGATGTGTTATTGTAGTGTTCCCTTTATTTTTTTGAGCAGTGTATAAACAGGAGATATAGCAAAACACAGTTAAACTGGATGTATATTACAGGGTAATAGTTCCACACAACCCTGACTATATCGCACGCTTTCTTAACTAACACTATCCACTGACAGGTAGAATACTTAAGTGTCCTGTAAAATGCACAGCGCTGACGTGCAGGCGGCTTTACAGAGGAGGATTTGCCCAAGCAGTCCGCTCCAGGGCGGGAACATTTGCCTAAATGGCGCCCTGGGGCTGGGGGAGGGGCTACAGGTCAGGTCTTACTCCCCTTGCTGGCTTCCCCACCAGGCTCTACGGGCTGTAAATAAATGGTTTTAGAGAGAAAACCAACCTGTGCCCAGTGTCCCGATGACTAGTGGAGCGGCTGCCCCTTACCGTGTCCACGCCAGCGCGCGCGGCCCGCCTACCACCAGCCGCCCCGGATCGCGATTACAGCGGGCCAAAGAGACCCCTTACCTCCCCCTGTATGCGGCCACGCGATCCATGAGACGGCGAGTGTGTGACTGACATAGAACACCGGAGCCTCCGCTGTAGTTAACCGGCAACCAGGGCGCGGGAGTATACAGCGCCGCTGGGGGAGTGATGGAGCTGCAGCAGGGGATGTCTGACTGACATCGAACACTGCTGCAACCTTTGAAGTCTTCTTTTCTTCTGAAAATAGCTTTCTTAGGGCTGCCTGAGCAGCCCCCTGTTGTATGCCTGCTTACTGCATGGCACCAACTTACAAACTGAGCTCCTGTGCACAGAGGCGGGGTTATAGAGGAGGCGGCGCTGTGCATCTTGGGAACTGTCAAAGCTTTGAGCCTAATAGCAAAAGTAAAATCATTGATTAATTGTTTTAGAGTGAAGGAGTCTAAAACAATCAATACACAAAAGGTCATGCAAGTATATCAGGATGGCGCTTTCTAATTCAGAACAAAATGATAACAGTTACGTACCTGTTATAAGACCGTTTTCGGCACGTATCTCCTCTCTCTGAAAGATTCTTCTCAGGCTTTTCCTTTCTCCAAACACCTCATTCACGATAACCATAAAAGATAAAATGTGTCGAATTTTTGTGTAATACGTTCATTTATTCACAAAAAAACACACAGAATAAAAGACCAACAGAGTAAAATCTCCATGCACAAAACACAGTTAAAATCCACAAGAAAAGTCCCAATTTGGAACAAATGGAGTACCCTCAGCAAAAGATGGTATCCTATAATGGTGAAAAGTTAAATAATTACCGGATGGTATGAGAACAGGTGTGTTCTCAAACAGATGTGAATCAATATCCAGGAAAGCTCCCGGGTAAGTAGTATTCTGGATGCTGGTATCGGATTCCCTTGGTCACCTATGCGGACAACACCCCAGCTTAGCCAACGCATTTCAAACCCTTCCTGGGTTCTTTCTCAAGGCAAGTGTCATGAGAAAGAACCCAGGAAGGGTCTTTTATTCTGTGTTTTTTTGTGAATAAATGAACGTATTACATGAAAATTCGACACGTTTTATCTTTTATGGTTATCGTAAATGAGGTGTTTAGAGAAAGGAAAAGCCTGAGAAGAATCTTTCAGAGAGAGGAGATACGTTCCTGTTATAAGACAATTTTTCGGCACGTAACTACCATACTGTTCTAACTTTGTTCTGAATTAGAAAGCATCTTCCTGATATACTTGCATGACCTTTTGTGTATTGAAAGCTTTGAGCCTGTTGGTGCCTCGGATCAACATCCTACTCTACACCCTGAAGTTATTCCTTGTGGAGCCCAGTGTACCCCGCAGCAGAAATATGTTTATCCCACCCCCCCCCCCCCCCCCCTCACACACAGTCTGTCTCTCCCCAATGACTCCATGCTGCATTCCTAGCTCCCTCACCCCATCCCAAAGCCCTGTATCCCCTCACCAGTCCACTCTTACCCCACGGAGAGACTCACCTGCACTGCACTCCCCAATACCCAGAACCGAACATCGCCCATCAGGAACCGTGTGGACCTCACACCCCATGGGCTGGCACAGGAATCCTGGACAGCGGAACTGCTGCCATGTCCCGTAACTGCCTGCAACAGCGCTGGACCCAGAAAAGCAGGCGCACATTCGCACCGCAGTCATTCCAAGGCTGCGCCCACAGCTTGCTGCCCTATTTGGACGAGGCATATCCTTGGGGCCCGGTACAGGTGTCCCCCTTGATCCTCCCTGTCGCCAGCCCTGATAGGAATGCTGAATTAGTATTTTCCTATTAAAAATTTTATATATATAGCGGTCAAAGCAGACAAACCACGCCTTGGTAAATATGCAACAAAAAACAAAAGCAGAGTTTCTCAAGCTAAGCCATTACAGCCCAGGTTTTAAGCACTTAAAACCAGGACTGTAATGTTAGAGTTTGGGATACCCTTAAGATGCCAATTTATCTGTAAAGCTGCCTCTTCATAGTACAGTACCAGCTTAAGTGGAACTACAAAGAGGGCCCACTATAACTCAGAGGTAGATTACCTAAGGAGTGGGTTGTGTGAGCCAAGCATCGGCGGCTCCCTAGTAATTACGACACTAAGGAGTGTATCAGGCTTTCCCAACCTCAGCCCTCAAGGCAGACTAATGGGCCCTACTCACTGGCCGACCCGCCGCCGAGCTGCCCGACGGCGGATACGGCCGACCCGGCGGCGGGGGGGCAGTGACGGGGGGAGTGAAGTTTCTTCACTCCCCCCGTCACGCGGCTCCATAGAACTGCAGGCAAATATGGACGAGATCGTCCATATTGGCCTGCATGCACAGCCGACGGGGGACCAGCGATGAACGAGCGCGGGACCGCGCATCGTTCATCGCTGGAGCCTCCACACTGAAAGATATGAACGAGTTCTCGTTCATTTATGAACGAGATCGTTCATATCTTTCAAAAAATCGGCCAGTGTGTAGGGCCTATAACAGTGCAGGTTTTAGCAATTTCCATGCTTGAGCACAGGTGACATAATTAGCACCTCAGTTACATTGATTTAACCATTTGTCCTGAAGTCCGGATATCATCAAAACCTCCACTGTTATACCCCTTTCACACAGAAAATGAAGATACCGGGTGAAGCAGTTATACCCAGTAATTTGCCGAAAAACACGGGTCCTTTTTCTGTGCGAAAGGGTCAACCCAGGTTGTAATTCTCATGACTACGACCCAGGAATTTACCAGGGTTAGAAACCTGGGAATTTTGACCCAGGGTGACACTTTCACAGACAAAATACCAGTTTTCATCTGCAAATTACCGGGTGGAAATTCTTGACCCAGTAATTTGCTTCTCTGTGTGAAAGGAGAGGGGGGGGTCAGGCAGAGACCACCAAAAGTGCCAGGCTTTCTGCCTGAAAAGGGTATTGTGTGTCTGCAGGGCTGCGGTTGGGAATGCCTGGTGTATATTATGATTAATTAGAGCTCAGTCCACAATCAGCTGTTGTAGTTCCTTCTAACAACCTGTAGGGGACATATGCTTCTTATCAATAGATGTAGGGGTAGGCATCATATGACTATCCAGTTGATGTGAAACTCCACATCTCAGAATGCCATTTTAGCATCAATAATCGGTAAAAGCTGTGATGGCATGCAGGGATGAGTGCTGCATGTTGTCTACCCAAGATAACATTACAATAAGCAAGACTCTTCTATACCAATCACGGTAGCAGTGACACCTTACATCAGTGTTTTTCAACCACTGTGCCCTGAGCAGTCTCCAGGTGTGCCTCCATAGAAGCACAGCCAGGCCCGTCAGTGTTTTGCCGCTACCGAGGCCCTGGAACGATCAATACTGGTGGGTTTAGTGATTGCAGAGCCAGTTCTAATTTTGGGCCAGGGCAGTGTTGGACTCTTCTGGCTTTCTCAGATGTGGATTAGGCATTACCTATGTAGAAGCTGCAACATGACATCCTAGGACATACAACTGCACCATGCATCACCATTATATTTGAATGAGCCTTGGCAATATTTAAATCTTGTTCAGTGTGCCGCGAGTTGTAAAAGTTGTGAAAATCTCTGCCTTACATGGTATCAGTGGAGACAAAGGCATTTCTCAAACTATGCAGTTATAATCGGTGACAAACTGCCCCAAACTACATTCAGTTGTGTATTTGCAGGATCACTTTAGGTGTGTAGATTCATGTTTTTTTTTTAGGTAAGTGCCTTATTGCCCTAAATGGTCATGTGACTAAAACTCACCAGTCAACAGTCCCTAAAAGAGGAAGCACCTTTCCATACATTTAGAAAAGTTACAAATCAGTGTACTATCATGACAAAATCACTTAAACTCTAGTTGGCAGCATAATGCAATATGTCTTCTATAGTGGTCGGTATTGGACTGGACACAGAACATACAGGTTATGCTGGGCATCTGTCTGACATTTTATCCAACAGCCTGAAACAATCAGATATCGTGCTCATACATGGAGGTATCTCAGTGTATGACCACACAATATCTTGGCTCCTCCCCTGTGAAGGAACAGGGAAAATGTTAGGTTGTCGGCCTGAGAACCGCATACGCCTGCAGATGCTGATAACCTGATCAGTCGGGTAATTTTAATCCGATAATTGCAAATCAGTTGCGCCGACACACTATGCAATAATCTGTGGATCAGGCTGATAATTGCATAATGTATGCAGGCTTCAGGAATGATGCAGCTACAGAGAAAGCTGTGGTATACACGTGGCTAGTTAGGACGCACAGCGATGCTGTATTTCACTACAAGTCTGCACAGAACCACAGATATTTGCTATAGTTGAGAGCACATTTTGCAACTACATAAAATGTCAGTAAAGGGGACCGTTCACATAACTGTTCCCATTGAGAGAGCAGTATCTCAGCCTAAATAGCTGGTATAAAAGTAAGATAGCGCAGCTCACTCTACCTAGTCACCAAATCATCTATGTTCAGGACAAGCTGCTCTGTAAGTGGGTCTGATTCCGCTATGCATTTCAGCATTGCTACTTCCTAGAAACTACACCCAGGTTACTTAATCCCACATCTGCAAAAGAAGCCTTACCCAGAACATTATGTAAATGAATGAAGCCACACTTTTTGTGTCTGTGTTTATTCATCACAGTGTGAGACACTGCCATCCCCCAGAATCTGGACCCTATCCCCATTAATGAGACTCTGCCCCATCTACAAATCTGATCGTCTTTCAATAGTTATCAACTCCACCTCGAAGACCAGAGTGGCTCCTCCTGAAACAGAGTTAGAAAGTACACATTAGCAGGTGACACAGAAAAATCACTAACGGTCTTGAAAAACAAAGTCAGTATAAAATCAGATGGAAGATGAGCGATTTCAGTATGATGCTAGAGATAGATACCATAACCAATATGTCAATGAAAATGTGAGCCTGGTGGAAAATCTGACGGGATGGCCTAGCAAACGATGGCATGCAGGGAAAGGAGTCTGAACGATATATATCGTTCAGCGTGTACGGGACATCGGCTGTCCTGTCAGCTAGATAAACACATTTACACTTTCATCCATATGCAGCTTTGGTCATATTTTCACCTACGAGTACTTACATGGAAAGGGTAGAGTAGGGGCAAGCATAGGCCTAGTACAGTAACATTGATCATGCAAATGCTACTTTGCCAAACCAGAACACAGAACCTTATTCAACTGTCAGGAATCCTATAGCTTACCAGGCTCGACTATGGTTACAAAAATCTGAATGGAGGAGAATTGGCTGAGTGCGCCTTTATCCCCCTCCCCCCCGAGTTATATAAAATTATTAGGGTGACTGCTGCAATCTAGGCACATTTAATATTTGCATTCAATTGACTGCAGGAAATAAAATCCCCATTTTATTAAGCAAGACGACAATGGATGTGTGTATATAAACTTCAATTAGGACATTTGTTAAAAATTTTGTATTTGAAAATACCATTGTAGAAGAAGTATCAGTACATGCCTACAGAAGCTAGCAATTGTCCTTCAGTTCTCACCCATCCCTGGGTGCCACAGAGGACCCAGGCTTCAAAAGGGCTGGATGCTAAACTAGGACATAAAGATCAGTAACTTTCTCATAAAGTTGTTAAGACTGTAATCGGGATATTTCTTCAGGATATTGTCCAATACTGAGCCAGAAATCATTGTTTCCATGTAGAGTTCACCTTACCTGGAATCTTTGGGTGTGCTCCCCTATCACCATACCCTGAGGTGAAGAGAGACAAAATAAGCACATTTAATATAAAAAAAAAAAGGTTATTTACAGTAGCAAACCATCCTTCATCTGGGTTCCAATGTATAGGTAGTGTCTAGTTAGACAGTCAATAATTCAAGCCCATATGGTCAAAATATTGATTGCGCTTATGGTGGACAGGTACAAAGGTCAACAAGTTTTTTTGGGGATTTTTTTTCAACCTTTGCTTCATTTACCATCCATGTGGACTACGATTGAACGTCTACGTTTGCACTAATCTTGGTCATAGACTGTGAAATAGACACATTTTGGCCCAAAAACCTGTATCAACTACTTCCATGTTGACCTTTTACCCCTGTCAACCTTACACACAGTCACCCTTTTTACCGTTGCCCATATGGGGTCGACCTATTGACTCTCTTTAATATGTGTTGATCTATTATACCACACCCACTTCAACAAAAGCCTTACCCAATTCTGAAGGAATGACCAGCTTCCTTTTTTCTCCCTCGCACATTCTGGAAGAGAAGACACAATGGTATAGAGGACACTAAGAACCATGAATACATTGCATAGAGGAATTTATTTCCACATTACTACATTTAAGGGTAAGAAAACGTCATTAAAATAACATTTATCATACATATGTCATTTTGGCATAGATTTGAGACACTTCTGAACGCTACAGGGAATATACATGTAAACATATCTCATATGCAGAAGTGGGGGACACACAAACACCACTGACACATTGGGGCAGATGTATTAACCTGGAGAAGGCATAAGGAAGTGATAAACCAGTGATATGTGCAAGGTGATAAAGGCAACAGCCAATCAACTCCTAACTGTTCCTTTACATATTGGAGCTGATTGGCTGGTGCCTTTATCACCTTGCACATATCACTGGTTTATCACTTCCTTATGCCTTCTCCAGGTTAATACATCTGCGCCATTGTACTATGCCTTGGATTGGTAGGAGTAAGCTACAACCTTATCCTATGTCTTCTGTCACCTAGACATGGAATGGGGATTAAAAAATAAATAAAATAATGAACTGACAACCAGGATTACAAAACTAGAACGCAAGTGTACATTTATCTCTTACTGAGGGACAATGCTACAAATTAGCTATTCCTAACAGCATTGTATAATCCCGAGATTAGACCATAACGGATAATACTATTCCGGAAAAACTGCACACACTCAGGATCAGGCTGGAAATTAATATTATAAAATACAAGAGGAAATGTCTTACATTTGAGGCATGCTATAGAGTAACAGCAAAAATAAGAATTTACTTACCGATAATTCTATTTCTCGGAGTCCGTAGTGGATGCTGGGGTTCCTGAAAGGACCATGGGGAATAGCGGCTCCGCAGGAGACAGGGCACAAAAAAGTAAAGCTTTTACCAGATCAGGTGGTGTGCACTGGCTCCTCCCCCTATGACCCTCCTCCAGACTCCAGTTAGGTACTGTGCCCGGACGAGCGTACACAATAAGGGAGGCAATTTGAATCCCGGGTAAGACTCATACCAGCCACACCAATCACACCGTACAACTTGTGATCTAAACCCAGTTAACAGTATGATAACAGAAAGAGCCTCTTAAAGATGGCTCCTTAACAATATAACCCGAATTTGTTAACAATAACTATGTACAGTATTGCAGATAATCCGCACTTGGGATGGGCGCCCAGCATCCACTACGGACTCCGAGAAATAGAATTATCGGTAAGTAAATTCTTATTTTCTCTATCGTCCTAAGTGGATGCTGGGGTTCCTGAAAGGACCATGGGGATTATACCAAAGCTCCCAAACGGGCGGGAGAGTGCGGATGACTCTGCAGCACCGAATGAGAGAATTCCAAGTCCTCTTTTGCCAGGGTATCAAATTTGTAGAATTTTACAAACGTGTTTTCCCCCGACCACGTAGCTGCTCGGCAGAATTGTAATGCCGAGACCCCTCGGGCAGCCGCCCAAGATGAGCCCACCTTCCTTGTGGAATGGGCCTTAACAGATTTAGGCTGTGGCAGGCCTGCCACAGAATGAGCAAGTTGAATAGTGTTACAAATCCAACGAGCAATCGTCTGCTTAGAAGCAGGAGCACCCAACTTGTTGGGTGCATATAGTAACAACAGCGAGTCAGATTTTCTGACTTCAGCCGTCCTTGAAATGTATATTTTTAAGGCTCTGACAACGTCCAACAACTTGGAGTCCTCCAAGTCGCCAGTGGCCGCAGGCACCACAATAGGTTGGTTCAGGTGAAACGCTGATACCACCTTAGGGAGAAAATGCGGACGAGTCCTCAGTTCTGCCCTATCCGAATGGAAGATTAGATAAGGGCTTTTATAAGATAAAGCCGCCAATTCAGATACTCTCCTGGCGGAAGCCAGGGCCAGTAACATAGTCACTTTCCATGTGAGATATTTAAAATCCACCTTTTTCCATGGTTCAAACCAATGGGATTTGAGGAAATCTAAAACTACATTTAGATCCCACGGTGCCACCGGAGGCACCACAGGAGGCTGTATATGCAGTACTCCTTTAACAAAAGTCTGTACCTCAGGAACTGAGGCCAATTCTTTTTGGAAGAATATTGACAGGGCCGAAATTTGAACCTTAATAGATCTCAATTTGAGACCCATAGACAATCCTGATTGTAGGAAATGTAGGAAACGACCCAGTTGAAATTCCTCCGTCGGAACACTCCGATCCTCGCACCACGCGACATATTTTCGCCAAATGCGGTGATAATGTTTCGCGGTGACTTCCTTCCTTGCCTTAATCAAGGTAGGAATGACTTCTTCTGGAATGCCTTTCCCTTTTAGAATCTGGCGTTCAACCGCCATGCCGTCAAACGCAGCCGCGGTAAGTCTTGAAAGAGACAGGGACCCTGTTGTAGCAGGTCCCTTCTCAGAAGTAGAGGGCACGGGTCGTCCGTGACCAACTCTTGAAGTTCCGGGTACCAAGTCCTTCTTGGCCAATCCGGAGCCACTAGTATTGTTCTTACTCCTCCTCACCGTATAATCTTCAATACCTTTGGTATGAGAGGCAGAGGAGGAACACATATACTGATTTGTACACTCAAGGTGTTACCAGTGCGTCCACAGCTATTGCCTGTGGATCTCTTGACCTGGCGCAATACTTGTCCAGTTTCTTGTTGAGGCGAGACGCCATCATGTCTACCATTGGTCTTTCCCAACAGTTTATTAGCATGTGGAAGACTTCTGGATGAAGACCCCCCTCTCCCGGGTGAATATCGTGTCTGCTGAGGAAGTCTGCTTCCCAGTTGTCCACGCCCGGGAAGAACACTGCTGACAGTGCTATTACGTGATTCTCCGCCCAGCGAAGAATCTTGGCAGCTTCTGCCATTGCACTCCTGCTTCTTGTGCCGCCCTGTCTGTTTACATGGGCGACCGCCGTGATGTTGTCCGACTGAATCAACACCGGTTTTCCTTGCAGGAGTGGTTCCGCCTGGCTTAGAGCATTTTAGATTGCTCTTAGTACCAGAATGTTTATGTGAAGAGACTTTTCCAGGTTCGTCCATACCCCCTGGAAGTTTCTTCCTTGTGTGACTGCTCCCCAACCTCTCAGGCTGGCGTCCGTGGTCACCAGGATCAAATCCTGTATGCCGAATCTGCGGCCCTCCAATAGATGAGCCTTTTGCAACCACCACAGAAGATATACCCTTGTCCTTGGCGACAGGGTTATTCGCAGGTGCATCTGAGGATGCGACCCTGACCATTTGTCCAACAGATCCCTTTGGAAAATTCTTGCATGGAATCTGCCGAATGGAATTGCTTCGTAAAAAGCCACCATTTTTCCCAGGACTCTTGTGCATTGATGTACAGACACCTTTCCTGGTTTTAGGAGGTTCCTGACAGGTCGGATAACTCCTTGGCTTTTTCCTCGGGAAGAAAAACCTTTTTCTGAACCGTGTCCAGAATCATCCCTAGGAACAGCAGACGTATCGTCGGAAAACAGCTGCGATTCTTGGAATATTTAGAATCCAGTCGTGCCGTCGAAGAACTACTTTAGATAGTGCTCTTCCGACCTCCAACTGTTCTCTGGAACTTGCCCTTTTTAGGTCGTGCAAGTAAGGGATAATTTAGATGCCTTTTTTCTTTGAAGAAACATCTTTTCGGCCATTACCTTGGTAAAAAGGCCCGGGGTGCCGTGGATAATTCAAACGGCATCGTCTGAAACTGATATTGACAGTTCTGTACCACGAACCAGAGGTACCCTTGATGAGAAGGACAAAATTTGGACATGGAGGTAATCCTTGATGTCCAGGGACATTCCGGTTCGCTATCACTGCTCTGAGTGACTTTATCTCGATTTGAACCTTTTATGTAAGTGTTCAAAACATTTTAGATTTAGACTATGTGTCACCAAGCCGTCTGGCTTCAGTACCACAATATAGTGTGGAAAAATAATACCCTTTTCCTTGTCGTAGGAGGGGTACTTTGATTATCACCTGCTGGATATACAGCTTGTGAATTGTTTCCAATGCTGCCTCCCTGTCGGAGGGAGCCGTTGGTAAAGCAGACTTCAGGAACCTGCGAGGAGAAGATGTCTCGACTCTCCAATCTTTACCCCTGGGATAATACTCGTACGATCTAGGGGTCAACTTGCGAGTGATCCCACTGCGCCCTGAGACTCTTGAGACTACCCCCCCACCTTGAGTCCGCTTGCACGGCCCCAGCGTCATGCTGAGGACTTGGCAGACGCGGTGGAGGGCTTCTTTTCCTGGGAAAGGGCTGCCTGCTGCAGTCTACTTCCCTTACCTCTATGTCTGGGCAGATATGACTGGCCTTTTGCCTGCATGCCCTCATGGGAAAGGAAAGATTGAGGCTGAAAAGACGGTGTCTTTTTTAGCTGAGATGTAACTTGGGGTAAAAAAGGTTGGATTTCCCAGCTGTTGCTGTGGTCCCCAGGTCCGATGGACCGACCCCCAAATAACTCCTTCCCTTTATACAGCAATACTTCCATCTGCCGTATGGGATCTGTATCACCTGACCACTGTCGTGTCCCTGACATCTTCTGGGAGATATGGACAACGCACTTATCTTGATGCCAGAGAGCAAATATCCCTCTGTGCATCTCACATACATATATATAGAATGCATCCTATTAAATGCTCTACATGAATAAAATATTTTCAGTCAGGGAATCCGACCAAGCCAACCCAGCACTGCATCTCCAGGCTGATGGCGATCGCTGGTCGCAGTATAACCACCGTATGTGTGTATATACTTTTTAGGATATTTTTCCAGCTTCCTATCAGCTGGCTCCTTGAGGGCGGCCGTATCTGGAGACGGTAACGCCACTTGATAAGCGTGTGAGCGCCTTATCACCCTAAGGGGTGTTTCCCAACGTACCCTAATTTCTGGCGGGAAAGGGTATAACGCCAATATTTGCTATCGGGGTAACCCTACGCATCATCACACACTTCATTTTATTTTATCTGATTCAGGAAAAACTACAGGTAGTTTTTTCACTCCCACATAATACCCTTTCTTGTGGTACTTGTAGTATCAGAAACACGTAACACCTCCTTCATTGCCCTTAACGTGTGGCCCTAATGAGAAATACGTTTGTTTATTCACCGTCGACACTGTATTCAGTGTCCGTGTCTGTGTCTGTGTCGACCGACTGAGGTAAATGGGCGTTTTTAAAAACCCCTGACGGTGTTTCTGAGACGCCTGGACCGGTCCTAATAGATTGTCGGCCGTCTCATGTCGTCAACCGACCTTGCAGCGTGTTGACATTCTCACGTAATTCTCTAAATAAGCCATCCATTCCGGTGTCGACTCCCTAGAGAGTGACATCACCATTACAGGCAATTTCTCCGCCTCCTCACCAACATCGTCCTCATACATGTCGACACACACGTACCGACACACAGCACACACACCGGGAATGCTCTGACAGAGGACAGGACCCACTAGCCCTTTGGGGAGACAGAGGGAGAGTCTGCCAGCACACACCAAAAACGCTATAATTATATAGGGACAACCTTATATAAGTGTTTCTCCCTTATAGCATCTTTTATATATATATACAATATCGCCAAAATCAGTGCCCCCCCTCTCTGTTTTAACCCTGTTTCTGTAGTGCAGTGCAGGGGAGAGCCTGGGAGCCTTCTCTCCAGCTTTTCTGTGAGAGAAAATGGCGCTGTGTGCTGAGGAGATAGGCCCCGCCCCTTTTTCGGCGGGCTCGTCTCCCGCTATTTTTGAAGTTAGGCAGGGGTTAAATATCTCCATATAGCCTCTGTGGGCTATATGTGAGGTATTTTTTGCCTCTAATAAGGTTTTTATTTGCCTCTCAGAGCGCCCCCCCCAGCGCTCTGCACCCTCAGTGACTGTTGTGTGAAGTGTGCTGAGAGGAAAATGGCGCACAGCTGCAGTGCTGTGCGCTACCTTTATGAAGACTCAGGAGTCTTCAGCCGCCGATTTTGGACCTCTTCTCTCTTCAGCGTCTGCAAGGGGGCCGGCGGCGCGGCTCCGGTGACCATCCAGGCTGTACCTGTGATCGTCCCTCTGGAGCTAGTGTCCAGTAGCCAAGCAGCAAATCCACTCTGCACGCAGGTGAGTTCACTACTTCTCCCCTAAGTCCCTCGTTGCAGTGATCCTGTTGCCAGCAGGACTCACTGTAAAGTAAAAAACCTAAGCTAAACTTTCTCTAAGCAGCTCTTTAGGAGAGCCACCTAGATTGCACCCTTCTCGTTCGGGCACAAAATCTAACTGGAGTCTGGAGGAGGGTCATAGGGGGAGGAGCCAGTGCACACCACCTGATCTGGTAAAAGCTTTACTTTTTTGTGCCCTGTCTCCTGCGGAGCCGCTATTCCCCATGGTCCTTTCAGGAACCCCAGCATCCACTTAGGACGATAGAGAAATCAGGGCTACACCATATTCCGAGCTCCCCCTTCCCTAAAGAGGCTTTGTGCCATCCCCTCAGCTCCGCACACAAAAGGCTACTATGAGAGCCTCATTCAGCGCAGGTGACAGAACTGTCTAGTGCCAGATAGTCCAGACTGCCCAGACAGAACACAGACCCAGCTCACAGCCATAAATTAGCCTACTTATTATTACAGAAGGCATGGAAATTGTAAGCCAGATAAATGGAGCTCAGACGGGTGGTAATTATAAAGCATTTGGGATTTTCTCCTCCCCATAGTGAGAAGGCAGGCACTTAGACAGGCAAATGAATGCTGATTACTTCTGGTCTGTCACAAATAATACATATTAATCCTCTACTAAATTTGTCTTCTAGCTTCTCCTTGACACTGAAGGCTGGTAACAAATTCCAGACAAATTACACAAAATATCAAGTAAAAGATTTTCCATTTCATTTGCATTCAAAGATGGTTGAATAAATGTCTGACTATAACAAAGCTCTATACAATATATAGACTAGAGACCCAAAAGAATGGTCCCTCCAACTGTCTTTTACTAATGGTTAAATATTCTCTCTGCTACAGTGTTTCAGCAACGTAAACATTTCATTTTTTGGGAGGCAGCCATGCTGAAAGCTGGACAAATCCTTTAATAAAAGAAAAAAAAAAAAAAAAGAAAGAAAGAAAAAGCCACACAACTGACTACACAGAGAAAATATTCAGTTTGACAATACTTCTTATTTACCTTGCCATACCTCAAATCACCATGTTGTTGCCCTTCCCTATACAATATGCTAGGTCACTCTTACTGTATGGGATGCGTTAATTTGTCGGCTGTCGGGATCCCGGTGGTCAGGATACCGACGCAGGAATCCTGACAATGCCGCCAGCCGGAATCCCGGCGCAACAGGACTATTCCCACTCGTTGGTGTCCATGACACCCAAAGAGTGGGAATAGACCCTGTGGTGAGCGCAGCGAGCCACTGTTGCCCACAAGGGGGCTCTTCGCGCTCACCCTGTTGCCGGCATTCTGGAGGGCAGGATGCCGCTGTTGGGATATTGATGGCCGGCATCCCGTCTTCCCGTAAATCACACTGAATCCTACTGTATAACCCAGGACCACATTTTGCTCCCACAGTACCTTCCCTTCTTTCAAGAAACTATAGAACATCCCACCGAAATTCTAAGCAGCAGTTTCCAGCTTAGGTAATCTTTATTGGGAATACATACAACTTACTGGCGGCGGGATGCTGGCTGTCCATATCCCAGCAGTGGCATCCCGCCCTCCAGAATGACGGCAGCGGGGCGAGCACAAAGAGTCCCCATGCAGAACCGCTGCGCTCCCCACAGGATCTATTCCCACTCTATGGGTGTCGTGGTCACCCATGAGTGGGAATAGTCCTGTTTTGCAGGAATTCCGTCTGGCGGCATTACTGGCCGTCAGGATTCCGGCGTCGGTATCCTGACCGCCGGAAAATTGAACAGATCCCCTTTATTGGAACCATAAGGGACCCCACCGAGAGATCACAAAACAGGTAATGTCTAGGGCGTAAGGCTGTCCAAATTTGGTAAGAACTGCCTAATCTGGTATTAGCTACACGTGCATGCAGCTCTAGTTCAGAGAAGAGAGAGGTTCAAGCTCCAGAGTATGTATGAGAAGGTCACACTGCACCTGCTACACACACACACTGCAGTGAAATATTTAGCACACAGCAGAACAAGAAAATGCAGGGATCATTGTAATGAGTTCCTGTCTATGCCATGTATTTCATTGCTTTTCATACGCACACAATCCGCAACAATATCTGGCAGCTGGTCCTATACTGCATCATATGTGGCAATATCCAATGCCTGGAAAACTGCTAGAAAATAGAATACGTACCAGTCAAGTTGATAAATCTGATCAGGAGATCACAAACGTGGCCTATGTCACCATCTCACAGAGCCAACTATGGGACATATCTGATAGAGTGCAGGATTTACCACACAGTGGAAAAGATCGGAGTTAAATTTTTTGCATTTTCCCCACACGGTAACCGATTCTGCATAATATGCTGGAACGTCTGAGTTTCCCTGCACGTTAAAACCCAGCAACTGCATTTACAGCGTTTTTTCCTTGCAATACCTAAGGCTGACAAGAATTAATCATTGCTACATACGTGTCTACCAGACGTAACTCAATAGATCTGAGCTGACAACTGGATATGCCCCTCATACCTTAGTTACCAAGAGTCTACATCTATTCTGACCAAATAAGACATTGGCTCAAATGTATTAAGCTTTAAAAAGTGATGAGGTGGAGATGGATAAACAGTGATAAATTATCAGCCAATCAGCTTCCTAACTGCCATGTCACAGCCTGTGTTTGAAAAAGGACAGGAGCTGATTGGCTGGTCATTTGTCTTTCTTTATTCGTCTCCACTTTAGCTCTTGTTAAGGCTTAATACATTTGGTCCTGGATCTGGTCTTTCCGCTGGTGTGGCAATGTGAAACAGTAGACTATTATTCTGCAAAGGCTGCTTAGAGTTTTATAAAATACCTAGCCTACATGTATGTGCACACAAAATAAACTTATGCTCACTGATGTGAAATTTATGCTTTGAAATAAAAAAAAAAACAAAAAAAAAAAAAACCTTTCAATATAATAAACCATGGAATTCAAAATTTATGTTCAGTTTGACAAAGGCTGCAGAAGTATGCAGGAGTCATAAAGACACAGGTAGCCACAGTCTAACCTAGCAATTGCTTTTGGCTCAGTTACTAGCACACAGACTTGCATGATATGCTTGCAAACGCAAGAAGTCTAGCAGGTAAAATGGGGGAATTGGAATTGTTAGCATCAAAGGCTGAGTATGACATTATAGGTATTACGGAAACATGGTGGGACGACTCTCACGACTGGGTTGCTAACTTGGAGGGGTATTCTCTTTTTAGGAGGGACAGGGCTAACAAAAGAGGAGGAGGTATAGATCTTTATGTTAAACCTTCACTTAAACCATACCTAAAGGAGGTTATCTATGAGGAGACTGGCGATAATGTGGAGTCACCATGGGTAGAAATCTCAAGTGGGGGAATTGATGCAAAAAAACTAGTCATAGGCACGTGCTACAAACAGCCGGATATTAGCATACATGAGGAAGAAGAACTATTGCAGCAAATCAAAATGGCTGCGGGATTGGGGACATCCTTGTCATTGGGGATTTTAATTACCCAGATATAAACTGGAGTAACGATTCATGTGCTAATGCGAGGGGCAACAGGTTCTTAAATATGATTAGGGATCACTACTTGTCTCAATTAGTCGAGGATCCAGCTAGGGGTAAAACTACCCTGGATCTAGTAATTACTAATAATGTGGACATTATATCAAACACTAAAGTTGGGGAGACTTTGGGTAACAGTGATCACTATATGATCACATTAGACATCAGTTTCAGGAAACATAGCTACAGGGATTCCACCAAAACTTTTAACTTTAGGAAGGCTAATTTCAGTATGCTTAGATGTGCACTTACCGACATAGAGTGGGAGGTTCTGTTTAATAACAAGAACACTTCGGAAATGTGGGATGTTTTAAAAGGGTTGCTGGATAGCAATATTCATAACTTTATTCCCATGGGCAGTAAACGCAGGAGTATTAAACTAAAACCGATGAGGCTTAACAAGGTTAAGGCAGAAATGGATTAAAAAAAGCGGGCTTTCAAAGCATTTAAATCTAATGGAAAGGAGGAGTCTTTCAAGTATTACAAGGAGTGTAATAAGAAATGCAAAAAAGCAATAAGAGCAGCTAAAATGGAAAATGAAAGCAAATCGCTAGAGAGAGTAAAACCAATCATAAAAAGTCTTAAATACATAAACGTTAAAAAGGTTAAAAAATAAGAATTTACTTACCGATAATTCTATTTCTCGTAGTCCGTAGTGGATGCTGGGAACTCCGTAAGGACCATGGGGAATAGCGGCTCCGCAGGAGACTGGGCACAAAAGTAAAGCTTTAGGACTACCTGGTGTGCACTGGCTCCTCCCCCAAGCCTCAGTTAGGATACTGTGCCCGGACGAGCGTACACAATAAGGAAGGATTTATGAATCCCGGGTAAGACTCATACCAGCCACACCAATCACACCGTACAACCTGTGATCTGAACCCAGTTAACAGTATGATAACAGCGGAGCCTCTGAAAGATGGCTCACAACAATAATAACCCGATTTTTGTAACTATGTACAAGTATTGCAGATAATCCGCACTTGGGATGGGCGCCCAGCATCCACTACGGACTCCGAGAAATAGAATTATCGGTAAGTAAATTCTTATTTTCTCTATCGTCCTAGTGGATGCTGGGGTTCCTGAAAGGACCATGGGGATTATACCAAAGCTCCCAAACGGGCGGGAGAGTGCGGATGACTCTGCAGCACCGAATGAGAGAACTCCAGGTCCTCCTCAGCCAGGGTATCAAATTTGTAGAATTTAGCAAACGTGTTTGCCCCTGACCAAGTAGCTGCTCGGCAAAGTTGTAACGCCGAGACCCCTCGGGCAGCCGCCCAAGATGAGCCCACCTTCCTTGTGGAATGGGCTTTCACAGATTTTGGCTGTGGCAGGCCTGCCACAGAATGTGCAAGCTGAATTGTACTACAAATCCAACGAGCAATAGTCTGCTTAGAAGCAGGAGCACCCAGCTTGCTGGGTGCATACAGGATAAACAGCGAGTCAGATTTCCTGACTCCAGCCGTCCTGGAAACATATATTTTCAGGGCCCTGACTACGTCCAGCAACTTGGAGTCCTCCAAGTCCCTAGTAGCCGCAGGTACCACAATAGGCTGGTTCAGGTGAAACGCTGAAACCACCTTAGGGAGAAATTGAGGACGAGTCCTCAATTCTGCCCTGTCCGTATGAAAAATTAGGTAAGGGCTTTTATAGGATAAAGCCGCCAATTCTGAGACACGCCTGGCTGAAGCCAGGGCCAACAGCATTACCACTTTCCATGTGAGATATTTTAAGTCCACAGTGGTGAGTGGTTCAAACCAATGTGATTTTAGGAACCCCAAAACTACATTGAGATCCCAAGGTGCCACTGGAGGCACAAAAGGAGGTTGTATATGCAGTACCCCCTTGACAAACGTCTGAACTTCAGGAACTGAAGCCAGTTCTTTCTGGAAGAAAATCGACAGGGCCGAAATTTGAACTTTAATGGACCCTAATTTTAGGCCCATAGACAGTCCTGTTTGCAGGAAATGCAGGAAAGGACCCAGTTGAAATTCCTCTGTAGGGGCCTTCCTGGCCTCGCACCACGCAACATATTTACGCCAAATACGATGATAATGTTGTGCGGTTACATCCTTCCTGGCTTTGATCAGGGTAGGGATGACTTCATCCGGAATGCCTTTTTCCTTCAGGATCCGGCGTTCAACCGCCATGCCGTCAAACGCAGCCGCGGTAAGTCTTGGAACAGACCGGGTCCCTGCTGGAGCAGATCCCTTCTTAGAGGTAGAGGCCACGGTTCCTCTGTGAGCATCTCTTGAAGTTCCGGGTACCAAGTCCTTCTTGGCCAATCCGGAGCCACGAGTATAGTCCTCACTCCTCTCCTTCTTATGATTCTCAGTACCTTGGGTATGAGAGGCAGAGGAGGGAACACATACACTGACTGGTACACCCACGGTGTTACCAGAGCGTCCACAGCTATTGCCTGAGGGTCCCTTGACCTGGCGCAATATCTGTCTAGTTTTTTGTTGAGGCGGGACGCCATCATGTCCACCTTTGGTTTTTCCCAACGGTTCACAATGATGTGGAAGACTTCTGGGTGAAGTCCCCACTCTCCCGGGTGGAGGTCGTGTCTGCTGAACACTGCTGACAGTGCTATCACATGATTTTCCGCCCAGCGAAGAATCCTTGCAGCTTCTGCCATTGCCCACCTGCTTCTTGTGCCGCCCTGTCTGTTTACGTGGGCGACTGCCGTGATGTTGTCTGACTGGATCAGCACCGGCTGACCTTGAAGCAGAGGTCTTGCTAGGCTTAGAGCATTGTAGATGGCCCTTAGCTCCAGGATATTTATGTGAAGTGATGTCTCCAGGCTTGACCACAAGCCCTGGAAATTTCTTCCCTGTGTGACTGCTCCCCAGCCTCTCAGGCTGGCATCCGTGGTCACCAGGACCCAGTCCTGAATGCCGAATCTGCGGCCCTCTAGAAGATGAGCACTCTGCAACCACCACAGGAGAGACACCCTTGTCCTTAGTGACAAGATTATCCGCTGATGCATCTGAAGATGCGACCCGGACCATTTGTCTAGCAGATCCCACTGGAAGTTTCTTGCGTGGAATCTGCCGAATGGGATTGCTTCGTAAGAAGCCACCATCTTTCCCAGGACCCTTGTGCATTGATGCACTGAGACTTGGCCTGGTTTTAGGAGATTTCTGACTAGCTCGGATAACTCCCTGGCTTTCTCCTCCGGGAGAAACACCTTTTTCTGGACTGTGTCCAGGATCATCCCTAGGAATAGAAGGCGTGTCGTCGGGATCAGCTGCGATTTTGGAATATTGAGAATCCAACCGTGCTGCCGCAGCACTATCTGAGATAGTGCTACCCCGACTTCCAAATGTTCCCTGGATCTTGCCCTTATCAGGAGATCGTCCAAGTAAGGGATAACTAAAACTCCCTTCTTTCGAAGGAGTATCATAATTTCGGCCATTACCTTGGTAAAGACCCGGGGTGCCGTGGACAATCCAAACGGCAGCGTCTGAAACTGATAGTGACAGTTCTGTACCACAAACCTGAGGTACCCTTGGTGAGAAGGGTAAATTGGGACATGTAGGTAAGCATCTTTGATGTCCAGAGAGACCATATAGTCCCCTTCTTCCAGGTTTGCAATCACTGCTCTGAGTGACTCCATCTTGAATTTGAACTTTAGTATGTAAGTGTTCAAGGATTTTAGATTTAAAATTGGTCTCACTGAGCCGTCCGGCTTCGGTACCACAAATAGTGTGGAATAGTACCCCTTTCCCTGTTGCAGGAGGGGTACCTTGATTATCACCTGCTGGGAATACAGCTTGTGAATGGCTTGCAATACTGCCTCCCTGTCCGAGGGAGACGTCGGTAAAGCAGACTTTAGGAAACGGCGAGGGGGAGACGTCTCGAATTCCAATTTGTACCCCTGAGATACCACCTGAAGGATCCAGGGGTCCACTTGCGAGTGGGCCCACTGCGCACTGAACTTCTTGAGACGGGCCCCCACCGTGCCTGAGTCCGCTTGTAAAGCCCCAGTGTCATGCTGAGGACTTTGCGGAGGCGGGAGAGGGCTTTTGTTCCTGGGAACTGGCTGTTTGCTGCAGCCTTTTTCCTCTCCCTCTGCCACGGGGCAGAAATGAGGCGCCTTTTGCCCGCTTGCCCTTATGGGGCCGAAAGGACTGCGCCTGATAATACGGCGTCTTCTTAGGTTGAGAAGCTACCTGGGGTAAAAATGTGGATTTTCCAGCAGTTGCCGTGGCTACCAGGTCTGATAGACCTACCCCAAATAACTCCTCCCCCTTATAAGGCAATACTTCCATGTGCCTTTTAGAATCCGCATCACCTGACCACTGCCGCGTCCATAAACCTCTTCTTGCAGAAATGGACAGTGCGCTAACTCTTGATGCCAGTCGGCAAATATCCCTCTGTGCATTACGCATATATAAAAATGCATCTTTCAAATGCTCTATAGTCAGTAATATACTGTCCCTATCTAGGGTATCAATATTTTCAGTCAGGGAATCCGACCACGCCACGCCCGCACTGCACATCCAGGCTGAGGCGATTGCTGGTCGCAGTATAACACCCGTGTGAGTGTATATACATTTTAGGATATTCTCCTGCTTTCTATCGGCAGGTTCCTTTAGGGCGGCCGTATCAGGAGAGGGTAGTGCTACCTGTTTAGACAAGCGTGTGAGCGCTTTATCCACCCTAGGGGGTGTTTCCCAACGTGCCCTATCCTCTGGCGGGAAAGGGTATGATGCCAATAACCTTTTAGGAATTATCAGTTTTTTATCGGGGGAAACCCACGCCTCATCACACACTTCATTTAATTCCTCGGATACAGGAAAAACTACAGGCAGTTTTTTCTCACCAAACATAATACCCTTTTTAGTGGTACTTGTATTATCAGAGATATGCAATACATTTTTCATTGCTTCAATCATGTAACGTGTGGCCCTACTGGAAGTCACGTTTGTCTCCTCATCATCGACACTGGAGTCAGTATCCGTGTCTGTGTCTGCCATTTGAGGTAACGGGCGTTTTAAAGCCCCTGATGGCGTTTGAGACCCCTGGACAGGCAAAGCTGAGTAGCCGGCTGTCTCATGTCGTCAACTGTCTTTCGTAAAGAACTGACACTGTCACGCAATTCCTTCCATAAGCTCAGCCACTCAGGTGTCGACTCCCTAGGGGGTGACAACTCTATAATAGGCAATTGCTCCGCCTCCATCTCATTTTCCTCCTCAAACATGTCGACACAATCGTACCGACACACCGCACACACACAGGGAATGCTCTGATAGAGGACAGGACCCCACTAGCCCTTTGGGGAGACAGAGGGAGAGTATGCCAGCACACACCAGAGCGCTATATATAGACAGGAATACCACTATAAAACGTGCTTTTCCCTTTATAGCTGCTGTTATTATTAGAACTGCGCCAAATTAGTGCCCCCCTCTCTTTTTTTACCCTTTTCTGTAGTGCAGGACTGCAGGGGAGAGTCAGGGAGACGTCCTTCCAGCGGAGCTGTGATGGAAAATGGCGCCCGTGTGCTGAGGAGATAGGCTCCGCCCCCTTCTCGGCGGCCTTTTCTCCCGCTTTTTGGTGAGTTCTGGCAGGGGTTAAAATACATCCATATAGCCCTGGGGGTTATATGTGGTGTATTTTCGCCAGCCAAGGTGTTTACATTGCTGCTCAGGGCGCCCCCCCCTAGCGCCCTGCACCCTCAGTGACCGAAGTGTGAAGTGTGCCTGAGTAACAATGGCGCACAGCTGCAGTGCTGTGCGCTACCTTGTTGAAGACTGATGTCTTCTGCCGCCGATTTTTCCGGACCTCTTCTTGCTTCTGGGTCTGTAAGGGGGCCGGCGGCGCGGCTCTGGGACCGGACTCCGAGGCTGGGCCTGTGTTCGGTCCCTCTGGAGCTAATGGTGTCCAGTAGCCTAAGAAGCCCAAGCTAGCTGCAAGCAGGCAGGTTCGCTTCTTCTCCCCTTAGTCCCTCGATGCAGTGAGCCTGTTGCCAGCAGGTCTCACTGAAAATAAAAAACCTAAAACTAAACTTTCACTAAGAAGCTCAGGAGAGCCCCTAGTGTGCACCCTTCTCGGCCGGGCACAAAAATCTAACTGAGGCTTGGAGGAGGGTCATAGGGGGAGGAGCCAGTGCACACCAGGTAGTCCTAAAGCTTTACTTTTGTGCCCAGTCTCCTGCGGAGCCGCTATTCCCCATGGTCCTTACGGAGTTCCCAGCATCCACTAGGACGTCAGAGAAAAGGAGAATATAGGTCCATTAAAAGATGAATTAGGAGAATTGATAAATGATGACGAAATAAAAGCGGAAATACTGAACAAATTCTTTTCATCAGTATTCACCAGTGAAGAACTGATGGTGGGAGTAGAGCATAACAATTGTGACAGTAATGATTCATGGTTAGATACTTGTTTAAGTGAAGAAGTAGTCTTGGAGAGACTAAGCAAAATTAAGATTAATAAATCACCTGGTCCTGATGTACCCTCACCTGAGGGTTCTTATGGAGCTTAGTTTACAACTAGCACGACCCCTATACTTGATTTTCAATAGTTCAATTAGATCAGGCATGGTACCGAAGGATTGGCGTATAGTTGAGGTAGTGCCATTATTTAAAAAGGGATCCAAAACTCTTCCGGGAAACTACAGACCAGTTAGTTTATCATCTATAGTGGGGAAAATATTGGAAGGAATTCTAAGGGACGTCATACAGGAGTATTTAAAGTCCGCTAGGATTATTAGCAAGAACCAGCATGGGCTTGTGAGGGACAGGTCATGTCAGACTAACTTAATTAGCTTCTACGAGGAAGTGAGCAATAATCTTGATCAAGGAAAAGCAGTGGATGTGGTCTTCCTAGATTTTGCAAAAGCCTTCGATACAGTTCCTCACAGGAGACTAATGATCAAATTAAAGGAGATTGGCCTAAGAAAAACTATTTGCACATGGATAAGCAGCTGGTTGGATAGCAGGGTACAGCGAGTAGTGGTCAACGGGAAGTCCTCAACCTGGTCCCCAGTAGTCAGCGGAATACCACAGGGGTCCATACTCAGACCACTACTGTTCAACATATTTATCAAGGATCTAGAAATAGGCCTGGAAAGCACAGTGTCAATCTTTGCAGATTATACTAAACTGTGTAAGGTAATTAGTTCAGAATTGGATGTGGAGTCCTTGCAGAATGATCTATCTAAACTTGAACTCTGGGTGTCTAAATGGAAAATGAGGTTCAATACAGACAAATGCAAGGTTATGCATTTTGGGACTAAAAACAAACTTGCATCCTACATATTAAATGGGGAACGCCTAGGGGAAACAGAGTTGGAAAAAGATTTAATTGATAATAGGCTTAATAACCGTACACAATGTCAAAACGCAGTAAAGAAGGCAAGTAAGGTGCTAGCGTGCATAAAAAGGGGAATTGAGACAAGGAACTCTGATGTAATCATGCCGCTGTATAAGGCATTGGTACGTCCGCACCTGGAATATTGTGTTCAGTTTTGGGCACCATTGTATAAAAAAAAAAAAAAAACACATCAGTGAACTCGAAAGTGTTCAATGGCGAGCTACTAAATTGATTAAAGGCCTAGAAGGACTGGACTATAAGGAAAGAAAGACTTACTAGGCTGAATATGTGTACACTAGAAAAGAGGCACCTAAGAGGAGATATTATTATCTTCAAATATGTAAAGGGACATCCCAAATATTTATCAGAGGAATTATTTATTAAAAGAACACAGTTTAGGACACGTGGGCACTCGCTGCGACTGGAGGAGAGAAAGTTCCGAACGCAACGGAGGAAAGGGTTCTTCACGGTTAGGGCAATCAGGATGTGGAATTCCCTGCCAGGGAAGGTGGTAATGGCGGACTCTGTAATTGGATTTAAAAAAGGAATGGATACATTTCTGAATGAAAAAGCTATCCAAGGTTATAATACTTAAAATATCAACGTGGTTAATCCGGGGGTAACATGAGTTATAGTAGCTAACTAGTCATAAAACATTATTTAGCAAGTATGTAGAATCATCACAACTTAAAACAGGTTGAACACGATGGGCAATTTGCCTCTATTCAACCTCAAATACTATGTTACTATATAATATAGACTATGTATGTGTAGGACTGCTATTCAAAGTTGCCAATTGTAAAATTGTACTCCGACGCAAATTCCGCAAATGACTGCTTGAATGAAGCACACATCACCTAAAATGTAGTGGAGCTGATATTATGTGATGACACGGAAGCTCGATTACTAACTTATGCTAATGAGAGTAACCATATAGCCAATGGAAGGATCAGTGTACCTTTAAGCGGGAACCCACTCTGTCCAGTGTTTTTCTATCCGTGAACGCAACCATTTTTAGTATTGGCACTTGCATCATCCCATTCTACGTGCCATAGATTTGTCTGAACTAGGCTCCATATACATGACTCAGAATAGCAAGGACATCTAGCTGCACTCCCACAAGACAGAACAGTTCTGTGCAATTGCATAGCCTCCATCCGGTTACTACCTAGATACGTGCATTTTATGTAAAGATAGATCCAGCCAAGGTCAGTCTGACTCAGAATCAGACACAGATACAAAGGTGTGTAAAATTGCTTATATGCCAAAATTCCCTATTTGTGAGATCTAGCCAACTTAGAATAAGCCCTAGTAACTGCAGTCATTTTATGGGAACAAGAATTAATGAGCCTTTCCAGCCATTTGTTCCTAGTAAGATGGCTTTGCAAACGGATTGATGTCTGGACAGGGAATAAGTGAACTTTGAGCATCTGAAGCCGGGTACACACTAGATCGATGTGTACCCAGACAGTATAGCTAACGACATGTTGTATCCGTGATAGACATCAGAACGATGTAATAAGGACGAAACGATCCCTCGCTCTGTTCTTCATTACACTACACGGCGCCGCATACGATATTGTCCAGATGTCGTCTGGACGATATCACCAACGACTGCAGGAGCAAGCAGATTGGCTGCACTCACTGAACGATCCCGCCGATATGTTGTTCCAATTTGTCAGGAAATTACCTATCGGCCCAACATTGCTACAGTGTGTACCCAGCTTTAGACAAGGAAGAACATTTGTTTGCGGATTAAAAAAAAAAAATGAAAAAGGAAGAATAAAGCTAAATAAATCAGAAATTGCTGGTCCACTACAGTGTACAATGCTGGCAAATATCCATACGAGAAGGGTTGGCTTAGTAGTGTTATTTTGCAGTAAACCCCAGCGCAAGGCTAATGTTAGCAGATCAGATATATCCCCAAATCCCACCGACTATGTAATTTAGTTGTAGTTTTCCTAATGAGTCGGAGAGAAAACAAACAAACAATACATTAAACATCCCCCCCAACCCCGACTGTGGATAATGCATATGAATCATCTGTTCTGCCCCGAGAGCTACATACATGTGTTCTGCTTTAAGCTTTACGATCTCCACAACCAAGGTTTTCATCTACCAAATACCAAATGTTTATCAGAGTCTAGTAACACAGAACTATGTGGCTTATCTGGGCAGGAATGCAGCACACGAGCCAGGAGAAGCTGGTGGGAGATAAACACAATTTCACATCTTTGGGGCATGCTAGCTTCTGGTTAATATTTCTGTCAGAATTGTTATTTTATAGAGTCTTCAGTCAAAACTAATGTTAGAGGAATACAAAATCAAAACAATATATACTAAGAAAACTACAGATGCATATTACAGATCAGCTGTTGTGCTTACAGCCATATAAGAAACATGAATAATATTGTTTAGACCTAGCTTTGCAAGCTATGGCACTATGATCGCATTAAGTCTCACCTCAACCTTTTCAAAGTTCTACCCAGCACGGTCGGGGTCATCTAGACAGTGCTGGACAGTCTTGTGTTTGCCTTTAATCATGGCTAAATAATAATGACAAAAAAACAAAACCCAATAGATCTCAATAACTTTGAAGGAGAGTGATTGTTGAAGCACGTTTGGAAGGAATGTTCACTGGCAAAAACAGCTTCATTTGAGGTTTCAAAAATGAGGGAAAAAATGTTATTAGCAAAGACACCAGTGGGTGGCAGTATATAACACACGATTGTGATATCCATGCGCTAAACTGTAGCCCAGGCAAGCAACTGCAGGTGAATTGTCAACAAATGTCAACATACAACACAAGCTGATAGTTTCATTAAAAAACAGTCGATGAGAACTCCACAGTGCAATATATCACAGTTACGTTGCAGTGCATAATCCGCTAATCACATATAGCAATGCCTGTGTAGGAATTTAGTGCAAAGAGCACAAGCAATGAACTACCAAGTAATAGAGCAAGTGAGAAGTGATGAATCATCAAGTAACTCTGGAGGAAGAATGGGTACATGGCACAGACTAATGCACTAAGGGGCTAATTCAGACTGGATCGCTGCAACGGCAGCGATCGCAGTCTAAATCCTTTTGTGGAATGCGCATGCGCAGCAGCCGCACTGTGCGTGCGCACCCTGGGAGCCCAGTGAGATGCTTAAAGCATCTCAGGGCTACGATCACCTTTACCTGATTGACAGGCAGAGGCAGGTGCGGGGTGGGAGGGGGCGTGCCAACGGCGTTAGAACACCATTGGCGGGGCACAGACAATGTAGGCGTGTCCGAACCATTGCGGGGACGAGCCACGATGGCTGCGTGACATCACACGGAGCCGCTGCGACCCGGGACGCGACGAGTAGCGGCCTGCCAGCGCGCAGGAGCTGCACTGGCAGGGAGCTACTCGCCAGGTGCTAAAGCTTTTCACCTGTGCAGGGGGGTTGAGCCTGACATGCAGGGCGGACTAGCCCTGTGCTGGGTGTCTACGATCAAATCTGAAATATCCCCTAAATTGCCCGCACACTTGGCAATTTGCCAATTTTGACGACCATTGGTCAATTCTTCATCACCGATTTTTTACATACACACTAAACGATTATTCTGGCCAGTTTGGTCAATATGACATTACATTCATATTGTCCAACTTGGCTTGCATGAATTAACGATGATCGACTGTGGGGACACACATTGTTCATCGTTGATGCATCCACACTGAACGATTTATCGTTCATTTTTTAACAATATCGTTCATGTCGTCCATCAATATCGCCAAGTGTGTAGGGACCTTAAGACCCAGGAAGGAGAAATTGGTTTCCTTCCCTACTATAGATGTGGAAGCAGCATGGGAGCAGAGCTACCTTATGGGCATTGTGGTCATGTCCTGGTAAGTTCTTTTCCTCAATTTGTAATGCTGGGCATACAGTGGCAGATAAAAATATCTGTTAGACCAATTTTGTGACAAGCAGAAAGGGTCCAATATCTTGGCCATACATTACATTGGCCACACTTACTCCCTTGTGCAAGGAGATCCACCGACCCCCAGACATTAGGGGAGAAAACATAGCTGAGGGCACAGGGGGAGAAGAGGGACAGATGCACATTGCGGCACTGTCCCTGTTGCTGCCTCCCCCCCACACTTAGCTGCTGCCATGTTGGGACCTTACTCCCCTGTGCAGGGAGACCTCCCCTCAACCCTTCCCACGGCTCAGTAAATGCTGGCTACAGCACGCACACACACACACACACACACACACACACACACACACACACACACACACACACACACACACACACACACACACACACACATTCATTAGGGGAGAGGATAAGGGAGGAACATAAGTACAGTACATTACAAGCTACAGAAGCAGTCACTGTCCCTGCTGTTGCCTCCCCATACTGTATAGCTGCTGCCGCGCCGGGGCCCTACTCATGCTGTGGCCTACTGGATACAGCACACAAGGCCACCGCAATGCTATACACATTGTGCAATAAATAGGATTTTAATTACTTACCGGTAAATCCTTTTCTCGTAGTCCGTAGAGGATGCTGGGGTCCACATTAGTACCATGGGGAATAGAAGGGTCCACTAGAAACCATTGGCACTAAGAGTTGAACAGTGTGGGCTGGCTCCTCCCTCTACGCCCCTCCTACCAGACTCAGTCTAGAAACTGTGCCCGAGGAGACGGACATCTTCGAGAGAAGGATTTTACACAGATAGTGGCGAGATTCACACCAGCTCACACATACAAGGCAAATCAAGCTAACTAGCTTGAAACACAGCAACGGCTGTAACATTACTTACCAAGTAACAATGCAGTACTCAACTAAAAACAAAGTTGTACTGAACCAGATAACCACTGCAGGAGAACGAAGCACCCAGCATCCTCTACGGACTATGAGAAAAGGATTTACCGGTAGGTAATTAAAATCCTATTTTCTCTTATGTCCTAGAGGATGCTGGGGTCCATATTGGTACCATGGGGATGTACCAAAGCTCCCAGAACGGGACGGAGAGCACGGAGGCTCCTGCAGAACCATTTGACCAAACTTAAGGTCCTCAGAGGTCAAAGTATCGAACTTGTAGAACTTTGCGAACGTGTTCGACCCCAACCAAGTAGCTGCTCGGCAGAGTTGCAAAGCCGAGACACCCCGGGCAGCTGCCCAGGAAGAACCCACCTTACGAGTAGAATGGGCCTTAACAGACGTAGGACACGGCAAGCCTGCCATAGAATACGCATGCAGGATAGTGAATCTGATCCAGCGAGAGATCGTCTGCTTAGAAGCAGGACACCCAATTTTTTTGGGATCATACAGGACAAACAGAGTCCTATTTTCTGTGACAAGCAATCCTCCTCTCAGATTTTTAGAGCCCTTACAACATCTAAGGACTTTGATGAAATTGAGGGGTCAGTAGCAACTGGCACCACAATAGGTTGGTTGATATGAAATGCCGACACAACCTTCGGAAGAAACTGCTGAAGTGTCCAAAGCTCAGCTCTATCTTCATGGAAGATCAAATATGGGCTTTTACATGACAAAGCCCACAACTCCAACACACGTCTAGCAGAAGCTAAGGCCAACAAAGTGACAGCCTTCCACGTGAGAAACTTGACCTCAACATAATGTAGAGGTTCAAACCAGTCTGACTGGAGGAACTCCAACACCAAGTTAAGATCTCAGGGCGGTACAAAGGGAGGTTGGATGTGCAGAACTCCCTTCAAAAAAAGTGTGAACCTCAGGGAGGGCAGCCAACTGTTTCTGGAAGAAAATGGATAGGGCCAAAATTTGGACCTTCATGGATCCCAACCTCAGGCCCATATCCACACCTGCTTGCAGGAAGAGGAGAAAACGTCCCAGTTGAAACTCCATCGTAGGAAACTTCTTGGACTCACACCAAGATACATATTTTTTCCAAATACGATGGTAATGTTTAGATGTTACTCCTTTCCTAGCCTGTATCAGGGTAGGAATAATCTTGTTTGGAATGCCCTTCCGAGCTAGTATCTGGCGTTCAACCTCCATGCCGTCAAACGTAGCCGTGGTAAGTCTTGATAGGCGAACAGCCACTGCTGCAGTAGGACCTCCCGAAGAGGAAGAGGCCTCAGCTCTTCTAGCAGTAGATCCGCGTACCAAGACCTTCTTGGCCAGTCTGGAGCAATGAGGATCGCTTGAACCCTTGTTCTCCTTATGAGCTTTGGCATTCTTGGAATGAGTGGGAGTGGTGGAAACACGTACACCGACTGGAAAACCCATGGAGTCACTAGGGCGTCCACCGCCACTGCTTGCGGGTCCCTCGACCTGGAACAATATCGCCAAAGCTTCTTGTTGAGACGAGAGGCAATCATGTCTATTTGAGGTACACCCCAAAGATCTGTTACCTCCTTGAATACCTCCGGATGGAGACCCCACTCCTCTGGATGGAGATCGTGTCTGCTGAGGAAGTCTGCTTCCCAGTAGTCTACTCCCGGAATGAAGATTGCTGACAGCGCCAACGCGTGTTTTTCTGCCCAGAGGAGGATTCTTGTTACCTCTGACATTGCAGCTCTGCTCTTCGTTCCGCCCTGTCGGTTAATGTAAGCAACTGTCGTTACATTGTCCGACTGCACTTGAATGGCCCGATTTCTCAGAAGATGGGCCGCTTGGAGAAGACCGTTGTAGACGGCTCTTAGTTCCACAATGTTTATCGGTAGGCCGGCTTCCAGACTTGACCACCTTCCTTGGAAGGTTTCCCCTTGAGTGACTGAGCCCCAGCCCCGAAGACTTGCATCCGTTGTTAGAAGGATCCAGTCCTGAATCCCGAACCTGCGGCCCTCCAGAAGGTGAGGTAATTGCAGCCACCAGGGGAGTGAAATCCTGGCCTTTGGCGACAGACGTATTCTCTGGTGCATATGTAGATGGGATCCCGACCACTTGTCCAGGAGATCCAGTTGGAAGGACAGAGCATGAAACCTCCTGTACTGTAGAGCCTCCTAAACGGCCACCATCTTTCCCAGAAGGCGAATGCACTGATGAACAGATATCCGGGCTGACCTCAGGACATCCCGGACCATTGTTTGTATCACCAACGCTTTTTCCTCTGGAAGAAACACCCTCTGCAATTCCATGTCGAGGATTATTCCCAGAAAGGACAATCTCCTGGTTGGTTCCAAATTTGATTTTGGAAGATTCAGGATCCAACAGTGTTCCCTGAGCAGATGAGTCGTGAGAAGAATGGACTGTAACAGCTTCTCCTTGGACGATGCCTTTATCAGCATGGACTGTAACAGCTTCTCCTTGGACGATGCCTTTATCAGCAGATCGTCTAGATATGGAATTATGTTCACCCCCTGTCTGCGGAGGAAAACCATCATTTCCGCCATCACCTTGGTGAATACCCTCGGTGCTGTGGAGAGACCAAATGGCAGAGCCTGGAACTGATAGTGACAGTCCAACAGTGCAAATCGGAGATAAGCTTGATGCTGTAGCCAAATCGGAATGTGGAGGTACGCATCCTTGATATCCAGGGATACCAGGAATTCCCCCTCCTCCAGACCTGATATCACCGCCCTTGGAGACCCCATTTTGAACTTGAACTCCCTCAGAAAGGGGTTTAGGGATTTTAAGTTCACAATGGGCCTGACCGAACCATTCGGTTTCGATACCACGAAAAGGTTCAAATAGTAACCCTTGCTTTGCATCTGTGGAGGAACTGGTACAATAACCTGTGCCTCCACCAACTTCTGGATGGCTCCCTGTAGGATAGCCTTGTCTGCCAGCAAAGCTGGTAAGCCTGATTTGAAGAACCGGTGAGGAGGGAGATCTCAAAATTCCAGCCGGTACCCCCTGGGACACAGTATCTTGTACCCAGGGATCCAAGCTGGACGACACCCAGATGTGACTGAAATGTCAGAGTCTCGCCCCCACCGGCCCTACCTCCAGGCCGCGCGGACCACCGTCATGCTGAGGACTTTGGCGTACCTGAACCGGATTTCTGTCCCTGGGAACCCACAGCAGCAGGTATCTTGGATTTTGGCCGACCTCCTCTAAAGAAGGTGATAATGCTGATATTATCTTAGACCGCAAAGCTATACCTCTAAATACACCTTTACCGTTGAGCCGCTAGGCTACGTGCACGTGCTACGCACTTTGTACGCTATTTGCATACAGAGTCCTGCACGTGGTACGCACTTGGCGTATGCACGCTGCGCTGAGTGTACGGAGTACACGCAGCGAGCGCACACACAATTGATAACCTTTAAACCTTGTTAATGATACAATGTAATGATATGCTTATACTTTAAACCTTTGGCAGCAAAGTACTGCAACGATGTTATACCTTTAAACCTTAAGTAGCACTAGCGATACAAAGTACTCACAGTGCGTACACCTTAACAATGCTTATACACCTTAAACAGGTTAAACCACTTTAAAAGCCCAGGCAGGAAAGTGAAAACACAACACTGATTTATAGTTGAAACCACAGGGTTCTAAGGCCACCGTGGATTGATTCCAAAAAGGTAAAAACAGTACACTTTATACACTACAGGCTAACAAGTAAATCTAAACAGAATAATGGCTACAGAGAATGTACGTACGTGAGAATGTTCGCAAGCGCAACCTGGATCCTGTCCTCCGCTCGTCAAGTAGATAGCGTTCAGAGTCTGAGAACCGGCCAGGCCACGACGGTCTTTTTATACACAACATGCATACACAATACAATGGTCACTGTAATCTCATTGTTCATTGGACACAGAGATGTGTCTCTTCATTACAGTAAAGGTCATAGGTGGATTTGAATAGGTAGGCGATGTCTTTCCCCAACTGCTCTTGTGGGTGGTATCCTCTTGATTCCCGCTGCATATGTAATTTACAGTAAATACAGTTAATGTTCATAATCTACTTTTGTACATAACTATACGCAGGAACAAGCGATCTTTCTCTAACCAACATCGGAATGTTACCCTCAAAATACCCTACAGCTGGATACTAGACATCACCTTCCAAACTTTATCTGACCCTTCCTATCATGCAAAGGCGAATCTCTCTGTCCAGGAACTGTTTAAACTAATAATACTTGCTGACATGGTCTAGGGGAACTATATCTAAAATATACGCTATTTGGGTTAAATATGCTATGTTCTAATAACACGCTACACGCTCACAAACTCCGCCGTAAATACCCATATCATGCGCATGATCGCCGGAGCGATCCTACGCAACTTGCGGATATGTGCACGCACGGCGGACTGAGTGCACACGCAGCGGGCATGCGCATGGGGTTAGTACAAGGCATTTGCATTATGACATTTTTCGACTTTGACAAAGGTGTTGGACGGTTTGGCCTTTCTTGCTTTAGTAACCCGAAAGGACTGTGAAGCAGCTGAAGAAAAAAAGTTTCTTCGTAGCTGGTGCAGCTGAGGGAAGAAAAGGTGACTTACCCGCTGTAGCCATGGAGATCCATGCATCCAACGCTTCCCCAAAGAGAGCCTCACCTGCGTAGGGTAGGTTCTCCACACCTCTCCTGGATTCCGAATCGGCAGACCACTGGTGCAGCCACAGTCCTCGACGAGCTGAGACAGACATGGATGAAATTCCTGCAGCCATTGAACCCAGGTCCTTCATGGATTCCACCAAATAGTAGGATGTAGAATCTCCCCCGAAGCCGTGTATACGGATTTGAGCATAGCATCAACTTTGCGATCAGCCGACTCCTTTAAGGCTGTAGATCCTGGAACCGGTAAAACCACCTTTTTCGAGAGTCTTGATACAGATGTGTCCACCATGGGTGGGTTTTCACATTTTTTTTTTATCCTCCTCAGGGAAAGGGAAAGCAACCAGAACCCTTCTAGGGATCTGGAATTTTTTCTCTGGGTTTTCCCATGCCTTTTCAAATATAGCATTTAATTCTTTGGACGCAGGGAAGGTTAGCAAGTCTTTCTTATTGTCAGTGAAGTAAGCCTCCTCAACCTGCTCAGGTGTTGTATCCGCAATATTCAACACATCCCTTATAGCCTCTATCATCAACTGCACCCCTTTAGCAAGAGATGCGGCCCCCCTAAGCACATCCCCCATCACCGTATCAGAATCGGTATCCGGGTCATCTTGCATAATCTGTTCAAGAGCACGTTTGTGGGAAGGTACAGAGGGAGGCCCTGAGGTAACAGAACCGTTCCAAACTGCCATAGAGTTCTGTAAAACCTGAGTTGCAGATTCATTTTGTGCAACCCTAGAAGAAATTTCAGACACCATAGATTTGAAAGAGGAAAACCATTCAGGCTCCCTTGCTGCAATCTGCGCTAAAACAGTGCAATCCTGATTACCTGGAATAAGATCATCCTGAGAGGATAAATCCTCTGCAGCATATGACACAGAGTCCCTAGACATGGCCAAAATGAGACCCCAAACACTACACACACAGGGGAAGTTAGACAGAGTTTCACCCTCAAGAATGGCAAGAGAGACACAGAGATTGGAGCCAACTCACACACAGTGCTGTCAAGGTATAGGGAGACCCCAACCAGCGTTGACTGTGTACCTTAATAGGTTACACAGCCTGTATACGCCCCCCACCCCCCATACACACACACCTTCTACAACCCCCTGGTACCGTAATAGATAGCTGGAGTTGATATGGAGGGACAGCGCTGCACTGACAGCGTCTCTGCAGGCAGGAAAACGGTGCTGAACGCTGCTGGGTCTGCTCTGAGAAGCTCCGCCCCCTTAATGGCACGGTCTTCCCGCTCTTCTGAAGATTATACTGGCCTGAGTAATTGTGCTCACAGCGATCCTGGGACCCTGACATGCTTGGAGGTCCTTGTAGGGTGTAGGCGCTGGCTCAGGATGCCCCTCACAGTGGCGCACTATGTACCACTGAGCTCCGGAGTGCAGTTAGTACTGCGCTACATACCCTGTTGCCGCCATCTTCACACCGGCCCCCCGCTTGCTAGGAGGGCAGGTGACTAACTCGCCACCGATCTTCTGGCTCTGTAAGGGGGTGGCGGCATGCTGCCGGGGTGAGCGCTCCCCTGTGGCAGGGAACGATCTATCCCCTCAGGAGCTCAGTGTCCTGTCAGCGGAGATAGTGGCTCAGACCCCGCAGGGCAGACACTACTCCTCCCCTTAGTCCTTCGAAGCAGGCAGGCTGGTGCCAGCAGCCTCCCTGTAAAATAAAAAAAAACTCTAAAATAAACTTTACCAGAGAAGCTCTGTAGAGCTCCCCTAGCTGTGACCGGCTCCTCCGGGCACATTTTCTAAACCGTGTCTGGTGGGAGGGGCATAGAGGGAGGAGCCAACCCACACTGTTAAACTCTTAAAGTGCCAATGGCTCCTAGTGGACCAGTCTATACCCCGTGGTACTAATGTGGTTGTATGTAATGTGTGAATTACACAGGACACCCCAGAGCTGTCACTTTCACAGCCTGAGGCGCTTCTACCCTGCCTAGTACACGTGACGCCAGGTGCCACTGTCCAGGAAGTCAGTGGCTCATAACAGCCAATCAAAGCGAGAATGGAAGTGAGTAAATGCCCACACAGCAGCGGAAATATTGGTCGCTCGGTTAAAACAGCATATACTGCCCGATGCAGCAGGCTTTAATATCGGATGGACATGCTGGCTGATCCCACGTCTGACCTATCGATATTACTGAATCGGTCACAGGCATACACTATCCAATTATCTGGCCAATCCACCAATATTGGGCAAATCGGCCAGATAACTGCATAGTGTATGCCCAGCATTAGATGTATGTCACCAAGCTGATTAGCTAGGACCATCAAAACTGAATATACCACACTGAAAAAGGTGGAATGCTTAGACATATTTGTAAAGGGTTGGGTATGGGATCCAAAAAGTCAGAAGACTGACAGCGGAATACTAATGCCTTCCAGGTAAGTATTTCACCATAAGACTAATCCACCCTCCCGCAGCCTAACCCTAACTGTACTTTCTCCCCCAGCCTAACACTAACACCCCCCACGCCTAACCATCACCCAAGTGCCTAGCCCTATCCCCAACCTACCTACTTACCTCTGGGATCTGATAGGATTCTGACCATTGGGATCCCAGCTGCCAGGATTTTGGCCACATCCCATTTGCACACTACATATACCATTTCCTTACAGCAAATAATAGAAGGCATAGATGCAATTGGTTAAAATAATAAAGCCTTGTCACAGTTTTGCTATTAGGGATTGCTAAAACTGTGGCTAAGCATGCTGAATGTGTAGTTTTAAAACATCTGGAGAGCCACAGGTTGGCCAGGCCTGCACTAGACAATACACACTATGGGCCTAATTCAGACCTGATCTCTGCTGTTTTCGCACAGCAGCCGATCAGGTCTGAACTGCGCATGCGTCGGCGCATGCCAGACAGCAGACGGCCGTCTCAGTCCTGTGATCGCCTCTGGCTGATTGACAGGCAGGAGGCGGTCGCTGGGCGGGAGGGCGGCGCTTGCCCGCCGTTTTAGGGATGCAGTCTGGGCAACGCAGGTGTGGGCGGACCGTGCGGGGTGGCGGACCGTGGCGGCTGCGTGACGTCACACGCAGCCGCTGTGACCTGGACAGCGACGAGTAGCTCCTGGGTAGGAAATTAATGGGGGTCGTTCGTAGCGTACACACTAAACGATATGCACCTTATCGTCAATGACAGACAAAATTGACCTGCATGTACAAAACGACAGAAGACCTCACTAGCAACGCGCTGGAGCACGCATTGTTCACTTCATAGGGCCTAATTCAGACCTGATCTCTGGGCAGTAATTTTTGCAGCCCTGCAATCAGATAGTTGCCGCCTACTGGGGGAGTGTATTTTAGCTTTGCAAATGTGCGAACGCATGTGTAGCAGAGCTGCACAATCTGATTTTGTGCAGTCTCTGCTCAGTCCAGGACTTACTTAGCCGCTGCGATCACTTCAGCCTGTCCGGGACTGGAATTGATGTCAGACACCCTCCCTTCCAACGCTTGGATACACCTGCGTTTTTCCAGACACTCCCTGAAAATGGTCAGTTGACACCCACAAACACCCTCTTCCTGTCAGTCACCTTGCGATCACCCGTGCGATCGCTATTTTCGCACCATCCTGTCGCTGTGCACCGATCCCTGTTGCTGCGGTCCGTTGCACCTGCATATTGCGGTGCATATGCATGCGCAGTTCAGACTTGATCGCGGCTGTGAGAAAATGCAGCCTAGCGATCGGGTCTGAATTACCCCCATAGTGCATACACACTGGGCGATATTAAAAACCATATCGCTCAGAAGGGGGAAAATAAGCAATATTGCCCACAATACCCAGCGTTACTTACAAAAAAAATTGTGAATAAAAACATGCTGGCAACATTTTAGTATACTGCCAAATACTTTATTCAATATATACCAAAAACACATTTCAAGAATAAAAATGTATTTAACCATAGATTCAAGTGCCAGAGGCCCAAATAGAAATTGCACTTACAAGTAAAAACCATAAAGGACTGAAACTGTCATAAGAACAAATGTCAGGAGCCGTAGCCGATGACAAAGGGGCACAAATTGCCACGGTCAGTGTTAAGGAGTGACAAAAAGTAGAGTGATACTGCCGGCCAGTGTGTCTACTTAGCGTTCAGTAGGGGGTTAACCAGAACAATTAGTTGGGTAATATCAAAACAAGTTGGATTCTCCCCCCCAACTACTTGGACAGAAATTTTTGGGATGTTTTCGCTGTGTGGGAACAAACGGCTGATCATCATTTGTTCCCACACATTATCAGTCTATCGTTCCAAACAGCCAACTAGTTGGCTGGTTGGAACGATAACATCCTGATATATGGCCAGCTTAAAGCAATGCTCTAAGGGGGTAATTCAGTTAGCGACAACAGCTGTAAGGTGTGTGTGTTCCAATGTGTAGATCACAAGCCTGTCCTTATCTGGGTGTACCTGAGAGGTGAGTAATGATCCCTCTACACCAGAACAATTAGTTAGGTAAGATTGGGTAACAACTTTGATTTTTTTCCCCCCCCCCAACTAGTTGGACAACCGCTTCTAGGTGTTTTTCGCTGTATGGGAGCAAACGGACGATTATCATTTGCTCTCACACACTACACAGATTATCATTTCAACCAGCCAACCAGTTGGAATGATATCATCCTAATGTATGGCCAGCATTAGGAATATATGTTAGTGTAGGGACTTGCCGAGATTAGGGTGCCTTAAAAATAGGCTGCAAGCTTAAATGCAGTATTTGGCTGGTTTAAACAAAATCTTTTTTTTTTATTTTTATTAAACCCCCACTGTTATTTTTTTATTATGCTGTGACTACTGGCATGGCTGCGTGACTTCTTAAAAAAAAGCCTAGTATACTAACAAAAAGTGTTTCTATTCAAAATGGTTAATGCCAGTGGCATGCCCAGTGCTAATGCTTAACTCCTCCTTTTGTGTGTGTGTTTCTCTGAAAAGTGCTTATGCAGTTTCCATTTTGTATTACTATTCAGGTTTATTTCATTGGAACAAGTCATAAGTAGGACTAATGCTTAACAATAACTAGTTCTTTAAAAAAAAAAAAAAAAAAAAATCATGAAAACATTAATGCAAAAACAAAAAAATAATTTCTTTAAACATTTTTTTTTTTTTTAGCCCAGCTTACATTTTTGATCAAAATATGAACAAAATCCCAAGGCTTTTATTTACTAGATACACCGATGTTTGCAGTGCTAGTAATGGCGCCGATAACTAATGTCTACATAGGACATTAATCTTGCCACACAGGCGAAACCAAGCATGGGCAAATTTCTTTTCTGCTGTTCCAATGGTTTCTGATACTGTAATAAGTGGAGATACACAGCCACACATCACTGCTAATTAAACTATCCCCTAACACTGCTGTGACTAGATGCAAAACCAGAAGTACACTTAACATACATAGGGGGATACTCAATTAGACGCGGTAAATTACCGTGGCTACTTGATCCCCATGGGGACTATGCAATTAGCCCTGAAAGCCGGTAACCATTGGGGACTTTTTTTTCACATGCCTGAGGCAAAAGGGAAAAAAAATACAGGATAAATTACCCATTTTTGTGATCACGAAAACACATGGTTCCGGTGAACTTATCCTAGATCCTATGGGGTACATTCAATTAGCGTTGGATCCATTCCGACATGCATTTGTCGGAATGGATCCGACAACCCCTATTTCAAATCTCATCTCAATTCGACTTTTTCAAGTCAAATTGAGATGAGGGACCCAGGGGAGGAGAGGGGCGGGGGAAAGCCGCCGGCAGACGGAGATCAGCGCTACAGTAGCGCTGCAGGAGGATGTCACACAGCCGCCCGACCTCACGGCAGTGTCCACCTGGCCCCAGCAAACGTGACCTCACTTGCTGAAGCCATGTTGAAGCTGCCGTGAGCGGCGCGGCTGTGTGACATCCTGCTGCAGCGCTACTGTAGCGCTGATCTCCTCTATATGCCCGTGGCTTTCCCCCCTCCTCCCGTTCTAATCGCTCATCTCAGTCTGACATTTTTTATGTCGGACTGAGATGGTCGAAAAGGGGGCCAAAACAGACCGTTTTTGACACAAGCACGTGGATCGTCAGCTATTCCGCCGATCCACGTGCTTTTCGACAAGTCGAATTCATTGACTTGTCGAAAAATTTTGGGATATATTGAATAGGTCGAATCACGGTTCGACCTTAAAAAGTCGAAAACTGACGTCTTTTCGACAGATTGCAGCTTTCGACTTTAATTGAATATACCCCTATGTGTTTTTGCTCGAAAAACGGGTCATATTTTGTACGAAAAAAAAAAAAAAAGGGTTACAATTGAATTGCCCAATAATGGCAGTACGGATGCTGTAATGGTTAGCATTACTGCCTCACAGCACTGAGGTCATGGGTTCGATTCCCACCATGGCCCTAACTGTGTGGAGTTTGTATATTCTCCCCGTACTTGCGTGGGTTTCCTCCGGGTACTCCGGTTTCCACCCACACTCCAAAAATATACTGGTAGGTCAATTGGATCCCAACAAAATTAACCCTAACATGAATGTGTGTACATGTGATAGGGAATATAGATTGTAAGCTCCACTGGGGCAGGGACTGATATGAATAGCCAAAATATTCTCTGTAAAGCGCTGCGGAATATGTGTGCGCAATATAAATAACTGGTAATAAATAAATAAAATAAATAAATGACCATCAGGCAAAAATCGAGGTAAAAGTCTGTTTCTTTAGCCCAATTTTTTTTCTAATACTATATAATGCATCATAATAGACGTACCCTAACAGACCCTGGTCCCAGCCTTTAATGACTTGTCCAGCGCCCAGTGTAAAGGTGAATGGTTGATTTCTGGGTATGCTGCTATCAAACTCTGTGCCGTCCTCAAGCTTCCCCTATGGAAAACAAATGACATTGATTAATTTGAACACTGAACATACTGTATCTGCCTTTATTATTGCTTTGGAAAAATTATATAACTGCAAATAATGCAGTCTGTTTAATGAGGAATACATTTAAACAGACTACCCACAGGAAAGAACATTAAGAACCAAATTAATGTATAATTGGCCTTATTAGCCACCATGCTTTAAACAGACATTTCTTATGCCAGGGCTAACAGAAAGTGTCCTTTTATTTATAAAACTAAACCACTGGCTCTGCTCATACATCGCTTACCAAGCAGTAACTCAAATAACAACACAGACATAACATTATGACTGCGGAGTTTGGGAACTGCAATGAGGAGAGGGTGGGATGAATCAAAGTTTATTTTTTTCCAACTGCAATCCATACAGGTTGTTAGCATAAAACACTGCTCAGAGTGGCAGATGGCAAAGTGATAGAATACCACCACATAAAGATGCCAATGAGAACCATATGTTAAAAAAAAGCAAGACTGGGCAAGCCACATGTGTTGTATATGCATGGTGCCCGATTTACAATTGGTTGCTGAAATACTGCCATGAAGAATTCATGAAAAATAAGATTTTACTCACCGGTAAATCTATTTCTCGTAGTCCGTAGTGGATGCTGGGTACTCCGTAAGGACCATGGGGAATAGACGGGCTCCGCAGGAGACTGGGCACTCTTTAAAGAAAAGATTAGGTTCTACATCTGGTGTGCACTGGCTCCTCCCTCTATGCCCCTCCTCCAGACCTCAGTTAGGGAAACTGTGCCCGGAAGAGCTGACATTACAAGGAAAGGGAAACATTCTTCAAAGGAAAAGAAGTATTAGAACTCGAGGGCATACATTGAGACTGGAGGGGGGGAGGTTCAGGGGAAATTTAAGGAAAAATTACTTCACAGAAAGGGTAGTGGATAAGTGGAATAGCCTCCCATCAGAGGTGGTAGAGGCTAAGACTGTAGGGCAATTTAAACATGCTTGGGACAGGCATATGAATATCCTTACAAAGAATCAAGATTAAAAAAGGGTTGAGATTGCCTAAAGGATAAAATAAAAAAGGGGCAGACTAGATGGGCCAAGTGGTTCTTATCTGCCGTCAAATTCTATGTTTCTATGAAAGGATTTGGAATCCAGGGTAAGACTCATACCAGCCACACCAATCACACCGTACAACTCGTGATAACTATACCCAGTTAACAGTATGAACAACTGAGCCTCATTAAACAGATGGCTCAGAACAAAAAACCCTATAGTTAAGCAATAACTATATACAAGTATTGCAGAAGTCCGCACTTGGGACGGGCTCCCAGCATCCACTACGGACTACGAGAAATAGATTTACCGGTGAGTAAAATCTTATTTTCTCCGACGTCCTAGTGGATGCTGGGTACTCCGTAAGGACCATGGGGATTATACCAAAGCTCCCAAACGGGCGGGAGAGTGCGGATGACTCTGCAGCACCGAATGAGCAAACTCAAGGTCCTCCTCAGCCAGGGTATCAAACTTGTAGAATTTTGCAAACGTGTTTGATCCCGACTAGGTAGCAGCTCGGCAAAGTTGTAAAGCCGAGACCCCTCGGGCAGCCGCCCAAGAAGAGCCCACCTTCCTCGTGGAATGGGCTTTGACTGATTTAGGATGCGGCAGTCCAGCCGCAGAATGTGCAAGTTGAATCGTGCTACAGATCCAGCTAGCAATAGTCTGCTTAGAAGCAGGAGCACCCAGCTTGTTGGGTGCATGCAGGATAAACAGCGAGTCAGTTTTTCTGACTCTAGTCGTCCTGGAAACATAGATTTTCAGGGCCCGGACTACATCCAGCAACTTGGAAGCCTCCTAGTCCCGAGTAGCCGCAGGCACCACAATAGGTTGGTTCAAATGAAACGCTGATACCACCTTAGGGAGAAATTGGGGACGAGTCCTCAATTCTGCCCTGTCCATATGGAAGATCAGATAGGGGCTTTTACATGACAAAGCCGCCAATTCTGACACACGCCTAGCCGAAGCCAAAAGCATGACCACTTTCCACGTGAGATATTTCAACTCCATGGTCTGAAGTGGCTCAAACCAATGAGATTTTAGGAAACCCAACACAACGTTGAGATCCCAAGGTGCCACTGGAGGCACAAAAGGGGGCTGAATATGCAGCACTCCCTTAACAAACGTCTGAACCTCAGGCAGTGAAGCCAGTTCTTTTTGAAAGAAAATAGACAGGGCCGAAATCTGGACTTTAATGGATCCCAATTTTAGGCCCATAGTCACTCCTGACTGTAGGAAGTGCAGAAATCGACCCAGCTGAAATTCTTCTGTTGGGGCCTTCATAGCCTCACACCAAGCAACATATTTTCGCCATATGCGGTGATAATGTTTTGCAGTCACATCCTTCCTAGCCTTTATCAGCGTAGGAATGACTTCAACCGGAATGCCCTTTTCCATCAGGATCCGGCGTTCAACCGCCATGCCGTCAAACGCAGCCGCGGTAAGTCTTGGAACAGACAGGGCCCCTGCTGTAGCAGGTCCTGTCGGAGCGGCAGAGGCCAAGGGTCCTCTGAGATCATTTCTTGTAGTTCCGGGTACCAAGTCCTTCTTGGCCAATCCGGAACGATGAGTATAGTTCTTACTCCTCTCTTTCTTATTATCCTCAGTACCTTTGGTATGAGAGGAAGAGGAGGGAACACATAAACCGACTGGTACACCCACGTTGTCACTAGAGCGTCCACAGCTATCGCCTGAGGGTCCCTTGACCTGGCGCAATATCTTTTTAGCTTTTTGTTGAGGCGGGACGCCATCATGTCCACCTGTGGCCTTTCCCAACGATTTATAATCAGCTGGAAGACTTCTGGATGAAGTCCCCACTCTCCCGGGTGGAGGTCGTGCCTGCTGAGGAAGTCTGCTTCCCAGTTGTCCACTCCCGGAATGAACACTGCTGACAGTGCTATCACGTGATTTTCCGCCCATCGGAGAATCCTTGTGGCTTCTGCCATCGCCATCCTGCTTCTTGTGCCGCCCTGTCGGTTTACATGGGCGACCGCCGTGATGTTGTCTGACTGAATCAGCACCGGCTGGTTTTGAAGCAGGGGTTTTGCCTGACTTAGGGCATTGTAAATGGCCCTTAGTTCCAGAATATTTATGTGTAGGGAAGCCTCCTGACTCGACCATTGTCCTTGGAAGTTTCTTCCGTGAGTGACTGCCCCCCAACCTCGGAGGATTGCATCCGTGGTCACCAGGACCCAGTCCTGTATGCCGAATCTGCGGCCCTCGAGAAGATGAGCACTCTGCAGCCACCACAGCAGGGACAGGGTGATCAGCCGATGCATCTGAAGATGTGATCCGGACCACTTGTCTAACAGATCCCACTGAAAGATCCTTGCATGGAACCTGCTGAATGGAATTGCCTCGTAAGAAGCTACCATCTTTCCCAGGACTCGCGTGCAGTGATGCACCGACACCTGTTTTGGTTTCAGGAGGTCTCTGACCAGAGATGACAACTCCTTGGCCTTCTCCTCCAGGAGAAACACCTTCTGTTCTGTGTCCAGAATCATACCCAGGAACAGCAGACGCGTCGTAGGAACCAGCTGCGACTTTGGGATATTCAGAATCCAGCCGTGCTGTTGTAGCACATCCTGAGATAGTGCTACTCCGACCAACAACTGCTCCATGGACCTCGCCTTTATAAGGAGATCGTCCAAGTACGGGATAATTATAACTCCCTTCTTTCGAAGGAGTATCATCATTTCGGCCATTACTTTGGTAAATACCCTCGGTGCCGTGGACAGACCAAACGGCAACGTCTGGAATTGGTAATGGCAGTCCTGTACCACAAAATGGAGGTACACCTGGTGAGGTGGGTAAATGGGGACATGTAGGTAAGCATCCTTGATGTCCAGTGATACCATGTAATCCCCCTCTTCCAGGCTTGCAATAACCGCCCTGAGCGATTCCATTTTGAACTTGAACTTCCTTATATAAGTGTTCAAGGATTTCAAATTTAGAATGGGTCTCACCGAACATTCTGGTTTCGGTACCACAAACATTGTGGAATAGTAACCCCGTCCCTGTTGAAGGAGGGGAACTTTGATTATCACCTGCTGGAGGTACAGCTTGTGAATTGCCGCCAGTACTACCTCCCTGTCCTGGGGAGTAGCTGGCAAGGCTGATTTGAGGTAACGGCGAGGGGGAGACGTCTCGAACTCCAGCTTGTATCCCTGAGATACCACTTGTAGAACCCAGAGATCCACCTGTGAGCGAACCCACTGGTCGCTGAAGTTCCGGAAACGGGCCCCCACCGCACCTGGCTCCACATGTCATGCGGTGGACTTAGTGGAAGCAGGGGAGGATTTTTGTTCTTGGGAACTGGCTGTATGGTGCAGCTTTTTTCCTCTACCCCTGCCTCTGGGCAGAAAGGACGCGCCTCTGACCCGCTTGCCTTTCTGAGGCCGAAAGGACTGTACTTGATAATACGGTGCTTTCTTAGGCTGTGAGGGAACCTGAGGTAAAAAAGTTGACTTCCCAGCTGTTGCTGTGGATACGAGGTCCGAAAGACCGTCCCCAAACAATTCCTCACCCTTATAAGACAAAATTTCCATGTGCCTTTAAGAATCAGCATCACCTGTCCACTGTCGAGTCCATAATACTCTCCGGGCAGAAATGGACATGGCATTAATTCTAGATGCCAGCCGGTAAATGTCCCTCTGTTCATCTCTCATATATAAGACTACGTCTTTAATATGCTCTATGGTTAGCAATATAGTGTCCCTGTCAAGGGAATCAATGTTATCAGACAGGGAATCAGACCACGCTGCTGCAGCACTACACATCCATGCTGAAGCAATAGCAGGTCTCAGTATAGTACCCGAGTGTGTATACACAGACTTCAGGATAGCCTCCTGCTTTCTATCTGCAGGCTCCTTTAAGGCGGCCGTATCCTGAGAAGACAGTGCCACCTTTTTTGATAAGCGTGTGAGCGCCTTGTCCACCTTAGGGGATGTCTCCCAGCGTAACCTATCCGTTGGCGGGAAAGGGTACGCCATTAGTAACAGCTTAGAAATTACTAGTTTCTTATCTGGGGAACCCCACGCTTCTTCACACAATTCATTTAACTCATCAGATGGGGGAAAAGTCACTGGCTGCTTTTACTCCCCAAACATAATACCCTTTTTTGTGGTAACCAGGTTAATGTCAGAAATATGCAACACATTTTTCATTGCCGTAATCATGCATCGGATGGCCCTAGTGGATTGTACATTTGTCTCATCCTCGTCGACACTGGAGTCAGACTCCGTGTCGACATCTGTGTCTGCCATCTGAGGTAGCGGGCGTTTTTGAGCCCCTGACGGCCTCTGAGATGCCTGGGCAGGCGCGGGCTGAGATGCCGGCTGTCCCAAAGCTGCGTCATCGAACCTTTTATGCAAGGAGTTGACACTGTCGGTTAATACCTTCCACATATCCATCCACTCAGGTGTCGGCCCCGCAGGGGGCGACATCACACTTATCGGCACCTGCTCCGCCTCCACGTAAGCGTCCTCATCAAACATGTCGACACAGCCGTACCGACACACTGCACACACACACAGGGAATGCTCTGACTGAGGACAGGACCCCACAAAGTCCTTTGGGGAGACAGAGAGAGAGTATGCCAGCACACACCAGAGCGCTATACAACAGAGGGATATACACTATACACAGTGAATTTTCCCCCTATAGCTGCTTATATCACAATTTGCGCCTAAATTTATGTGCCCCCCCCTCTTTTTTTTACCCTTTCTGTAGTGTATACTGCAGGGGAGAGCCTGGGGAGCGTCCTTCCAGCGGAGCTGTGAAGAGAAAATGGCGCTGGCTGTGCTGAGGAAGATAGCCCCGCCCCTTCATCGGCGGGCTTCTCCCGCTTTTTATAACATTAATGGCAGGGGTTTCTGCACATATACAGTGTTAAACACTGTATTATGTGCTTTTTTGTGCCAAAAGGTATATTAATTGCAGCCCAGGGTGCCCCCCCCCCCCCCCCAGCGCCCTGCACCCACCAGTGACCGGAGCGTGTGGTGTGCTGTGGGACCAATGGCGCACAGCCGCAGTGCTGTGCGCTACCTTATTGAAGACCGGAGTCTTCAGCCGCCGATTTTCTCCGGTTTCTTCCGTCTTCTGGCTCTGCAAGGGGGACGGCGGCGCGGCTCTGGGAACGGACGATCGAGGTCGGGCCCTGTGTTCGATCCCTCTGGAGCTAATGGTGTCCAGTAGCCTAGAAGCACAAGCTAGCTGCAAGCAGGTAGGTTTGCTTCTCTCCCCTAAGTCCCACGTAGCAGTGAGTCTGTTGCCAGCGATCTCACTGAAAATAAAAAACCTAACAAATACTTTTCTTTATAGTGAACTCAGGAGAGCCCACTAAGTGCATCCAGCTCAGGCCGGGCACAGATTCTAACTGAGGTCTGGAGGAGGGGCATAGAGGGAGGAGCCAGTGCACACCAGATGTAGTACCTAATCTTTTCTTTAAAGAGTGCCCAGTCTCCTGCGGAGCCCGTCTATTCCCCATGGTCCTTACGGAGTACCCAGCATCCACTAGGACGTCAGAGAAATATGTTTAAATATATAGAATTACAACTGTATATTTAGCCTATACATGCAAAGAGAGTATAAGAGTGACAGTTATCATATAAGTACTACACATCAGACCCAGGGGATGCCCGAAGATAGAGGCTTCCTAGAAGGTATAGGTCAGTTGCAACCAGAAAAGGGTCAAATCAAGGCCAAACGTTTTAGCATTATTTTAAATATGAAGCCAGGAGTTTCCTACAAAACGGCACGCAGTTTGTCTACTTGTAACTGCCAGACACTGCAGAGTTATACACAGTGCTGTATCACATTTAAAATTGCATAATACACCACACTGATGCATTCCCAACAATGTCTCTGTATACCCTGTGTGATTACCCAGTGACACAGGATGTCACCTTTCACTATGTCCACATTTGCAATTTTGACAGCAGAAAGTACTGTAGACATTGATGATGTCGACATAGTTAAAATGTTGACATATTTAAAGTCGAAACCTGCAACATGTAGACACTGGCAGAATGTTGATGCTATCAATGATAAACAGAGAGGAAGTTGCTCAAATCACTTTATAAGCCCATTCCAGGTGTAAGTAAGGAAGGGGTTAATTTAGACTAGAGAAAACAGATCAGCAAAAAATTCCCCCGGCACACTGCACAATAGGGCAGCATAAAGGGGGTTATTCAGATGTGGTTGAAGGTGAGACATCATGTGCAAAGTATCGATTATCAGTACTTTGAGCATAGCATGCACAAGACCTGCAATGTACATGCGCGAATAGTTCCTGTGTCGTAGTATGCAACCCAGCAGGAGGTGTCTACTTGCAATAGATGCCTACTGCTGCATCACCATATAGCGCTATTCACTGCTACTTCCAAGTAAGCGGCAGTGATGGCACCTCCAACCACATCTGAATCAGGCCCAAAGAGACTACATTCTACATGATAATAGCAATGATCTCAGTTGCATACAATTACAAATAGTCAAATCAATCCATTATACCTGCCACATACCTTGCACCCCAATTTCCATCACTTTGCATTTTTTTGACCACCAAAATGACATCATTATTGTTAATTAAAAATAATTAAAAACTTCTAAGTGACTAATCCAGTTTTTTTTTTTTTTTTTTGGGGGGGGGGGGGGGGGGGAATCCCAGGGTTTGAGTAAAATCCTGATATTATTAGTTTAGAATAGGCATTTTGCACTACTTATCCCCAGCTCTGAGACGGTGAAGAGAAATCAGTGATAAACCCTATGGTAAATGATCAGTGATAACTTATCGCCACTGATAGGATACCGAATTATAATTTATCGCTAAACCGCGATATTGCGGCTAATTGGATACCCCCCCCTCATAGGGTGATATCCAATTATAGGAGATTTATGTTGACCAGCTGAATATCAACATGCTGCTAATTTCAGGACCCTATTCATCGAGAGATTGGTAAGTGTATTCATTAACATGGACATTGCTCACTTCTAAAGGAACATTTCTGTTTATTGGAAGGTCGTTATAGGAACAGGTCTAGAAACTATTCACTGTTAGGGATGCAGTTGGAATCCCGATGGCCAGAATCCCCACGGTCAAAATACCGATGCCAGAATCCTGACCGCCACAGCTATTCCCACTCCTGGGTGTCCACGACACCCATGGAGTGGGACTAGAACCTGTGGCGAGCGAAGCGAGCCACCGAGCCCGCAAGGGCCTTCGTTCCGCTTGCCTCGCCCCCCCCCCCCCCCCGGCATTCTGACGGTCAGGATTACGGCGTCGGAATATTGACCCCTAGGATTCCGTACCCAACCCCACTGTTATCCTGATCGATATACTAATTGAGGACAAGGACGTGTGCTTATGAAATTATTTTTGCAATTTTTATTTATAATTTAGCATCCATTATTTACTTTGTGTGTTTTTATATTATGAATATCTATTTTAAAGACCAGGCCTAAATATTAATTCCATCTGGTGTCAGATCTATCATTCTTATTGTGCCTTCCTGTGTGGAGAGTGACTGCCCCTCATTATTAGCAGCTGCTAAGAAAAAGCAGTCCCACGTAGTGCCTGAATAGAAATACTAGTTATTTCCCATCTTCCTTAACTGGCTTAAGACCTCTGTATCTGCTGTATCCTCTGACCATCAGAGCAAATACTATTCAGTTCTCCAGCTGTTCTGGATTGAGCCCAATGTCTTCAAATTTAAGCCAGTTACCAAAGCAGGCTGGTGCAGATGATGGTGGTGATAATTTTATTTATATAGCGCTCTCTCTCCAACAGGACTCAAGGCGCTTTACAGACATCAAAAACAATGCACGTAATACAGTGGATCTAAGTAATACAGCAATAGATAAGGTTTTCTTTTATGTCTGTGTTGCTTAAGAACACAGAAAGCATAATGCATGATTTGTGTAGGAATTTTGAGTAATGACTTCCAAGGGTTGGATATTCCACCCTCACAAGGTACCAGGTGCAGCAGCCATCTTGGGCGCACAGCGTAGGATTACCCAGAGTGGAATAGTCCACCCCTAGAAGAGATGACACAAAATGGGGATGATTTCAGAGTCCTAAAGTTCAGAGTAGGGTTCCAACAAAACCACCAGGTCCATGTATTTTTCATCCCACCCACAAGTGTACCATATGGGGCAGCCAATTTGAAGGTTACACTGTGGGAGGTGAGCCATACAAGGGCCCAGTGCATATATGGGAAAACCGACACTTATGTAGTAGTAATATGTATCCTATATGCAGGGCGCAATGGCAGGGTGTGCAATCAGTGGAGGTAAACATTACAGGAAAAGCACACGGTGGGGTGAAAAAAAAAAAGGGGGGGGGGGGGAAACAAATTGCAGGTAACCAGTGGCAGAAGAAAAATTGGGTTCATTTTTGATAAGATCATAGTACGGTGGGTATGAGAATATTAAGGGACCTGTGGGAATCATCCAACATCAGCAGCAGCGTGTCCACACATACCCAGAAGTAGGCAGTTTCAGGTGCCAGTGGTAGGAGCTTGGGTGAAGTGGTTCCAGTTGACAGTGGTAGGAAGCTGAGGTGGCGAGAGGGGTGGTCTTCAGTATGCCGACTGATGGAATCCCGGCGCACAGTATACCGGCGCCGGGATCCCGACAGCCGGCATACCGACACTCATTCTCCCTCGTGGGGGTCCACAACCCCCCTGTAGGGAGAACAAAATAGCGTGGCTGGTCGCCGGGAGCCCGACCGCCGGCATATCGTAGTGAACCCGGCGAGAGGGAATCCCTAGAAGTAGTGAACTAAGTCCACGAAGACCAATCAGAATAGAGGGCATCCAGTTACAATACTATTCTAGTTACAAACTTATTCTTTGAAACAATTGTGTTGCAGGAAGTGCAAGGAACCCCACTCAGTACTTTATATGATACGAAACCAAAGGTGAAAATAAGAATTTACTCACCGGTAATTCGATTTCTCATAGTCCGTAGTGGATGCTGGGGACTCCGTAAGGACCATGGGGATTAGCGGCTCCGCAGGAGACTGGGCACAACTATAAAGAAAGCTTTTAGACTACTGGTGTGCACTGGCTCCTCCCACTAAGACCCTCCTCCAGACCTGTTAGGATACTGTGCCCGGAAGAGCTGACACAATTAGGAAGGATTTTGAATCCCGGGTAAGACTCATACCAGCCACACCGTATAACTCGTGATACAATACCCAGTTAACAGCATGATAACAACTGAGCCTCTCAACAATAACCCTTTAGTTAAGCAATAACTATATACAAGTATTGCAGACAATCCGCACTTGGGATGGGCGCCCAGCATCCACTACGGACTATGAGAAATAGAATTACCGGTGAGTAAATTCTTATTTTCTCTAACGTCCTAAGTGGATGCTGGGGACTCCGTAAGGACCATGGGGATTATACCAAAGCTCCCAAACGGGCGGGAGAGTGCGGATGACTCTGCAGCACCGAATGAGAGAACTCAAGGTCCTCCTCAGCCAGGGTATCAAATTTGTAGAATTTAGCAAACGTGTTTGCCCCTGACCAAGTAGCAGCTCGGCAAAGTTGAAGAGCCGAGACCCCTCGGGCAGCCGCCCAAGAAGAGCCCACTTTCCTCGTGGAATGGGCTTTTACTGATTTAGGATGCGGCAGTCCTGCCGCAGAATGTGCAAGCTGAATCGTACTACAGATCCAGCGAGCAATAGTCTGCTTAGAAGCAGGTGCACCCAACTTGTTGGGCGCATACAGGATAGAAAGCGAGTCAGTCTTCCTGACTCCAGCTGTCCTGGAAACATAAATTTTTAGGGCCCTGACTACATCCAACAACTTGGAAGCCTCCAAGTCATTCATAGCCGCAGGCACCACGATAGGCTGGTTCAGATGAAAAGATGATACCACTTTGGGGAGAAACTGGGGACGAGTCCTCAATTCTGCCCTATCCATATGGAAAATCAGATAAGGGCTTTTACATGACAAAGCCGCCAATTCTGAAACACGCCTGGCCGAAGCAAAGGCCAACAACATGACCACTTTCCACGTGAGATATTTTAAATCCACGGTTTTCAGTGGCTCAAACCAATGTGACTTTAGGAAATCCAACACCACGTTGAGATCCCAAGGTGCAACTGGAGGCACAAAAGGGGGCTAAATATGCAGCTCTCCCTTAACAAAAGTCTGAACTTCAGGTAGTGAAGCCAATTCTCTCTGGAAGAAAATCGATAGAGCCGAATAAATAAAGCAATAAAGAGCAGACATGTCCCACGTAATTAACATCTATATCACTACCTCAGCAATCTATTGTTTATACAGGATACCGTATGATTATTAATAAGCGAGACACTGTATTATTATTGATTTTGATCAATAATTTTTATTGTAAGGCTAATTTTTAGCCCTATTAGGGAGCCCTTCTGTCCGGTTTGAGGACCACTGACCTTGCGACTATTATACTTGACCAGTAGAGGCACCCTACTATATCTTATATACGTGCCATATAATCAGCATTCTCGAATCACCAATTAATTAGAAAAATATATACCTAACATTGTTTGATCATCTCTAGCAATTCATATCTAATCATTACAAATTAATGGCAATTTATTATTATTATTTTTCTTTGCTCGTACCTAGGACCGTAACAGTTTATCAATTAATCATCTTTTTATCAGCCTATTTGGACAATACTGTGTGACTATAATAAATGGCTTAGATACAATTACCACTAGTCCCATGAGTAAGCTTTCCCTGTCCGGGCTCCGAACTGCAAACTGTCATAAACCAATAAATCAGTTATACAATAGGGACTACCCACACTCATCAGTCTAAAAGGTTAATCACTTCAGCAAGCAAGATTATTTATTTATATGGGCTAATCATGCTACTTTTATTATCTTCGTTATTATTTTCACAATTTCTTATTAGGTTTGCAATATTAGACTAATCACCTGCATTCACCTAATTCAGCTTTGCATCATGCTGCATATGATTTATTATCCGGTCAATAAGAACTTTACTTGGGTTGTGTTTTAAAACTCTTTTCCTCTTTATTTTATTTGTTCACATGGATAACGGCTTCTCCTGTCAATCAACAAGTGATTCAGTGTTAATCTATCCGGAGTATTCAAGCCGCAAGACCTCAGCTGGCAATCAAAGGAATCATACAGCTCCTCCCTTTTGATTGGAAGATACTGATTTAACCTCTCCTTAAAAACCTGCTGGGATCAAGACCACAACAGGAAGTGATCAAGCCCGGCGGACGGGTGAAACGCGTATTCCGACACAACCACTGTCCTTTTGGCTGACCGGAACCACGGACGTTATCTGGCATCTGCCAGTGCCCTCCGTCTCCCCTGACTCTCACCTATCACCTATCGCGGTTGACTGCAGCAGCGGACGTCTGACGGCGGCTTGTGTCCGACAGGACGCCATCGGACCGGCGGCTCCTGAACTCCCCCATCATTCGAGATGTCCGGGGCGCGTAGAAGACTGGCAGCACCTCTGTGAGAGGAGACGGGTGTCAAGACCCTAGAAGGGGCGATTCTACCCCCATTTTGGCGCGGGTAATATCAACTCTCTTTTCCCACTTATCCGCAACAATTTGACTACATAGTGTATATTGGGAGTTACAGGCCCGCAGTAGTTTAATATGTTTTTTTCATTTGCTCCTGCGAGCATTTACTACTATCACTCTGCTATTATACATTTTATATACTAGACGGACTTTGTGCTAATAGGTTCTTGCCTGCCTTAGCAGTCATATAAATACCTGCAATATTCATGTATTGTATTATAATGTTGCATTTTTATTTCTCTGCGTGTGATGATATTGGCAGTGATCCAATCTAAAAACCTTGATAGATCCTCCCTAGTCTGGACATATCATTGCAACTCAGTTACAACCTCACTGCTATTTAGGTATATCCTTTTGGAGTATTGACAACCCGTAGTGGATACTTTTGTAACAGTTACACTCTAGGTGCAATTCAGCTACAACCTCATTGCTACTTTTAAGTACCAATAATTTATATTGGATACTTTCTCATAGCTGGTACTCTGTTATTAATTTTTTCTTCTTTGTCTCTGCTTTGGCATTTCAGGCACCCTGTATCTAGGCAACTTTTGCCAATTATAATGTATCTATTCCAGTTTATTTTACTATTGCCGTATCTGGGATTTAAAACCCATCAGACCTTTCACTATCTACTTATTTTCTTTCCATCCTTATTTTCGTGGACTCTCACCAGTGATTCAGGGTCACGCGCCTGTCTAACATTGGCAGCAGATCCATCTAATTTCCTCTATGTCTGGTATCTGTCCTGAATAACTTTGTAAATTCGTGAACTCTCATCAGTGATTCCAGAGCTTCGAAAATATTGGTCATTTCCTCTACTATCATACCACACTGGAAACGCCCGAAACCGTCCGATCTCGGAAGCTAATCAGTGTTGGGCTGGGTTAGTACTCAAGTGGGTGACCATTGAGGAATACTCAGTGCAGTAGAGCTCATTTGATTGAGCCCATTTAGTGTCTAACACTGACAGCAGATTCACACTGCTCTCCAACTTCCACTCTTTGCCTTTCCCCCTTCCGCCCCCTCCACCCTTATCTTCTTTGACAGGAGACAAGACAGAGACATTTATACTACTCTTAAGTACCACCAGTATCCAGACTATATTACAGGGAAATGCATAACAATGATTTGCTTATTAGCACAATGTACCATTGAATATATAACGTCTAGAATTTCCTTCCGTCAGCCAAAACTCAGTTTTTCATTTCATATCAGCACATAGTGCTATTTCGAATATTTTGTTAATTATATGACCATCATTATCTTCTTGATGAACCACTAATTGTCTTAATTGTGTAGCAATTATTTTTTTGAATTATTAAAATTTGTATTTTAATCTACTTTGACTATTTTCTATATTTATGTAAAGTAAAGAGTGCGCCCACAAAAGAGTCTTCTTCTCTTCCCATTGTCTACAAGGCCCATAGTCACCCCTGACTGTAGGAAGTGCAGGAACCGGCCCAGCTGAAATTCTTCCGTTGGGGCCTTCCTGGCCTCACACCACGCAACATATTTTCGCCAAATGCGGTGATAATGGTTCGCGGTTACTTCTTTCCTAGCTTTTATCAGCGTAGGAATGACTTCCTCCGGGATGCCCTTTTCCTTCAGGATCCGGTGTTCAACCGCCATGCCGTCAAACGCAGCCGCGGTAAGTCTTGGAACAGACAGGGCCCCTGCTGCAGCAGGTCCTGTCTGAGCGGCAGAGGCCATGGGTCCTCTGACATCATTTCTTGAAGTTCCGGATACCACGCTCTTCTTGGCCAATCCGGAACAATGAGTATAGTTCTTACTCCTCTCCTTCTTATTATCCTCAGTACCTTTGGTATGAGAGGAAGAGGAGGGAACACATAAACCGATCGGTACACCCACGGTGTTACCAGAGCGTCCATAGCTATCGCCTGCGGGTCTCTTGACCTGGCACAATATTTTTCTAGCTTTTTGTTTAGGCGGGACGCCATCATGTCCACCTGTGGTTTTACCCACTGGTTTACAATCATTTGAAAGACTTCTGGATGAAGTCCCCACTCTCCCGGGTGAAGGTCGTGCCTGCTGAGGAAGTCTGCTTCCCAGTTGTCCACTCCCGGAATGAACACTGCTGACAGTGCTAACACGTGATTTTCCGCCAATCGGAGAATCCTTGTGGCTTCTGCCATCGCCGTCCTGCTTCTCGTGCCGCCCTGTCGATTTACATGGGCGACTGCCGTGATGTTGTCTGACTGGATCAGTACCGGCTGGTTTTGAAGCAGGGGTTTTGCCTGACTTAGGGCATTGTAAATGGCCCTTAGTTCCAGAATATTTATATGCAGGGAAGTCTCCTGACTTGACCATAGTCCTTGGAAGTTTCTTCCCTGTGTGACTGCTCCCCAGCCTCGAAGGCTGGCATCCGTGGTCACCAGGACCCAGTCCTGTATGCCGAATCTGCGGCCCTCTTGAAGATGAGCACTCTGCAGCCACCACAGCAGAGACACCCTTGTCCTTGGAGACAGGGTTATCAGACGATGCATCTGAAGATGCGATCCGGACCACTTGTCCAACAGGTCCCACTGAAAGGTTCTTGCATGAAACCTGCCGAATGGAATCGCTTCGTAGGAAGCTACCATTTTTCCCAGGATCCGCGTGCAGTGATGCACCGACACCTGTTTTGGTTTTAGGAGGCCTCTGACTAGAGATGACAGCTCCTTGGCCTTCTCCTCCGGGAGAAACACTTTTCTCTGTTCTGTGTCCAGAACCATCCCTAGGAACAGCAGGCGTGTCGTAGGGACCAGCTGTGACTTTGGAATGTTTAGAATCCAGCCGTGCTGTTGTAGCACTTCCCGAGATAGTGCTACCCCTACCAACAACTGCTCTCTGGACCTCGCCTTTATCAGGAGATCGTCCAAGTACGGGATAATTAAAACTCCCTTCCTTCGAAGGAGTATCATCATTTCCGCCATTACCTTGGTAAAGACCCTCGGAGCCGTGGAGAGACCGAACGGCAACGTCTGGAATTGGTAATGACAATCTTGTACCACAAACCTGAGGTACTCCTGGTGAGGATTGTAAATGGGGACATGTAGGTAAGCATCCTTGATGTCCAGCGATACCATGTAATCTCCCTCGTCCAGGCTTGCAATAACCGCCCTGAGCGATTCCATCTTGAACTTGAATTTTTTTATATATGTGTTCAAGGATTTCAAATTTAAAATGGGTCTCACCGAACCGTCCGGTTTCGGTACCACAAACATTGTGGAATAGTAACCCCTTCCTTGTTGAAGTAGGGGCACCTTTACCATCACTTGTTGTGAATACAGCTTTTGAATTGCCTGCAACACTGCCTCCCTGCCTGAGGGAGTGGTTGGCAAGGCAGATTTGAGGAAACGGCGTGGGGGAGACGTCTCGAATTCCAGTTTGTACCCCTGAGATACTATTTGAAGGATCCACCCGTGAGCGAGCCCACTGATTGCTGAAATGCTTGAGACGGGCCCCCACCGTACCTGGCTCTGCCTGTGGAGCCCCAGCGTCATGCTGTGGACTTAGAGGAAGCGGGGGAGGACTTCTGCTCCTGGGAACTGGCTGTATGCTGCAGCTTTTTCCCTCTACCTCTGCCTCTGGGCAGAAAGGATGCGCCTTTAACCCGCTTGCCCCTATTGGGCCGAAAGGACTGTACCTGATAATACGGTGCTTTCTTTGGTTGTGAGGAAACATGGGGCAAAAATGTAGACTTCCCAGCTGTTGCTGTGGAAACGAGGTCCGAGAGACCATCCCCGAACAATTCCTCACCCTTATAAGGCAGAACTTCCATGTGTCGTTTGGAATCTGCATCACCTGTCCACTGCCGAGTCCATAACCCTCTCCTGGCAGAAATGGACATTGCACTAATTTTGGATGCCAGCCGGCAAATATCCCTCTGTGCATCCCTCATGTATAAAAGTGCGTCTTTTACATGATCTACGTTCAGCAAAATAGTGTCCCTGTCTAGGGTATCTATATTTTCTGACAGGGAATCTGACCACGCAGCAGCAGCGCTGCACATCCAGGCTGAAGCTATAGCCGGTCTCAGTATCACACCTGTGTGTGTATATATAGATTTCAGGATAGCCTACTGCTTTCTATCAGCAGATTCCTTCAGGGCGGCCGTATCCGGAGACGGTAGTGCCACCTTCTTTGACAAGCGTGTGAGCGCTTTATCCACCCTAGGGGATGTTTCCCAGCGTGACCTATCCTCTGGCGGGAAAGGGTACGCCATTAGTAACCTCTTAGAAATTACCATCTTTTTATCAGGGGAAGCCCACGCTTCTTCACACACTTCATTTAACTCTTCAGATGGAGGAAAAGCTACTGGTAGTTTTTTCTCTCCAAACTTTGGGGGTCATTCCGAGTTGTTCGCTCGGTAAAAATCTTCGCATCGCAGCGATTTTCCGCTTAATGCGCATGCGCAATGTCCGCACTGCGACTGCGCCAAGTAAATTTACTATGCAGTTAGGATTTTTATACGGCTTTTTCATCGTTCTGGCGATCGTAATGTGATTGACAGGAAATGGGTGTTACTGGGCAGAAACAGGCCGTTTTATGGGCGTGTGGGAAAAAACGCTACCGTTTCCGGAAAAAACGCAGGAGTGGCCGGAGAAACGGAGGAGTGTCTGGGCGAACGCTGGGTGTGTTTGTGACGTCAAACCAGGAACGACAAGCAGTGAAATGATCGCAGATGCCGAGTAAGTCTGGAGCTACTCAGAAACTGCTACGAGGTGTGTAATCGCAATATTGCGAATACATCGTTCGCAATTTTAAGATGCTAAGATTCACTCCCAGTAGGCGGCGGCTTAGCATGAGCAAATCTGCTAAAATCCGCTTGCGAGCGAACAACTCGGAATGACCCCCATTATACCCTTTTTTGTGGTACCGGGGGTAACATCAGAAATGTGCAACACATTTTTCATTGCCTCAATCATGTAACGTGTGCCCCTACTGGAAGTTACATTAGTCTCTTCGTCATCGACACTGGAGTCAGTATCCGTGTCGACATCTGTGTCAACCATCTGAGGTAGCGGGCGTTTTAGAGCCCCTGATGGTTCTTGAGACGCCTGGGCAGGCACAGGCTGAGAAGCTGGCTGTCCCACATTAGGTATGTCGTCAAACCTTTTATGTAAGGAGTCGACACTATCACGTAATTCCTTCCACAGCACCATCCACTCAGGTGTCGACCCCGCAGGGGGTGACATCACATTTACAGGCATCTGCTCCGCCTCCACATAAGCCTCCTCATCAAACATGTCGACACAGCCGTACCGACACACCACAAACACACAGGGAATGCTCTGACAGAGGACAGGACCCCACAAAGCCCTTTGGGGAGACAGAGAGAGAGTATGCCAGCACACACCAGAGCGCTATATAACACTGGGATCCCACTATCAATGAGCGTTTTCCCTATAGCTGCTTTTTTTTATATATATTACATTATATATATATATATATATATATATATATATATATATATATATATATATATATATATATATATATATATATATATATATATCTATACTGCGCCTAAATTTAGTGCCCCCCTCTCTTTTTTACCCTTCTGTAGTATTCTCAGACTGCAGGGGAGAGCCAGGGAGCTTCCTTCCAGCGGAACTGTGAGGGAAAAATGGCGCCAGTGTGCTGAGGGAGAAGCCCCGCCCCCTTTTCAGCAGACTTTCTCCCGCTTTTTCTGTGATACTGGCAGGGGTAATTTTACATCTATATAGCCTCTGGGACTATATATGATGTATATTTTGCCAGCCAAGGTGTTATTTATTGCCCTCAGGGCGCCGCCCCCCCCCCCCAGCGCCCTGCACCCATCAGTGACCGAAGTATGAGGTGTACATGAGGAGCAATGGCGCACAGCTGCAGTGCTGTGCGCTACCTTGAAGACTGAAGTCTTCTGCCGCCGATTTTCCGGACCTTCTTCGTGCTTCTGGCTCTGTAAGGGGGACGGCGGCGCGGCTCCGGGAACGAACACCAAGGTCGGGTCCTGCGGTCGATCCCTCTGGAGCTAATGGTGTCCAGTAGCCTAAGAAGCCCAAACTACCACCTGTTAGGTAGGTTCGCTTCTTCTCCCCTTAGTCCCTCGCTGCAGTGAGTCTGTTGCCAGCAGATCTCACTGAAAATAAAAAACCTAAATATACTTTCTTTCTAGGTGCTCAGGAGAGCCCCTAGTGTGGATCCAGCTCGGCCGGGCACAAGAATCTAACTGAGGTCTGGAGGAGGGTCTTCGTGGGAGGAGCCAGTGCACACCAGTAGTCTAAAAGCTTTCTTTATAGTTGTGCCCAGTCTCCTGCGGAGCCGCTAATCCCCATGGTCCTTACGGAGTCCCCAGCATCCACTTAGGACGTTAGAGAAATGGCTTTTACCAAGTGTGTGACCATAGGCAGTTATAGGGATCTTCTGGTGCTTCTATAAAACCATTCTAAATAAGAAGCACTGCCAGATGACAGTACAGCACTCCCATGGTACTTTTCTTATAATAAAGAACAGGCTAGGATTGTGTCTCCACCTGCATGGATGTGCACCCTGCGCAAACTGAGCTATTAAATAGCTAGATCTTACTCTTTCTATAGCACACCGTGCGCCATCTGAATAAACAGAATGGTTCTGTAGTCTATACCCCAACTACAAGTCTGTAACCACTTCTTTTTCGGATGGAATTGTCAATAGCACAGTCCGTAATGAAGTACATAGAGTTAGTTACAGAGCTTAACAGTTTGCACAAAACACAAACTATTTCCATTATAATCAGCAAGAGCTAAATAAATGCATTTCATGTCAATACATCTCCAGAGCCAACGTTTCTGAAGGAATACATTCTGGGGGAGTATATAATATCTTTATCTTAAAATATGCAATCATATGTTACATGCTCAGATCTCACTTAAATCTAGACACTTTCAGTGCACGTGAACTTGAAATGTATCACATTTTATTTATCTCTTACATGTTATTGGACGTGTCGATTGAATCAATGTTTTTGCCCCAGTTTACATTTTCCAGGTTGCCCAGCAGGTGCACAGGTGAACTCATTACTCACGGACACATTTTAAAAGATCCTCAGGAGGCGCTAATTATTTCTCGTGTGATCCTGTGAGGAGACCAGGAAAACGTGAACAGTTTGAGGTCCTGAGAACCTACCTGTGCACCAGAGTAACAGTGATTTGTGATGACAGTAGTCAACAACTGACACTTTTCAACTAGAACATTCTTCTTTGGCGAATATAGGCCATGAAAGCTTGCAGAATTGCTTCTTGTGTCCCAGCAGTGCCTGGAGAGTAATTCTCATTGTACAGAAGACTGAGCACTGAATATTTATATACAAGCCTCGACAAAGCTATACGCGAAATGCGCGCATCGGCATTTCTCTCCGCTCTGATGCTTTTACATTAACTACCACATTTGTTATGCTTACGGGGGTTGGACTGCTGCACGGCAAATGGGAATGCCCGTTAATCGGACAAATGCCGAGTCGGCAAACGGGAATGCCCGTTTATTAGACAAATGCCGATTTACTAGGTGCCGCTGCAGCATTTTCTCCCTCATAGTCTCCGGTGTCCTGTATATTTTTTTCTTTAACACACACACAGAAGGCTGACAACTTGCTATACGGCAAACACGGGAATGCCCGTTTTGATGTATACTGATTGAATATATGCCGATATAGCATACCTACCTGTGTGTCTTACAGTATTATATTAAAAAAATTTTTTCACAAACACACAAATGCCAATTGAATGTGTCCCATTTATTCTATATTTCACAAACTATCAATGCCTCTAGAATTACTTAACCATTCATATACCTATGACAGCAAATAAGATCATACCAACAAGTTATGGAATATCTGATAACTAGATCAAGATTACATCAACACATACTGGTATGTTTATTGATCTGTGTTCACGGGAGGCTGCCACATTGAGGGTATCTAATTTAACAGTAAAAACAGGATACTAAATAGAGCTGTTTAATAAGCCTTTTTATACCTACCACTCTCTCTATCAGTATCTATAATCAGCCTTAAGAACGTAGGTGCAGCAATTGACTGGAGTTTATTAGTGAATTCCAGTGGATATACTGCCGTTATATGCAGTAAATGTGATATGTGATTTCACTATACTTCCAATGTTAGGCACAAGAAATTACTCCATTTGATAGACACAAATGAAGGTGCCAATTCCTGTTTGCATATGTAATATCAATATATAGACCTAATCAACTCCATTCGGACATAATCCATTTCTGAAAAGGTGGTGGAAGTGGCAGCAATTGCTGTATACACAGTATTTCAGGAATAAAATGATACATTTGTAATAATAAGATATCTCCCACAGAATTGGTTCTTATATTCCATGACACATGTTTAAATAATTACCAATTATTGATTAACATGTTTTGGAGATTCCACGTGGCTGGTGATATATTTGTGTAGACACTGGGAGTGAATACCCAGGAGAAATTGGTATAGTAAATTCAAGACACACAAATCAGTATTATCATTATTTTGTTTATTTCAAACTTCAAAAGTTTCCCGTGACACATGTAGGCTGCTCACGGTAGACTATTGTACTCAGACAGAGAATCTATAACAACATCTATATTATAGAGGACACTGGGAGCAGAAAATTTGTGGTAGCCACGAATTGTGGTTTTACCAATTATTCAATAATTGATCTATTTACATTACAAATAACAGATCCATTTGTCAATGGACTAGTATTTCAAGTAAATTTCATTGGTAGCTTTTGCATCCATCAGAGTGGATACATTTTAAATCTTATCACTTTCTATCTTAGAGCACTTGATCTTTCTAATTTCTATCTGTCATTTTAACCATATATTTCGCCACGCTGACCGAGTTACGGCCTTTAATGTGATAATAAAAGTTATATTTTAATTTATTATTCTTCTCAGTGCACCTCATTAGTACAACCCCATTCTCTTTTCCCCATAATATGTGTAATGTGTAAGACAATAGCAGCATGGGACTCACGGTGGAAATCATCAGCGTAAGGGCGCCAGTAGGTGGCAGCTCTCCCTCTCTTCCCCCCCCCCCCCCCCCCCCATCCACGTGTGTTATAAATGGGAATAATAACTGCATTCGGCACCTTGCCCAAAGTGTGTCTCGCAAAGGCTCTGCATTTGCTGTAATTGTGGTCACATATCATGAAACATAGAAAATGAAACAAAAAACACTTTGGTCGAACTATCTTGTGTCAACCTTTTGTACCATCTAATTTTTCCATGTCGCCCTTAAGACCCTTTCAACTTAATACATGTCAACCATATGGGGTCGAGCTAATGACTGTAGATCTCCAATACCACAGCCTGTGTATTTCAGTCTGTGGCATGAGCAGACAGTTTAAATCAAAATTGGTCTGACAGATATAATGACTGAGCAAGTGACGTAATGAACGCCACAACCATTCTGCACAAATCCATATATGCATGCAGGTCCATCCATGGTGGCCAAAGCCCTTAATAAGTGACTACTACATACTGGCTTTTCCCTCCGCAACACCTTCTACCTGTAGAGCATCCCTCTTGCAAATATTGCCCTCAATGTTCCCGGATCTAAATCAGCAAACCGCAGTTAGCCACTGTGCTGCCACTGTCTCAGAGCGCTGTAGTGGATTCCAACCAGGGCCCTATGTGGAGTCTGTATGTTCTCACCATGTTTGCATGGGCTTCCTAACACTTCATACAGGTTGCCTGTCTGCCGACAAAATTAACCTTATATGAAATGGATGCTTACATTTTCTTGGTAATGGCTCTGTACACACTGCAGGTGCAATATACAGTATACATACATGTGTCTATCGTTGCTACCAACACCGTTTCATTAGGCCATTCATTAAAAGTACCGAAAACAGAGTTATTAATGCACACAAGCAGAACACATATAATGGAGCTCATCTATTTGCACAGTTACCACAGACACTGATGAAATGTAGCAAGATTTGAGACATGCATTCTTTAGTGCAGGGGTGGGGAACCTTTTATCTACCAAGGGCCATTTGGATATTTATAAAATCCTTTGGGGGCCATACAAAAATTATCAACCTAAAAATTAGCCTGTCCGCCCCCCAGTAGTTATGCCCCTTAGTGGTACTGTGTGCGCGCGCCAAAAAAATCGGTGTGGCCAATTAAAATGGGACGTAATACACACATGCCTCCAATAGTGCAGTGTCAGATACACATATGCCAGTGCAGTGCCAGAAACACAAATGCCCCACAGTGCCAGATACATATTACCCCACACATGCCCCCCCCACCCCACTGTGCTGCTCACCGCTGCTGCGTGTGTGTGTGTGTGTGTGTGTGTGTGTGTGTGTGTGTGTGTGGGAAGGAGAGCACAGCATGCACCTCCTGTCCCTTAGTGCTCAGTCCGGCGGCGGCTTGTCTCAGACGTCAGGGGCCAGGCAGGGAGGAGAGCGTAGCTACAGTATGTCGGGCGGCGGCGTGTAGGGCCTCAAACCAGCCGCCGGTTCGTGAGCCAATCAGAGCTCGCAGACTGGCATCGGAAGCTCCTGATTGGCCTACGCGGAAGCTCCTGATTGGCTCACGAACCGGCGGCTGGTTTGAGATCCTACACGCTGCTGCTGCCAGACATAGCTGCACTCTCCTCCCTGCCCTGATAGCTGAGACACGCCACCGCCGGCCTGAATGCAAAGGGGCAGGAGAGGCGCATGCTGCGCTCTCCTCCCCTGACAGACAGCAGTGGGCCCGAACAAGTGGCTTTGAAGGCCTTATACGGCCCGCGGGCCTGAGGTTCCCCACCCCTGCTTTAGTGAATCAGGGATGAATAGAACAGGGGTTCCCAACCATGGTCCTCAAGGCAAACTAACAGTCCAGGTTTTAAGGATAGCTATACTTCAGCACAGGTGACTTTTTTAGTACCTCGGGCAGTTTTAATTAACCTATCTGTGCTCAAATATAGATATCACCAAAACCTGGACAGTTAGGAGTGCTTTGAGGATGGAGGTTAGTAAATGCTGGCATAGAGCCATAGGCAGAGGTTCAGACTTTGCATTAACGGTGGCTATGCAATCCTAGCTGTTCTATAATAAGAGATAAGGCACTGTGGGGTGCCCAATCTGTTGCCTAGAAATTATTTTGCTGTGAATTCTAAGTAATTTTTGTTCTGAATGAATGCAACGTTAGGTCCCTGAAGCTGCAGAAAATCAGCTAGCAGGACTTGGATGGGAGCAATCTGAAATGGTACAATAGTTGAGAAGAACAACTCTCTTTATAGAATGCATAGGGGTATATGCAATTGCGGTCGAAATCCGGCTGGAATTCGACCGTTTTTAAATTCGACAGTCACATATCCTCCCGCCGGGACCCGAATTCGACATATTCAATAAAAAACGGATTCGACAGTCCCGCTGTCGAAAAACGGACCAATTGACGGATAGTGTGCGTCCTGGATTCGACTTTTTGGACGGCACGAAAGTGTTTAAAAAACCCAGAAAAAAATTGCGTGGGGTCCCCCCTCCTAAGCATAACCAGCCTCGGGCTCTTTGAGCCGTCCTGGTTGTAAAAATACGGGGGGGAAATTGACAGGGGATCCCCCGTATTTTTACAACCAGCACCGGGCTCTGCGTCCGGTCCTGGTGCAAAAAATATGGGGGACAAAAAAAGCGTAGGGGTCCCCGTATTTATAACACCAGCACCGGGCTCCACAATATTCTTTTATTTGACACAAGGCTATCAGCCCCCCATCCGCAGCCATTGGATGGGGGGGGGGGGGGGGGGGCAGCCTCGGGCTTCACCCCTGGCCCTTGGGTGGCTGCAGGGCGGGTGGGACCCCTTGATTTAAGGGGTCCCCACTCCTCCAGGGTACCCCGGCCAGGGGTGACTAGTTAGTTATTTAATGCCACGGCCGCAGGGACCGATATAAAAGTGTCCCCCGGCTGTGGCATTATCTCTCAGACTGTCGAAAAGCACTGTTGTCTAATCGACATTCTTCAATTAAATATACTTTTGTTAAAAGCCGCATTTTTACCACTGCAGACATGTCGAATTTGAGAACTGTCGAATATCAAAAAGTCGAATCTGAAACAGCCGTTTTTTTGTCGAAAAGTACTGTATTGCATTGTCGAATTTTTTTGTGTGTTGAAAATGCCCTGTTTTTCGACATTTGCAGCAATTCGACCGCAATTGCATATACCCAATAATCCCAAGCCATAAAATTCTTACATTACATCCCGTTTAAGGATTTGATAGCAGGATCTTATACAAAGGTGTATAGTTCTATCTTCTTTTGCTATCTGTAAGTAAGGGGAGCCAGAAGGTAGTGCTGGAAATTAAAATTAATTCATGTTTGGCTTGGGGAGTTTTGCAAAAAAAAAAAAAGTCTGAATTATTAAGATTGACTTCAAAGCCAAACCGGTATCCAACAGTAGACAATGTCAGTCTGCCAAGGCACATCGAATCCGGACAGTAGGGTCCAAGAAAACTGTATCAGATGTTGCAGACTCTGGACCCAGCACAAAATGCCTCCATTTTGAAGAAAGATATCGGTAGCCGCACCCCAAATGCCTCAGCATGTCAATCATGATGCGGCTGGGGGATGGAGGGGCGATATATTGTAAGATCTGTTCTGCACATGCACAGACCACAAGCCATCAGATTGTATGTAAACCATCGGGTTTGTGTATAAATCCGAATCAGGACGAGCGGCACAGATCATCGTTGGGTTTAAACGAACTGGGCCTAGTAAATCTAGGTCCTGGCTTATATTAGCAAACACAAACAGTTCAATTTTAAAGGCCAGGGCCCCTTCAGATGTGGATTCCTACAGAATTATTCCATCAGGATGCTCATTTACCTTTGTAAGGTCAATGGCAGTGCACACAGTTGGATGAGGACTTGCTCTCCTCTTCCAGTAAAAACAACTGTGCCTCTAACCTCACCTTGAGCCTTTAATTCCCAAAGCCAATGTAACAAACAAGCCCCTAATGAAACCTTTGTAGGCGACCCACACCTATGAGGGGTTGGCACCAGTAGTAATGTTCGAAGCAAATATGAAACATACGTATGTTCTTATTTTGGATACATTCTCTGAAAAGGTCAAAATTATGATTTCATTAACGCGACAAGAGCAGGGCCTATTCAATCGCAAGGTGGGAAAATACTGCTAACTCTATATCATGGTCTGACAAAGCACTAGCCACTATTCCAAAACAGAAACTAAAATGGTTTGTTGTGGCTGTGCTAACTGCAACAGTCTTTCTTCAGATGTGACCTGTCTAATGGACCCTACACACTGGGTGATAATATTCAAAGATATGAACGATACCGTTCATATCTTTCAGTGTGGAGGCACCAGCGATGAACGATGCGTGGCCCTGTGCTCAATCATCGCTGGTGACCCGTCGCTTGTGCATGCAGGCCAATATGGACGATCTCGCCCATATTTGTCTGCACTGCTATGGAGCCGGGGGGAGTGAAGAAACTACACTCCCCCCCCACCCCCCGCCACCGGGTCGCTTGTCAGACGTATCCGCCGTTGGGCAGCTCGGCGGCGGATCGTGCAATGTGTAGGGCCCATAAGAGAGGCCAGGATGAAGTCACCTCTCTATAACAGCATCATTAAATAAAAGGCATCTAAGAGAGCCAACACTTTTAAAAGAAGCATAAAATCCATCATGAAGAATAGGACAGGGAGCTGATCACTGTAGATGGCACATTGTAATTTTGAAGTGCAAATTTTGAAAGAAAGGTGCCACCACAGTTGTGTGGCATATTATGAATTGTGGGCATAATGTGTGGCATAGTAATAATATTAAAATATTTCCTATTCACCCCCCCCCCCTTGCTCATGCCCATTAAATGCCCCTCAGCCTTCCCAAAATACCCCTTCAATGCCTCTCAAACCATCCCACATGCCTATTCAATGCCCTTCAGTTCTCCCAACATGCTGCATCAATTCCCATCAGACAACACACATGCCCTTTGTCCTCCCCACATGCCATCGGAAAAAAGCACATGCCTCCAGTAGAAAGATAGAGAAAACACTGGCTACTTAACATGACAAGCAGCCAATAATACTATCATCTGGTCCACATACATAATGTCACTTCCTCCCCTTCAAACCCAACTTCTGCCAGGTATAATACAATGCTGTGTCACTGTAGGTGCACAAAGCTTAGGCTACCAACACAAAGATAGCTGAACCCATCACCCCTGTGGTGGGCACCAAACAAATCTAGTGGTGAAGAATGAAGCTTATTTCTATACGGAGATAGCTGGATATACTCACTGTGTAATGCATGGTAAGGGTGTCTCCTTTCCGAGACTTCATAGGGCAGTTCTCCACTCTCTTCTTCACTCCAATTTGTAATTTCTTACTTCCCTCTTTAGCAAAAGTGGAGGGAAGCAAGGAAACAACAAGGAGACACCATAAAGGGGTGAGCAACAGAGCGTTCATGACGATGGCAAGATCAGCACCCAAACAGTTAACAGTCACAAGCAATTATATGTTCTGCAAACAGAAATAAGACAAGTGGGAAGTATAAGTAAAAGGGGTCTTCATTCTAAAAATTTACATAAAAGATTTAAGGACAGGACAGACAGGCACATGAGTATTTTAATGTAAATAGATAAGAGGGCTCAATACAAAGGATAACTATACAATGGACATAGCCACAAACCCTGCACAAGAACGAATTATTAAACTGAATACAGATGTTCCGATTCATTAATAGAATATTTTATTCCAAAGTCTGATAAAGTAATAGGAAGACGTACTAAGGGTCTAAACACAAGGATCTCTTCAAATCATACAATCGGTGGAATCTACCAGAGTTTTATTAGTATTATTGCCCTCTAATAGAAAAAAACAAGCACCACCATCTAAGCGGCAGATAGATAAACAATAGGTTAGTGGGGACTTGTCTTTCACTAAATAGAGGAAAGTATGTACCACGCAGGGGAATTCGGGTTATAGATCATGGTCGGCAATGTTATATTGTTAATAACACTTACCTTGATTGCTGGCTCTGTTCAGAGAGATTAACAGGTAGAATTCATTTTTGCCACAAAACGCAGCAGCACCAATATGTTACATTTTATCAAAATTACTCCCACCCTGTCCCATTTAATGAACAGCTCTTTACTGCCCTGACATACCCGTTCCTACAGGGGGTGGGGGGGGGGGGGAATCCTATAGACTCTATAGGATTAGTTCCTCAAACACATTATATAAAATGATCAGCATGCAGTATACAGCACCTCCATGTAGCACCTGGATTTAGCACCTTAAAGAGAAATAGGAAAGCAGCACCAGTAATCAGCTAAGTGCAGTGAATCAGAGTGCAAACAAAAGTGTTTTATTCCCCCCAAAGGGTGACAAAATACCAAATAGTTACCCAAAACACCCTCCCCCTTCCCCATTAACAACAGATGCACACAACACACACACATAACAGTTTAGTGTCACCCCCATTTACAGAGGTATATCATTATTTTTTCCTACTCAAGGCTCCCCTTTATCGGACAACCCAGGTTTTGCACTACGAGGAGTCCACTTTGTGTTGTCGGTCATGAAATATGGACCTCTGTGTCTCCTAGGCTCCCTGGGAACCCATACATCCTCCTCTAATGGCCATGCAGAATCCTGCTTTCCTGCGTCTTGTTCCCTCATTAGCCATACCTCACCCCCTGAAACTCTTGACCCCCCTTCACCTCTCCTCCCCTCATCTCTCCTTGCCCATTCTCTTAATACCCACACATCTTGCTGCTTCTGTCCCTCTCCTCTTGCCTCCCCTCGACAACCCCAAACTTGTGTTCCCTTGCCCCTTCTGTGGCTAGGCCCTGCTCGACAAGAGCCTTCCCAACCTTGCCACCAATTCACCCACTCTTGCAGTTGAGGGGTGTCTCCCATTCTTCCTCCCTTCTTTGTGATGGGTTCAGGGATATCCCCTAGTTCTGCACCACCATCTTCTCCATTACCCTCAACAGTCCTTTCCCCCACACGAAGTGTGCTGCTCATGGAATAACCTCCATCTGTGGACCTCACTTGACCAACTGTATCCCTCTCAACATGTGGTGTTCCTTTAGTTTCGCCTAAATAAAGATGAAGGCACCAGCACCAACTGCCACCTTCCTCTACCTTCCCACCGCCCTCTAGACTGGACTGATGCAATAGTGCTGGCTTATGATGTGCAGGGAAAGAGCAAGTCTTTGCAGCTAAAGCAGTGTGCAGGTTATTTACAGAGCTTAAATTCTTTTCTTCCATCTCCCCATCCCAATCTCTTTCACCTCTACAACTACAAGTTTCTCTGCCAACATTCATGCCCTGCTCCATCTCATTAACTTCACCAGACCCACTGGACCCATTGCCCGGACTCCTAAATTCTTCCCTATAACTCATATAGCATTCTGAACACCCTTTGTGATTTCTCCTACTTTCGGGAACCTCAAGGGGATCATTATTCTCTGTAGAAAAAAACATTACCTCTTTTGACCCTCTAGTGCCTTCATGTATGCCTTTGCCCCCATTAGCCTCTTCCCTCTCCTCTAGCTCCTTCAATTCCTCTTTAGAATTTACTCTATTTGTTACCTCACTTCTGCAACTGCTCAGACTACACTGAGAGTTCCCTTTACTACTCCCATCTTCTCCAGTATCCTGTGATATATTCTCCTCCTCATCTAAACTATGCCCCCTGTACAGATCTTGGAAGCTATCCTCCATTCCCTGGTGCCTACCTCCCTGGCTAGTGTCTATGCAGCCACCACTAACCCAGCCTCTCTTCTTCTCTTTAGATGTTCTGCTCTTCCTTTGCCTTTTCTGAAATATCTTCAAGTCACAGTGCCCCTCCGTCCTCTCCTGACCCATCTTATCGCTGTCACGCTGCTGGTCACTAATAATCTGTTGTAGGGCTGGCCCTTCCTTACAGCAATGACTGCTCCCCTGAGGGACGCTTTTCCCACGACAGTGGCTGCCATTACTCCTATCCCCCCACTTGTAGTCACTGACCAGGTCCTGGGGCAGCTTCTCTCCATCACACTCTCTGTGTCCACTTGTCACCTCCCGGGGGCAACTCTCACAATGGCCCTTTCCCCAACATTTCTCTTCCTCTGTATGGCACCTGGCCAAGCCCTGAGCAGCCACGTCCTCTAGATGCGCCCCGGCTGGGAGAGGCTCTGTGCAGTCCCAGGTTATCTCCTGAGACCCCCGCTCACATCTCCTCCGTTCATCACTCATCACCACCTCGTCCTGCAGGGCTGAGAGCCCGTCATCAGCCCCTTCCCTGGGGCCTGCATCCCTTTCCTGCGTCTCCTCCTCCCCGCTGTCCTGAATCGCCTCCTGGGAGCTCGTCTCCACGCTGCGCCCCATGATTAGCTCCTGCGGGCCCCTGATAACATCCCAGGTCACCCTGGCTACACCCCGGTGTCTTCTCCTTTCCCTCCCCCGTGCCCCAGCACCCCACTCTTCCCCCGGTCTCCTCATCCCCCTTCCCGGGACTCCTGCCCTCACCTCTCCCCTGATCTGTCTGCACGCCTCAGCTTCACACCGACTCAACCCCTCTTCCGCATCCGCGTACGTCACCACTCAGCCCGTCCAATAGGAGAACAGAGACCTGTCACCGGTGGCAGAGAGCTGGCCAATCCCCGGCTACCTCTCTCAGTGATCAGGGGCCAGGTAGGGACATTAATGATAGGGACGGGCCACCGTGAGCCGGGCGGGGGTGTCGGGCGACTCTGTGCTCAGTCGGGTGAGAGAAACAAAGCCGGGTAGACAGATACTACATTACTAGGTGACAAATGATGATTCCGCAGCTAGATGGCGCAGGGGCCTGGCGAGGAGACGCTGCTGCGGCCGCATATTGGGAGAATAGAGTCACAGGCACCCCTGGCAGATGCTGGCACAGTGGTACAGTCCGGTGTCTAGACCGCTAAAGCCTGCAAAATAATAGCAGAGCAGAGCCCGGACGTCAGAGAGCAGGTCGGCGGCAGTCACACTGCATGGAGATAGAGACTATAAATACACTACTAGTACTCAGAGTACAAATCAATACTTCTGTGATTGGCGGATGGCCAGGCCCACGCACCAATAATAGCTGCATATGCAAATCTGCGCCGGAGATTCTGCAAAATAACTGCTTTCCATTCATTGCCCCGCATTCGCAAATGTGCGAGGTAAAGCATCTGTTAAGCATTGCGCAATTTTTTAATTTTTTTTTATTTTTTTTGTTGCGCTACGGACGCTTTAAAAGTCAGGTGTGCGACACTCCTGGTGTTGCTGCAGAGTTATATTACGCCACTCAATCATCACACACTGTGGACGTAGGATCTAATTCAGACCTGATCACAGCAGCAAATTTGTTCTCTAATGGCCAAAACCATGGTGGTCATTCCGAGTTGTTCGCTCGTTGCCGATTTTCTCTATATTGCGATTAGTCGCTTACTGCGCATGCGCAAGGTTCGCAGAGCGCATGCGCTTAGTTTTTTTACTCAAAAGTTAGGTATTTTACTCATGGCATAACGAGGATTTTTCATCGTTCTGTGATCGGAGTGTGATTGACAGGAAGTGGGTGTTTCTGGGCGGAAACTGGCAGTTTTATGGGAGTGTGCGAAAAAACGCTGGCGTTTCTGGGAAAAACGCGGGAGTGTCTGAAGAAACGGGGGAGTGTCTGGGCGAACTTTGGGTGTGTTTGTGACGTCAAACCAGGAACGAAACTGACTGAACTGCGAGCTACTCAGAAACTGCTAAGAATTTTCTATTCGCAAATCTGCTAATCTTTCGTTCGCAATTCTGCTATGCTAAGATACACTCCCAGAGGGCGGCGGCTTAGCGTGTGCAATGCTGCTAAAAGCAGCTAGCGAGCGAACAACTCGGAATGAGGGCCCATGTGCAGTGCAGGTGGAGCAGATATAACGTGCAGAGAAATTTATATTTGGGTGGGGTGTGTTCAAACTGAAACACTGGCCCTCATTCCGAGTTGTTCGCTCGTTCTTTTTCATCGCATCGCAGTGAAAATCCGCCTAGTACGCATGCGCAATGTTCGCACTGCGACTGCGCCAAGTAACTTTACTATGAAGAAAGTATTTTTACTCACGGCTTTTTCTTCGCTCCGGCGATCGTAATGTGATTGACAGGAAATGGGTGTTACTGGGCGGAAACACGGCGTTTCAGGGGCGTGTGGCTGAAAACGCTACCGTTTCCGGAAAAAACGCAGGAGTGGCCGGGGAAACGGTGGGAGTGCCTGGGCGAACGCTGGGTGTGTTTGTGACGTCAACCAGGAACGACAAGCACTGAACTGATCGCACAGGCAGAGTAAGTCTGGAGCTACTCTGAAACTGCTAAGTAGTTAGTAATCGCAATATTGCGAATACATCGGTCGCAATTTTAAGAAGCTAAGATTCACTCCCAGTAGGCGGCGGCTTAGCGTGTGTAACTCTGCTAAATTCGCCTTGCGACCGATCAACTCGGAATGAGGGCCACTGAACAATGATTAACATACTGCTGGAGTTTCGTGTGACGTCAGTGTTGTCCAAAATAGGGGTGTGTTGGACCCATTTTTAGGGTGTGCTTAAGGGTATCCAGTTGACAGATAGACAGTGTCTAGTTAGACAGTCAATATATTGACACCATATGTTAGACAGTCATTAGGTCGACAGGATCAAAAGGTCGACATGAAAAAGGTCGACATGAAAATGGTAGACACCATGTTTTTTGCATTTTTTTTGGTTTGTATGGATAGTTTTGTCATCTGGGACCCCCAATTGTAAAAAGGCATACCCTCGCTGCGCTCGCCACAAGGTTTATAACTAACCCTATGCCGACATGGCTAGAGAAGGTATGAAATAGTCCAAAAACATGTTTTATTTAAAAAACCCATTTGTCTACCATTTTCATGTCGACCTTTTGACCTGTCTACCTTTTGACCCTGTGACCTAATGTCTGTCTAACATATGGTGTCTATCTATTGACTGTCTAACTAGACACTATCTTCTATACCGGAACCGTGCTGAAGGCAGTTGCTGCATCCTTGGACATAATAAGAGGTGCTACTATGCTGAGTCATGTAGTGCCACAGAAAAAATAGAAAATACATGTGCACACTAACAGCTAAAAACACTCGTAATCAGAACAATTATAATAAACTGCAATTTAACATGGAGTAAAACTGAGGTTCTTTGCATAATTTTTGGACAAAAAATTTGGCACCCACCAACATTGGCCAGGTGACCTCTCAGGTTGGTCCTTGACATTCCTAAGGTTCAAGCACAACCCAACAACCCAATGCATCACGCTAGTGAAAAGCAGCAGTGTTAAGGGCCGTACAGACTGGGAGATGTGGAGGGAGATGTGTGCTGATCGGTCTAGCACAGATGTGTGCTGAGCGAGGGGGGTTTGGGGGGGCATGCAGGCCAATCTAGCACCGGCAATAGCGTCGCGCGGGACCGCGCATTTCTGTCGCCTGCACCCCTACATACGGAGCGATGTATTTCTAGTTTCTAATTTCTAAGCAATCTAGTCAGATTGCTTAGAAATTAGGTGAACATCGCTCTGTGTGTACCCCCCTTAAGTGTTCAAAAGTGGTACATTGATAAGAAGTAGCAACTCCGTGCTGAAACTGTTATATAGGTGAGCAGTAGTGATTAGGGTCTTAAAAAGTGTTGCATTAGTAAAAAATAGTTTAGTTGCAAAAAACTGTTAGAGTAAGTGGTACCATTAATATTCCCTGAAGCAGCCCAACCTCATCAACCCAGGGGGCCCCACGCCCTGAACCCATTCCTAATATTACGTACTATCTAAATTTATCCAGGACTTACCTTTCATAGTGCCTCTTACAATATATAGTCTGCAAATTTAAGAACCCTGTACTAATAAAAAATACCCATGGGCATGCTAGTCCAAGCTGAAGAAGTCTTCACCTTCAAGTGTAAACACATGTACACAATAGAATATATAAAGGGGGCTGGACTGCACACCCTAATTCTAAACATAATAAGGGGTGCTACCATGCTGACCATGCGATAGTTCAGCCACAGAATCCATTGATTATGACGTCACAGGTGGGCATGTATATTCGTTAGATCGGTGGATCAGCCAAATCGGCGATCCGTCGGCTAATGTGTAAGCCTTAACTTTATATTTAAATTCTGTATATCTGTGAAGTATTTTTTGTAACTATTCTGTCTGAAGACCCTTATACATTGTAACGCTCCTCAATTGTGTACGGTGCAGCAAAACTCTTGTGGTGCATTATAAAAAATATATATAATGCTATCTTTTCTGTGCATGCTCTAAAATTCTAACTAGTACAGGCAATGGTGGAACTGCCTGCCCCCATCATTAATGCCTTTATCCACCGGGAAAAGTAGCTGCTGCACCATCTCTTACTGCAGCCTAACCCTTCCCGGTGGTGCCTAAACCTAAGTCCCCCTTCCCGCAGCCCAAAGCTAACCCCCTCTCCCGCAGCCTAATCCTAAACCTCCCGGGCGGTGCCTAAATCTAACCCCACCCTTTTCCCTGTGGCTTAGCGCCCTGGCGGGCCAGCAGGTACTCAATTGGGATCCCATCTGTCGGGATGCCGATGATGGCATAGTGCTCTCATTCACAATGCCAGTGCCGGCATCGTGCCGAGCACGTCGGGATCCTGACCGGATCCCCTATACATTATACAGTATATACACATTACATATATATATATATTATCATCTATCTTTGAATCAGTTGTGTTTGTTTACATCCTGTAATGCACGCAGGCTCAGGTTGTAATTGTTTTGCTTGCTGTGCAGCACACTAGTAGACGATCGATGTGAGGTGAACTGAGGACACACTGAGAAGTCAGATGAGGACAAGAAAGAAAGAGACAGGGAATGAGCTATAGAAACAGTACTAGAGATGTACAGACTGGAACAGTCTGGAGAATTGAAGGAACAGGGAATGTAAGAGGACAGAATGTTAAGTCAGTATTGGGAGAAAGAATAGAATGTAAAGATATCACAACAATTACAAGAATAGATAAAAGTTGAATAGTAATGTGGATAACATTATTGCTAGTCCATGACGACAGCTGTTACACATAAAAAGTTATGGGCTATGTCAAATGTAAAGGTGATTTATTTAATCTAAACTTATTTATTAACATTTATATAGAGCAAACATATTATTCAGTGCTTTTGAGATAATATTTAGTCATTCATATCAGTCCATACCCCAGTGTAGCTTGCAAACTATGGTGGTCATTCCGAGTTGTTCGCTCATTGCCGATTTTCGCTATACTGCGATTAGTCGCTTACTGCGCATGCGCAAGGTTCGCAGAGCGCATGCGCTTAGTTATTTCTCTGACGTCCTAGTGGATGCTGGGAACTCCGTAAGGACCATGGGGAATAGCGGCTCCGCAGGAGACTGGGCACAAAAGTAAAAGCTTTAGGACTACCTGGTGTGCACTGGCTCCTCCCCCTATGACCCTCCTCCAAGCCTCAGTTAGATTTTTGTGCCTGAACGAGAAGGGTGCATACTAGGTGGCTCTCCTGAGCTGCTTAGAGTAAAAGTTTAAATTAGGTTTTTTATTTTCAGTGAGTCCTGCTGGCAACAGGCTCACTGCACCGAGGGACTAAGGGGAGAAGAAGCGAACTCACCTGCGTGCAGAGTGGATTGGGCTTCTTAGGCTACTGGACATTAGCTCCAGAGGGACGATCACAGGCCCAGCCATGGATGGGTCCCAGAGCCGCGCCGCCGGCCCCCTTACAGAGCCAGAAGACAGAAGAGGTCCGGAAAATCGGCGGCAGAAGACGTCCTGTCTTCAATAAGGTAGCGCACAGCACCGCAGCTGTGCGCCATTGCTCTCAGCACACTTCACACTCCGGTCACTGAGGGTGCAGGGCGCTGGGGGGGGGCGCCCTGAGACGCAATAAAAACACCTTAGATGGCTAAAAATACATCACATATAGCTCCTGGGCTATATGGATGCATTTAACCCCTGCCAGTTTTTCCTTAAAAAAGCGGGAGAAAGGCAGCCGAGAAGGGGGCGGAGCCTATCTCCTCAGCACACAAGCGCCATTTTCCCTCACAGCTCCGTTGGAGGGAAGCTCCCTGGCTCTCCCCTGCAGTCCTGCACTACAGAAACAGGGTAAAACAAGAGAGGGGGGGCACTAATTTGGCAGATTAATAAATACAGCAGCTATATAAGGGAAAAACACTTATATAAGGTTATCCCTGTATATATATAGCGCTCTGGTGTGTGCTGGCAAACTCTCCCTCTGTCTCCCCAAAGGGCTAGTGGGGTCCTGTCCTCTATCAGAGCATTCCCTGTGTGTGTGCTGTGTGTCGGTACGTTGTGTCGACATGTATGAGGAGGAAAATGGTATGGAGGCGGAGCAATTGCCTGTAATAGTGATGTCACCCCCTAGGGAGTCGACACCTGACTGGATGGTCTTATGGAAGGAATTACGTGATAGCGTCAGCACTTTACAAAAGACTGTTGACGACATGAGACAGCCGGAAAAACAGTTAATACCTGTCCAGGCGTCTCAAACACCGTCAGGGGCTCTAAAGCGCCCGTTACCTCAGATGGTCGACACAGACCCAGACACGGACACTGACTCCAGTGTCGACGGTGAGGAAACAAACGTATTTTCCAGTAGGGCCACACGTTACATGATCACGGCAATGAAGGAGGTTTTGAACATTTCTCTAACGTCCTAAGTGGATGCTGGGACTCCGTAAGGACCATGGGGAATAGCGGCTCCGCAGGAGACAGGGCACAAAATAAAAGCTTGAGATATCAGGTGGTGTGCACTGGCTCCTCCCCCTATGACCCTCCTCCAAGCCAGTTAGATTTTTGTGCCCGGCCGAGAAGGGTGCAAACTAGGTAGCTCTCCAGAGCTGCTTAGAATAAAAGTTTAGTTAGGTTTTTTTATTTTCAGTGAGTCCTGCTGGCAACAGGCTCACTGCATCGTGGGACTAAGGGGAGAAGAAGCGAACTCACCTGAGTGCAGAGTGGATTGGGCTTCTTAGGCTACTGGACGTTAGCTCCAGAGGGACGATCACAGGTTCAGCCTGGATGGGTCACCGGAGCCGCGCCGCCGTCCCCCTTACAGAGCCAGAAGAGACGAAGGTCCGGTGAAAGCGGCGGCAGAAGACATCCTGTCTTCAAGACTAAGGTAGCGCACAGCACCGCAGCTGTGCGCCATTGCTCTCAGCACACTTCACACTCCGGTCACTGAGGGTGCAGGGCGCTGGGGGGGAGCGCCCTGAGACGCAATATAACACACATATACCTTAGCTGGCAAAAGGAATACATCACATATAGCTCCAGGGCTATATGGATGTATTTTTCCCCCTGCCATTTTACACAAAAAAGCGGGAGTTAAGGACGTCGTGAAGGGGCGGGGCCTATCTCCTCAGCACACTGGCGCCATTATTCCCTCACAGCTCCGCTGGAAGGACGGCTCCCTGATTCTCCCCTGCAGTACTGCATCTGATTCAGGGTAAAAAAGAGAAGGGGGGGCATTTTGGCAGCAAATAACTAGATTAACAGCAGCTGTAAGGGATTAACACTTATATAAGGTTATCCCTGTATATATATAGCGCTGGGTGTGTGCTGGCAGACTCTCCCTCTGTCTCTCCAAAGGGCTAAGTGGGGTCCTGTCCTCTATCAGAGCATTCCCGGTGTGTGTGCTGTGTGTCGGTACGCGTGTGTCGACATGTATGAGGAGGAAAATGAGGTGGAGGCGGAGCAGTTGCCTGTGTTAGTGATGTCACCCCCTAGGGAGTCGACACCTGACTGGATGATTGTGTTTAAGCAATTAAGTGATAATGTCAGCAATTTACAAAAAACTGTTGACGACATGAGAAAGCCGGCAAATCAATTAGTGCCTGTTCAGGCGTCTCAGACACCCTCAGGGGCCCTAAAACGGCCGCTACCTCAGTGGGTCGACACAGATCCAGATACAGATACTGAATCTAGTGTCGACGGTGACGAGACAAACGTAATGTCCAGTAGGGCCACACGTTACATGATCACGGCAATGAAAGAGGCATTGAACCTTTCTGACACTACAAATACCTCAAAGGCGGGTATTATGTGGGGTGTGAAAAAACTGCCAATAGTTTTTCCTGAGTCTGAGGAAATAAATGAGGTGTGTGATAAAGCGTGGGTTTCCCCCGATAAAAAACAGCTAATTTCTAATAAGTTATTAGCACTATACCCTTTCCCGCCAGAGGTTAGGGCACGGTGGGAAACACCCCCTAGGGTAGATAAGGCGCTCACACGTTTATCTAAACAAGTAGCGTTACCGTCCCCTGATACGGCCACCCTCAAAGAACCAGCTGATAGGAGGCTGGAAAATATCCTGAAAAGTATATACACACATACTGGTGTTATACTGCGACCAGCAATCGCATCAGCCTGGATGTGCAGTGCTGGAGTCGCATGGGCGGATTCCCTGACTGAGAATATTGATACCCTGGATAGGGACAATATTCTGTTAACTATAGAACATTTAAAGGATGCATTGCTATATATGCGTGATGCGCAGAGGGATATTTGTACCCTGGCATCAAGAGTAAGCGCAATGTCCATCTCTGCCAGAAGAGCATTATGGACCAGACAGTGGTCAGGGGACGCAGATTCCAAACGGCACATGGAAGTATTGCCGTATAAGGGGGAGGAGTTATTTGGGGCTGGTCTAACAGACCTGGTGGCCACGGCAACGGCTGGAAAATCCACCTTTTTACCCCAGGTTACTTCACATCAACAGAAAAAGACACAGTCTTTTCAAACTCAGTCCTTTCGTTCCCATAAGTACAAGCGAGCAAAAGGTCACTCTTTTCTGCCCAAGGGCAGAGGAAGAGGAAAAAGGCAGCACCATGCAGCCGCTTCCCAGGAGCAGAAGCCCTCCCCTGCTTCTGCCAAGTCTTCAGCATGACGCTGGGGCTTTACAAGCAGACTCAGACACGGTGGGGGCCCGTCTCAAGTATTTCAACGCGCAGTGGGCTCACTCGCAAGTGGATCCCTGGATTCTACAGGTAGTATCACAGGGGTACAAACTGGAATTCGAGGCGTTTCCTCCTCATCGGTTCCTGAAGTCTGCTTTACCAAAGTCTCCCTCCGACAGGGAGGCAGTTCTGGAAGCCATTCACAAGCTGTACTCCCAGCAGGTGATAATCAAGGTACCCCTCTTACAACAGGGGAAGGGGTATTATTCCACACTATTTGTGGTACCGAAGCCGGACGGCTCGGTGAGACCAATATTAAATCTAAAATCTTTGAACACTTACATAAAAAGGTTCAAATTCAAGATGGAGTCACTCAGAGCGGTGATAGCGAACCTGGAAGAGGGGGACTATATGGTGTCGCTGGACATCAAGGATGCTTATCTCCACGTCCCAATATATCCTTCTCACCAAGGGTACCTCAGGTTTGTAGTACAAAACTGTCATTATCAGTTTCAGACGCTGCCGTTTGGATTGTCCACGGCGCCTCGGGTCTTTACCAAGGTAATGGCCGAAATGATGATTCTTCTACGAAGAAAAGGCATCTTAATTATCCCTTACTTGGACGATCTCCTGATAAGGGCAAGAACCAAGGAACAGTTAGAAGTCGGAGTGGCACTATCTCAGGTAGTGCTAAGTCAGCACGGATGGATTCTAAATATTCCAAAATCGCAGCTGATTCCAACGACACGTCTACTGTTCTTAGGAATGATTCTGGACACAGTCCAGAAGAAGGTGTTTCTCCCGGAGGAGAAGGCCAGGGAGTTATCCGAGCTAGTCAGGAACCTCCTAAAACCAGGACAGGTCTCAGTGCATCAGTGCACAAGGGTCCTGGGAAAAATGGTGGCTTCTTACGAAGCGATTCCATTCGGAAGATTCCATGCAAGAACTTTTCAGTGGGATCTACTGGGAAAATGGTCCGGATCGCATCTTCAGATGCATCAACGGATAACCCTGTCGCCAAGGACAAGGGTGTCTCTCCTGTGGTGGCTTCAGAGGGCTCATCTACTAGAGGGCCGCAGATTTGGCATTCAGGATTGGATCCTGGTAACCACGGATGCCAGCCTGAGAGGCTGGGGAGCAGTCACACAGGGAAGGAATTTCCAGGGCTTGTGGTCAAGCATGGAAACATCTCTTCATATAAACATTCTAGAACTAAGGGCCATTTACAATGCCTTAATTCAAGCAAAACCTCTGCTTCAGGGTCAGGCGGTGTTGATCCAGTCGGACAACATCACGTCAGTCGCCCACGTAAACAGACAGGGCGGCACGAGAAGCAGGAGGGCAATGGCAGAAACTGCAAGGATTCTTCGCTGGGCGGAAAATCATGTGATAGCACTGTCAGCAGTGTTCATTCCGGGAGTGGACAACTGGGAAGCAGACTTCCTCAGCAGACACGACCTTCACCCGGGAGAGTGGGGACTTCACCCAGAAGTCTTCCACCAAATTGTAAACCGTTGGGAAAGACCAAAGGTGGACATGATGGCGTCACGTCTAAACAAAAAACTGGACAGATATTGCGCCAGGTCAAGGGACCCTCAGGCAATAGCAGTGGACGCTCTGGTAACGCCGTGGGTGTACCAGTCAGTGTATGTATTCCCTCCTCTGCCCCTCATACCGAAAGTATTGAGAATCATAAGAAGGAGAGGAGTAAGAACTATACTCGTGGTTCCGGATTGGCCAAGAAGGTCTTGGTACCCGGAACTTCAAGAGATGCTCACGGACGAACCGTGGCCTCTACCTCTAAGACAGGACCTGCTACTGCAGGGGCCTTGTCTGTTCCAAGACTTACCGCGGCTGCGTTTGACGGCATGGCGGTGGAACGCCGGATCCTGAAGGACAAGGGCATTCCAGAAGAAGTCATCCCTACTCTGGTAAAAGCCAGAAAGGAAGTAACCGCAAAACATTATCACCGCATTTGGCGTAAATATGTTGCGTGGTGTGAGGCCAAGAAGGCCCCTACACAGGAATTTCAACTGGGTCGTTTCTTGCATTTCCTGCAAACAGGACTGTCTATGGGCCTAAAATTAGGGTCCATTAAGGTTCAAATTTCGGCCCTGTCGATATTCTTCCAGAAAGAACTGGCTTCAGTACCTGAAGTTCAGACATTTGTGAAAGGGGTGCTGCACATACAGCCTCCTTTTGTGCCTCCAGTGGCACCTTGGGATCTCAATGTTGTGTTGAGATTTCTAAAATCACACTGGTTTGAACCATTGTCTACGGTAGATTTAAAATATCTCACGTGGAAGGTGTCGATGCTGTTGGCCTTGGCTTCAGCTAGGCGTGTGTCAGAATTGGCGGCTTTATCATGTAAAAGCCCTTACCTAAATTTTCATTCTGACAGGGCGGAATTGAGGACTCGTCCTCAATTTCTACCTAAGGTGGTTTCTGCATTTCACATGAACCAACCTATTATGGTACCTGCGGCTACTAGGGACTTAGAGGACTCTAAGTTGCTGGACGTTGTCAGGGCCTTGAAAATATATGTTTCCAGGACGGCTGGAGTCAGGAAAACTGACTCGCTGTTTATCCTGTATGCACCCAACAAGCTGGGTGCTCCTGCTTCAAAGCAGACGATTGCTCGTTGGATTTGTAGTACAATTCAGCTTGCACATTCCGTGGCAGGATTGCCACAGCCAAAATCAGTAAAAGCCCATTCCACAAGGAAAGTGGGCTCATCTTGGGCGGCTGCCCGAGGGGTCTCGGCTTTACAACTTTGCCGAGCAGCTACTTGGTCAGGGGCAAACACGTTTGCTAAATTCTACAAATTTGATACCCTGGCTGAGGAGGACCTGGAGTTCTCTCATTCGGTGCTGCAGAGTCATCCACACTCTCCCGCCCGTTTGGGAGCTTTGGTATAATCCCCATGGTCCTTACGGAGTCCCAGCATCCACTTAGGACGTTAGAGAAAATAAGATTTTACTTACCGATAAATCTATTTCTCGTAGTCCGTAGTGGATGCTGGGCGCCCATCCCTAGTGCGGATTGTCTGCAATACTTGTATATAGTTATTGTTACAAAAAATTCGGGTTATTATTGTTGAGCCATCCTTTCAGAGGCTCCTTTAAATTTATCATACTGTTAACTGGGTTCAGATCACGAGTTGTACGGTGTGATTGGTGTGGCTGGTATGAGTCTTACCCGGGATTCAATATCCTTCCTTATTATGTACGCTCGTCCGGGCACAGTATCCTAACTGGCTTGGAGGAGGGTCATAGGGGGAGGAGCCAGTGCACACCACCTGATATCTCAAGCTTTTATTTTGTGCCCTGTCTCCTGCGGAGCCGCTATTCCCCATGGTCCTTACGGAGTCCCAGCATCCACTACGGACTACGAGAAATAAATTTATCGGTAAGTAAAATCTTATTTTCTGATACTACAAGTACCACAAAAAAGGGTATTATGTGGGGTGTGAAAAAACTACCCGTAGTTTTTCCTGAATCAGATGAATTAAATGAGGTGTGTGATGAAGCGTGGGTTTCCCCCGATAAAAAACTGCTAATTTCTAAAAAATTATTGGCATTATACCCTTTCCCGCCAGAGGTTAGGGCGCGTTGGGAAACACCCCCTAGGGTAGATAAGGCACTCACACGCTTATCAAAACAAGTGGTGTTACCGTCTCCTGATACGGCCGCCCTCAAAGAGCCAGCTGATAGGAAGCTGGAAAATATCCTAAAAAGTATATACACACATACTGGTGTTATACTGCGACCAGCAATCGCCTCAGCCTGGATGTGCAGTGCGGGGCTGGCTTGGTCGGATTCCCTGACTGAAAATATTGATACCCTGGACAGGGACAGTATATTATTGACTATAGAGCATTTAAAGGATGCATTTCTATATATGCGAGATGCACAGAGGGATATTTGCACTCTGGCATCAAGAGTAAGTGCGCTGTCCATTTCTGCCAGAAGAGGGTTATGGACGCGACAGTGGTCAGGTGATGCGGATTCCAAACGGCATATGGAAGTATTGCCGTATAAAGGGGAGGAGTTATTTGGGGTCGGTCTATCGGACCTGGTGGCCACGGCAACGGCTGGGAAATCCACCTTTTTACCCCAGGTCACCTCTCAGCAGAAAAAGACACCGTCTTTTCAGGCTCAGTCCTTTCGTCCCCATAAGGGCAAGCGGGCAAAAGGCCACTCATATCTGCCCCGGGGCAGAGGAAGGGGAAAAAGACTGCAGCAGGCAGCCTCTTCCCAGGAACAGAAGCCCTCCCCCGCTTCTGCCAAGTCCTCAGCATGACGCTGGGGCCTTACAAGCGGACTCAGGTACGGTGGGGGGTCGTCTCAAGAATTTCAGCGCGCAGTGGGCTCACTCGCAAGTGGACCCCTGGATCCTGCAGGTAGTATCTCAGGGGTACAAATTGGAATTCGAGACGTCTCCCCCTCGCCGGTTCCTGAAGTCTGCTTTACCAACGTCTCCCTCCAACAGGGAGGCGGTATTGGAAGCCATTCACAAGCTGTATTCCCAGCAGGTGATAATCAAGGTACCCCTCCTACAACAGGGAAAGGGGTATTATTCCACGCTGTTTGTGGTACCGAAGCCGGACGGCTCGGTGAGACCTATTTTAAATCTGAAATCATTGAACACTTACATACAAAGGTTCAAATTCAAGATGGAGTCACTCAGAGCAGTGATAGCGAACCTGGAAGAAGGGGACTATATGGTGTCTCTGGACATCAAGGATGCTTACCTCCATGTCCCAATTTGCCCTTCTCACCAAGGGTACCTCAGGTTTGTGGTACAGAACTGTCACTATCAGTTTCAGACGCTGCCGTTTGGATTGTCCACGGCACCCCGGGTCTTTACCAAGGTAATGGCCGAAATGATGATTCTTCTTCGAAGAAAAGGCGTCTTAATTATCCCTTACTTGGACGATCTCCTGATAAGGGCAAGGTCCAGGGAACAGTTAGAGGTCGGAGTAGCACTATCTCAAGTAGTACTACGACAGCACGGGTGGATTCTAAATATTCCAAAATCGCAGCTGATTCCGACGACACGTCTGCTGTTCCTAGGGATGATTCTGGACACAGTCCAGAAAAAGGTGTTTCTCCCGGAGGAGAAAGCCAGGGAGTTATCCGAGCTAGTCAGGAACCTCCTAAAACCAGGCCAAGTGTCAGTGCATCAATGCACAAGGGTCCTGGGAAAAATGGTGGCTTCTTACGAAGCGATTCCATTCGGCAGATTCCACGCAAGAACTTTTCAGTGGGATCTGCTGGACAAATGGTCCGGATCGCATCTTCAGATGCATCAGCGGATAACCCTGTCTCCAAGGACAAGGGTGTCTCTCCTGTGGTGGTTGCAGAGTGCTCATCTTCTAGAGGGCCGCAGATTCGGCATTCAGGACTGGGTCCTGGTGACCACGGATGCCAGCCTGAGAGGCTGGGGAGCAGTCACACAGGGAAGAAATTTCCAGGGCTTGTGGTCAAGCATGGAAACGTCATTTCACATAAATATCCTGGAACTAAGGGCCATTTACAATGCCCTAAGTCAAGCAAGGCCTCTGCTTCAGGGTCAGCCCGTGTTGATCCAGTCGGACAACATCACGGCAGTCGCCCACGTAAACAGACAGGGCGGCACAAGAAGCAGGAGGGCAATGGCAGAAGTTGCAAGGATTCTTCGCTGGGCGGAAAATCATGTGATAGCACTGTCAGCAGTGTTCATTCCGGGAGTGGACAACTGGGAAGCAGACTTCCTCAGCAGACACGACCTCCACCCGGGGGAGTGGGGACTTCACCCAGAAGTCTTCCACATGATTGTGAACCGTTGGGAAAAACCAAAGGTGGACATGATGGCGTCCCGCCTCAACAAAAAACTAGACAGATATTGCGCCAGGTCAAGGGACCCTCAGGCAATAGCTGTGGACGCTCTGGTAACACCGTGGGTGTACCAGTCAGTGTATGTGTTCCCTCCTCTGCCTCTCATACCCAAGGTACTGAGAATCATAAGAAGGAGAGGAGTAAGGACTATACTCGTGGCTCCGGATTGGCCAAGAAGGACTTGGTACCCGGAACTTCAAGAGATGCTCACGGAGGACCCGTGGCCTCTACCTCTAAGAAAGGACCTGCTCCAGCAGGGACCCTGTCTGTTCCAAGACTTACCGCGGCTGCGTTTGACGGCATGGCGGTTGAACGCCGGATCCTGAAGGAAAAAGGCATTCCGGATGAAGTCATCCCTACCCTGATCAAAGCCAGGAAGGATGTAACCGTGCAACATTATCACCGTATTTGGCGTAAATATGTTGCGTGGTGTGAGGCCAGGAAGGCCCCTACAGAGGAATTTCAACTGGGTCGTTTCCTGCATTTCCTGCAAACAGGACTGTCTATGGGCCTAAAATTAGGATCCATTAAGGTTCAAATTTCGGCCCTGTCAATTTTCTTCCAGAAAGAACTGGCTTTAGTTCCTGAAGTTCAGACGTTTGTCAAGGAGGTACTGCATATACAGCCTCCTTTTGTGCCTCCAGTGGCACCTTGGGATCTCAATGTAGTTTTGGGGTTCCTAAAATCACATTGGTTTGAACCACTCACCACTGTGGACTTAAAATATCTCACATGGAAAGTGGTAATGCTGTTAGCCCTGGCGTCAGCCAGGCGTGTCTCAGAATTGGCGGCTTTATCCTATAAAAGCCCTTACCTAATTTTTCATACGGACAGGGCAGAATTGAGGACTCGTCCTCAATTTCTCCCTAAGGTGGTTTCAGCGTTTCACTTGAACCAGCCTATTGTGGTACCTGCGGCTACTAGGGACTTGGAGGACTCCAAGTTGCTGGACGTAGTCAGGGCCCTGAAAATATATGTTTCCAGGACGGCTGGAGTCAGAAAATCTGACTCGCTGTTTATCCTGTATGCACCCAACAAGCTGGGTGCTCCTGCTTCTAAGCAGACTACTGCTCGTTGGATTTGTAGTACAATTCAGCTTGCACATTCTGTGGCAGGCCTGCCACAGCCGAAATCTGTAAAAGCCCATTCCACAAGGAAAGTGGGCTCATCTTGGGCGGCTGCCCGAGGGGTCTCGGCTTTACAACTTTGCCGAGCAGCTACTTGGTCAGGGGCAAACACGTTTGCTAATTTCTACAAATTTGATACCCTGGCTGAGGAGGACCTGGAGTTCTCTCATTCGGTGCTGCAGAGTCATCCGCACTCTCCCGCCCGTTTGGGAGCTTTGGTATAATCCCCATGGTCCTTACGGAGTTCCCAGCATCCACTAGGACGTCAGAGAAAATAAGAATTTACTTACCGATAATTCTATTTCTCATAGTCCGTAGTGGATGCTGGGCGCCCATCCCAAGTGCGGATTGTCTGCAATACTTGTACATAGTTATTGTTACAAAAATCGGGTTATTGTTGTTGTGAGCCATCTTTTCAGAGGCTCCTCTGTTATCATGCTGTTAACTGGGTTCAGATCACAGGTTGTACGGTGTGATTGGTGTGGCTGGTATGAGTCTTACCCGGGATTCAAAATCCTTCCTTATTGTGTACGCTCGTCCGGGCACAGTATCCTAACTGAGGCTTGGAGGAGGGTCATAGGGGGAGGAGCCAGTGCACACCAGGTAGTCCTAAAGCTTTTACTTTTGTGCCCAGTCTCCTGCGGAGCCGCCATTCCCCATGGTCCTTACGGAGTTCCCAGCATCCACTACGGACTATGAGAAATAGAATTATCGGTAAGTAAATTCTTATTTTTACACATAAGTTAGGTGTTTTACTCACGTCATAACAAAGCTTTCTCATCGTTCTGGTGATCGTAGTGTGATTGACAGGAAGTGGGTGTTTCTGGGCGGAAACTCGCCGTTTTCTGGGAGTGTGCGAAAAAACGCTGGCGTTTCTGGGAAAAACGCGGGAGTGTCTGAAGAAACGGGGGAGTGTCTGGGTGAACGCTGGGTGTGTTTGTGACGTCAAACCAGGAACGAAACTGACTGAACTGATCGCAATGTAGGAGTAAGTCTGGAGCTACTCAGAAACTGCTAAGAAATTTCTATTCGCAATTCTGCTAATCTTTCGTTCGCAATTCTGCTATGCTAAGATACGCTCCCAGAGGGCGGTGGCTTAGCATATGCAATGCTGCTAAAAGCAGCTAGCGAGCGAACAACTCGGAATGAGGGCCTATGGACCCTATTCACTAGCGGACGCATCTAAGAAGCATTTGCATTCTTCCCGGGTTCGCCGTAGTGAGCACGCACAGGACCCGCACTGCGCCGGCCGGGGAGATGTGATCGCATCTCCGTTGCGGGGGCGGTGACTCGGCTTTGGACAGGCGTGGCATTGAAAACAGGGACAGGCTCAGGGAGGTCGCGTGGAAAACGGAAAATGGCCGCCCTGCGCCTGCTTTCGCAGCCCGCCTGAGGAGCAAATTGAATTGCGATCGCATCGTTGCCGAGTATTTGCATGCTGGGCAGCCCCTAGTGTGCAATTGCAACCAGTTGCAGTTTTGCTAAAATAGAAAATCTGCAGCTGAGGCTGAATGAAGGTCTATATTCCCTACTATGGGTGTCGTTCATAGGGTCGACAGTGTCTAGGTTGACCACTATTGGTCGACAGTAACTAAGTCGACACCCAAAATATGACGACATGTTCTAGGTCGACATGACAAAAGGACGACATGAGGAGTTTTAGAAAAAAAAATTGTTTTCTTCGTGGAGTGACCGAGAACCCCAATTAGTGCACTGTGTTCGCTCGCAATGCTTAGGGCAAGGAGCCTCCCTCCACTACTGCTGCGCTTTGCACAGGTAACCATTTAGAAATTGTAGTCCACGTGGATCATAAAGTATGATAGTTAAAAAAATGAAAAAAATTGTGAAAAACTCATGGCAACCTTTTGTCATGTCGACCTTGTGACCTAGAAACCCTGTCGACCTAATGCATGTCAACCAATAGTGGTCGACCTAGAGACCCGATACCCCCTACTACATGGGCACATACTCTGGGGAATATTCATTAGCCGTGTTATTATTATTAATAATATCCTTTATCTGGCGCAACACGGGATCTGCAGCGCATACGCGCACGCGGGGGGGTTTCTGAGTACCCAGAAACTCCCCCTGGCAGCCGACCCATCAGTCTAACCTGGAAGCCGAACCATCGGCACTGCTGACCGTTTTTTTGTTTGTGTACGGAGGAGCTGCCCCTGTAACGTAGCTGCAGCAGCTCCTTCCCGAGTCCTTACACTGTCTGTAGGGTGGCTGGCTGCCTGTAGGGGAGCTGCAGCGAAAGCGTGCAGCTCCTCTCGGGCAGTACGTGGGGCTTTGTGACTAGCTGGGTGAGGGCAGGCAGAGGCTGTCTCCAGCTCAGTATTTAAGTTATTTTGCAGGATTGGGTAGAAGGAGGGGTCAGTAGTCTACATGCTGTGCCGATTACCAGTGGTGCAAGTAGAAAAAATGTCTCACAGGTACTGTGTGCGCTTGCCGAAGGTTGCGGCGCGTCAAAAAATAGGTGTGGCCAAATTACACATGGGGCATGCCCAATAGAAATGGGGGCGTGATACACATATGGGGGGGGGGGGGGGTGCAGATACACATATGACCCCAATAGTGCCAGATACACATTGCCCCACAGTGCCAGATACACATTGCCCCACAGTGCCAGATACACAAATGCCCCCATAGTGCCAGATATACATTGTCCCATAGTGCCAGATACACAAATGCCCCCAGTGCCAGATATACATTGCCCCAGAGTACCAGATACACAAATGACCCCACAGTGCCAGATATGCATTGCCCCACAGTGCCAGATACACAAATGCCCCCACAGTGCCAGATGCGCAAATGCCTCCATAGTGCCAGATATACATTGCCCCATAGTGCCAGATACACAAATGCCCCCAGTGCCAGATATACATTGCCCCACAGTGCCCGATATACATTGGCCCAGAGTGCCCCCCCGCTCACTGCTGCCTCAGTCTTGCTGCTGTGTGAGGGGATGAGTCTAGTGCAGCGGCAACTTGCAGGACCGGGGTCACTCAGGGGGAGTCGCATTAGGAGCACCGCATGTCAACTCCCCAGGGTCCTGTGCGCATCCACCGCCCCAGCCGCGGGAGTGTGATTACGTCATGATCATGCTCCCAGCAGGCTGGGAAGGGGAGGTCCGGAGGCGGTAACAGTAGCGTCTAGTTGGTGAGTGCAATGAGGGGTGGCAGTGGGTGTACCCACGGCTAAATTCTTAACGGTACGCCATACCCACGCGTACCCGCCCAGTTGCACCGCTGCCGATTACTGTAAAAGTTTGTGTGAGTAGCATGTGGGAGGGGGGCTGTGGGTACTGTGTGTATGTATGGCATGTATGTATGCTGTGTGCATGTCAGTGACGTGCGGTGAAAATTTCCAGGAGTTTATGCTGCTGCACCTGTGTATAATGCCCAGGTGTACACTTTGGCTCATATATTGCATGGAAATCTGGCTCTGGTGCTAGCCAGTGCCTCCTGAGCCATTTAGCTCACCGCACGTCCCTGGTGCATGTACAGTATGTATGTCTGTATGCTGTGTGAATGAATACTGTGTATGTATGGTATGTGTGTATGTATGCTGTGTGCACGTATACTGTGTATGTATGGCATGTGTGTATGCTGTGTGCATGTATACTGTGTATGTATGACATGTGTGTATGTATACTATGTATGTATGGCATGTATGTATGATGTGTGCATGTATACTGTGTATGTATGCTGCGTGCATTTATACTGTGTGTATTTGTGTATGCAGAGCTGGCCTTAGCTATAGGCATTATAGGCAATTGCCTAGGGCATCTGGAATGCCAAGGGGCATCCCAATGCTAAGGTCAGCTCTGCTCTCACATAGTACAGCCAGTAAAATACTTCAAAAGACCCTCCGCAGCCTCCGGTCCGGTGCAGGGAAAAGGGTAATCCCTGCACCGGACACCCGCCGCCGCCACGCACCCAGCGCTGGGGACAGACAAGCTGCCCCAGCGCTGTCCCCAGCCAGGGACAGCACCACTGATGTGCCCACAGGGCACATCTCTACATTTCCCCCTCCTTTTTCCTTTGTAGTCCCTACAAAGTTCCTCACGATGTCCCTTGTCCGCGGGTCAGGGAATTCAGAGGTCCCTCCGGCGAGGTCGTGTTCGAGGGCCCAGCCCGGACGGGCTGTGACCCCACATCCTTCCACCTCCAGCTCCGGGTTCCTCTTCTTACTTCCTGACCTCCATCGGCGGATCCTCTGGGGGAGTGGCATCTCCTCACGGTCGCTCGACGTTGGACACCAAGGGGACTCTTCCTCCACGGGGACAACAGTCACCCACTCCTGGCCTTTCAGATCGTCTGTGGCATCGTCCCTGTCTTCAGGGGGTGGTACCGACCACCACCCAACAGTGGAACCCTCCGGGGCATCCGTTTCCTCCCGGGCAACAACCACCATCTGTCGCATCTCCTCGTGGGGCATCTCCAAAGGTCCCATGTCTTCCTCTGGAACGGGTCCTCCCACGGCATCACGATCCTCTCCCCGTAAGTCCGTCCAACTCGGTACTTCCGGCAGGTATTGCTCCAGGACTATCTCCTCCTCTTCATGGAGGGCATTCAACTGGGAGCACGACTCCACCCGATCCTGCCAGTCACTCTCGTCGGCGCTTCCGATGCCAGAGTCGTCCTCCATCTGTTCTTGGAGGGATTCGTCGGCGGACAGCTCACCGTAGTCCGAGTCCTCCTCCGATATCTGGACTGGGGTATCATTTTCCTCCTCAGCGTACTTAGTCTCTTCCGCTGGTACCTCTGCTTCCTCAGCGTACTCCTTCGCTTCCGCTGGCATCTCTCGGTACCCAGGACACATCTGTTCCGCGCGTCCTGGTCGTGGACGGTTCCATCGCGGGGAGATTCCGGACGTCTCCGTCACTGGGTCTTCACGCTTTTCTTCACAGCGTGGTCTCTTCACCTCCCAGTCGTCCACTTCCGCCTTATGCGGGAAAGGATTCTGCCTTACTGGGGTCACTTTCTTGGGACAGAGTAGGTCCGCGGCATCTTCCCAGGGGCACTCACTGGCCGCATGTTCTAGTCGCCGACACATCCAACAAGGGAGGGCCACTGCCACCTGCTCCAAGACGGGTTCCTGGTCCACCTCCTTCACTGGGGAATCTTCACCCGTTGGTTCCGGCTCAGAGGAAATGGGCACCTGCGAACTAACTTCAAGCAGGGTCTTCCGCTCCATTTCCCTGGTTTCCTCCTCCCATCTCTGGGCGCGACCATCCGCAATCATCCGGTCTTCATTCCACGGACAATCGGGAAGCGCATGTCCTCTCGCCTCGCAGAGCGCACACACAGGCTCTGCAGCCACCCGGTCCCAAAGCTGCTGACGAGATTCCGTCAGCTGTTTCACCGTGGCCTCGTAGTCCGTCCTGCCTTCAGTCCATGGACATTCCAGGAGCCGATGTCGGGGATCTATTCTCCACAGCTTTCACACCAGGAATCAACCTCGTCTTCGCTTAACTCTTCGTCCCAGGGACAACTGTTATGCTCATGCCCGTAGTTTCCGCAGAGCAAACACCAGGACTCCTTCTTCGCTTGGCCCTTCTGACGTCTTTGGTCCGCTTCCTGGACCACCTTCTTTGGGGACGTCTCTCGCCAAGTACATTCGCCGGCAAAGTGCCCTGTTTGCCGACATTTCTTGCAGGGCATCACAGCGGCCTTCTTGCGCCCCTTCTCCCGGCGCTCTTCCTTTCCACGCTGGACCGACCGCTGCACCATCTTCAGGAGGTCTGCCCCAGACACCGTCACCCAGCCGCTCTGGTCCGCACGCGTCCGTGGGTGAGTCTGTTCCGGAGCCATCCGCAGGGAGGTCTTCTTGGTGGCGTTCCACATCGTGTCCGTGATCCGGTCTCTTTGATCCTGCCGACTACGCCAAAATGTGAGAGGTGCGGCTGCTGTGCGTGTGGTGGTGCCTGCTGCCTTGAAGGTGTAGACTCGGTACTCACCAGGCGCCGCTCTCTCTCACCTTCAGGTACCGGAACCTTCAACGGACCTGGAAATCTTCAATTGGATCCGGACACGGCGATTCCCTCTCGGAGCTGACCGACGACCGAGCTGAGGAGAGAATAGTTTACCTTAAAGGGGATATCGACCCTTCTTCCACTGGAAAAGGGGATACCCCAGGGGTGACCGCGACCTTCACCGGTTGGGTGAAAGATCATCACTGGCACAAAGCCTCAGCCACCCAGATTTCACACACTCGCGCTCTCGCACGTAGTGTGATGAAAGGGATTCTCACGTCCGTGAGCAATCCTGACTCCGGCGCTCGGGGACAGACAAGGGACAAACGTACACGGATGCTACTCACCGTCACAAGTCTTGCACTCCGATCTTCTCCACTTACGGGTCCCTGTAAGGAGGCAAAGAGAAACAGCCGTGCAGGGCCAAGAACTACCCTAGTGTGCGTCCGCTACACTAGCTACATAAACAGAGCCCTCAAACTAGCTCGTGTGAGTGGTGCAACACAACTATGCACAAACTTAAACAACACAGACACTTTGCCCTGCACGGTAACAACATACATCACAATATCGGAATACAAGATCACACGGTGCTGTCCCTTTAAATCCCTACCTACCGCTGGAAGGGGGTGGGCGCCGCACGGCCTACCCACCTCCTGTGCCTTCCCTTATGTGGGCCTCAGGCCTGCCTACCTAAATACCTCAGGGTGGCCTGGGCCTAGCGCCCAGTGCCACCTATATTCACCTCGGGGGTCTTATTCACTGGGCCTAGCGCCCCCTAGCTGCACACAGGCCGGAGGCCTGACTTCACCCACGGGCCTAGCGCCCGCCTAACTTGTCGCCCTTTTGGTGACCTGGGCCTTGTGCCCAGGGTCACCTTATATATATCTACTGCCCAGAATACACTAGGGCCTAACGCCCTCTAATGCCCCACAGGCCTATTGCCTGATCTGCCCCTCGGGCCTAATGCCCGCCTACGGTGCAGTCGGGGTGGCTTGTGCCTAACGCCCAAACCACCGACTATGAAGATGACCCCCCAACCTCCTATCTGCGCAACAGGCCTAGTGCTTGAATTGTGCCCCCGGGCCTAATGCCCGTCCCTGGTGGTCGAGGGAGGAAAAGGGAGGGGGTGAAGTTGCCTCACCGAGGTCTCACCTGCTCCAGGGATCTCCAGCGCCCTCTTCTGCCGCTGACCCGTCCTGGCCAGCGGCGTCGCCTCCGCTGCTCCGCGTCCAGCCGCCACTGGACATCTTCCTTCAGGAGCCCGACGTCTTCTGGCCTCTTCAGCGGCCGCCGTCTTCTTCTCCAGGACCTCCTTTCAGCTTCGCGCTCTTCCGCGCGCGCGGTGTCTTTGGCTCCCGCCCGGCGTCTGACGTCAGGGGGCGGGGCCTATGACGCGGCGAGCGCCGATTGGCTCGCCGCATCCCTCTCTGATAGGCTGCCGCTCCGGGAGCCGCGATTGGCTCCCGGAGGGCGCCAACATTCAAAGCCCTCCGCAGCCTCCGGTCCGCTGCAGGGAAAAGGGTAATCCCTGCACCGGACACCCGCCGCACCCAGCGCTGGGGACAGACAAGCTGCCCCAGCGCTGTCCCCAGCCAGGGACAGCACCACTGATGTGCCCACAGGGCACATCTCTACACTTCCACCAAGAAGGCACGTTCCCTGGACTCCATTCCTACAGTTATACTTACATACCGTATCATAATAGGACTTATAGTCAGTGATGACTACTACCTGGGTGGAGGAGGAGGGCTGCCACTGGCCATGCTGCTGGGTCTCCACCGCCTTGCCCCCGTTGCCTGGCCCGTGCCACTGCCCGGGTCCTTGCACCTGTACTATGCAGTTCACAGACGTCGGGACCCAACGCATGCGCAGTAGCAGCGACGGTACTAGTTAGTGCTGAACTAATTTTATAAAGACAGTAGTGCCATATAATATTGTGATGTATATTTTATATTGTACACACTGGTCACAAAATGTATTTGTAAACAATATTTGCAGTTTTTCCTTCAAGGACGCGCCAAGTGTTAAGCGTCTGGTTTTTCCTTTATTGCTCCACTTCCTGTTGTTACAGCAAGATAATACATACCTCAGTTTCTCTCTGAAGGCCTGATTCAGCATGGATCGCAAAAAGCAAAAAGAGTTAGATTTGGGTGGGGTATGTTCAAACTGAAATCTAAATTGCAGTGTAAAAATAAAGCAGCCAGTATTTACCCTGCACAGAAACAATATAATACACCCAAATCTAATTCTCTGCATGTTGGCCCTCATTCCGAGTTGATCGGTCGCAAGGCGAATTTAGCAGAGTTACACACGCTAAGCCTACGCCTACTGGGAGTGTATCTTAGCTTCTTAAAATTGCGACCGATGTAATCGCAATATTGCGATTACAAACTACTTTGCAGTTTCTGAGTAACTTCAACCTTACTCTGCCTGTGCGATCAGTTCAGTGCTTGTCGTTCCTGGTTTGACGTCACAAACACACCCAGCGTTCGCTCAGACACTCCCCCGTTTCTCCAGCCACTCCTGCGTTTTTTCCGGAAACGGTAGCGTTTTCATCCACACGCCCATAAAACGCCGTGTTTCCGCCCAGTAACACCCATTTCCTGTCAATCACATTACGATCGCCGGAGCGATGAAAAAGCCGTGAGTAAAAATACTATCTTCATTGTTAAATTACTTGGCGCAGTCGCAGTGCGAATATTGCGCATGCGTACTAAGCGGATTTTCATTGCGATGCGATGAAAAATACCGAGCGAACGACTCGGAATGAGGGCCGTTATATCTGCCACACCTGCAGTGCAGTGCACATGGGGGGATAATTCCAAGTTGATTGCAGCAGGATTTTTTTTTAGCAGTTGGGCAAAACTATGTGCACTGCAGGCGAGGCAGATATAACATGTGCAAAAAGAGTTAGATTTGGGTGGGTTATTTTATTTCTGTGCAGGGTAAATACTGGCTGGTTTATTTTTACACTGCAAATTAGATTGCAGATTGAACACACCACTCCCAAATCTAACTCTCTCTGCACATGTTAAATCTGCCTTCCCTGCAGTGCACATTGGCCCTCATTCCGAGTTGTTCGCTGTTAGGGTCTCCTGCCCTGTGCTGCCACGTCGTCATGGCAACCGGGAGACAAGTGTTAGTGGAGTAACCTGAGCGCAGCTTATACTCCGGTTCGGGTCTTTTGCTGTGCAGTGGTTATAGGCTCTGTGCACGGCAGGGGATCCGGTGCTGGTTTTTGTGCTCACAGTCTGTGAGGTCTGAGTGGGGCGTGGACAGCACCTGCTTTATAAGGCCTCTTTTCAGGGTAAGCAGATGCTGCTGAATCTTTGTTGGTTAGTCAGTTCATGAAAGTTAGCCAGTACTGTGTAGCTTTGTATTTGTTTGTTGCTTACTGCAAATAGGCCTGGGGATTTGGTATTACACTCTGCCAATCCAGACCTAGCAGTAAGACTGGAGTCAGTCGTTTAGCTTGCTGGGGTTCTGTTACTACTCTGTGAACTTAGCAAGTTTGCGACTGTATTCTAAGACTTGCCTGTCTAATCCTGTCTCACTGTGCTAGGTGTCAGGGGTCAGTTTAGTGGCAGTAAGCTAAAACCTGTGCACTGCAAGTGAGAATTAGGATTGTGGAGAATCTCCTTGTGTCTATCATTCCATCTCTGACCAAGGAGTTTACTGCCACACCCGTTGGTAACCCTTTAGGGTTTTGCTGTTGCCCTTAGCAACAGCATTTCGGGTTCTCTACGTATTAAAACACAACATCTTGCTTTTTTCCATCTGAGCAGTTCTAATACAAGGGAGATACCCAGTTCCTTAGCCTCTGGGCTTCTCTGTTCACTTTGTGTGTATTTTGTTACCCTATCACCTTCTGTGTACGTTATGTCATATTCCCCAGTTTGTCTGTGAGTCCATTTGTTTTGCATAACAGTTCAAACACCAGTACATTCCTGCAGACACTGGAGTGCATAACAGTTCTGACACCAGTACTTTCCTGCAGGCACTGGTGTGCATAACATATTCAGCAGCCTAATACTCCTGTTGAAATTTTGTGGGAATATGGAGCATACCCCTCAAAATACGTTGCAACAGGTGGTCGATCAGGTGCAGGTCCTGACTCGACAATTTAATGATTTGTCCATTAAAATGCACACCTCCCAGGCTGCTGGCGGAGCTCCCGCAGCAGCAGCACCTGCAGGGGTTAAGGAGCCGAAAGTAAATCTCCCGGATCGTTTTTCTGGAGATCGCTCGCAGTTCTTTTGTTTCAAGGAGAGCTGCAAGCTATACTTCCGGCTTAGGCCTCAGTCTTCTGGGTCGGAGATTCAGCGGGTGGGCATAGTGATTTCCTTGCTACAAGAAGACCCACAGGTCTGGGCATATGGGTTGCAGCCTGACTGTCCGTCGCTTAAAAGTGTTGATGCTTTTTTTACGGCACTGGGCATGTTGTATGATGACCCTGACAAGACGGCCTCAGCCGAGGCTCAGATTTCGATCCTTAAGCAAGGGCGAAGGCCAGTTGAGGTTTACTGTACGGAGTTTCGGAGGTTGGCCCATGATACCCAGTGGAATGACCCAGCCCTGAGACACCAGTACCGAAGAGGTCTTTCTAACCAGATAAAGGACCAACTGGTACAATATCCCTTGCCTGATAGCTTGGATCAGCTCATGCAGTTATCCATCCGGGTGGATAGACGGCTGAGAGAGCGTAGGCTTGAAAGGGAGACTGAGATTTCCTTCCTTCCCAAGGGAACCTCAGACTCTGAGGAATTTTCTGAGGAGCCTATGCAGATTGGGGCTACCCGCCTCTCCTCGCGTGAGAAGACGCGGAGGAGACAGCAGGGGTTGTGTTTGTACTGTGGGAATAAAGGTCATGTGGTAGTATCATGCCCAGAAAAGCCGGAAAACTTCAGGGCCTGAGGGTGATGGGAAATAGCCTGTCAGGCCAGAAGTCAGAATTTCCCAAGAAGACTTTTATCATTCCGGTGACCTTGAAGATCCTCGGTCAAACTGTCAAGACTGAGGCCTTTGTGGACAGTGGGGCCGACGGGGTTTTTATGGACCGCCAATTCGCCCTGAAACACTCTGTTCCCTTAGTACCCTTGGCATCGGAAATTGAGATTTGTGGGTTAAACGGGGAACCATTATCCCAAGGTAAAATTACTTCTTGCACTAGCCAGATTTCTTTGTTTATTGGAGCCACACACTCTGAAAAATTGTCCTTTTATGTGACTGTCTGTACTTTTGCCCCATTGGTGTTGGGGTTACCCTGGTTAAGGGCCCACAATCCTCAATTTGACTGGGTCTCTGGGGAGATTCTTAGTTGGGGTACTGATTGTTTCAGGAGTTGCTTGAGCCTTCCAGTCAGGCTCTCGCAGCTAAGTTTGCCAGCATTGCCAGGGTGTTATGCAGACTTTGCGGACGTGTTCTCCAAAAAAGTTGCAGAGGTACTACCTCCCCATCGCCCCTATGACTGTGCCATTGATTTGTTGCCAAATGCTAAGCTTCCCAAGAGCAGGTTGTACTCCCTGTCACGTCCTGAGACTCAGGCTATGGCAGAGTACATTCAGGAGAACTTGGCTAAGGGATTTATCAGACCTTCACAGTCTCCAGTTGGGTCGGGGTTCTTCTTCGTGGGTAAAAAGGACGGTTCGTTGCGACCCTGCATCGACTTCAGGGAATTGAACCGTATCACGATTAAAAACTCATACCCACTGCCTCTCATTTCGGTCTTGTTTGACCAGCTTCGTACTGCCACCATTTTTTCTAAGATTGACCTACGCGGTGCGTACAATCTAATCCGAATAAGAGAGGGGGATGAATGGAAGACTGCCTTTAATACCCACTCAGGGCATTATGAATATTTGGTGATGCCTTTTGGGCTCTGTAATGCCCCGGCAGTCTTCCAGGATTTCATGAATGATGTGCTCAGGGAATATTTGGATAGATTCTTAGTTGTATACTTAGATGACATCCTAATCTTCTCCCATTCCCTGGAGGAACATCGGAAGCATGTACGCTTAGTCCTCCAGAAACTCAGAGACCACCGGCTTGGGGCGAAGCTGGAGAAGTGCGAATTTGAAATTCAGCAAATCGCATTTCTAGGATATATTATCTCCCCAGAAGGTTTCCAAATGGAGGGTTCCAAGGTACAGGCAGTCCTGGATTGGGTGCAGCCCACTAGTTTGAAGGCGCTTCAGCGTTTCCTGGGCTTTGCGAATTTTTATAGACGATTTATCGCTGGATTTTCGTCTATAGTGGCGCCCTTGGTGGCACTCACTAAGAAAGGGGCGGATGTTGCTCACTGGTCTTGTGAGGCTAAAGCGGCTTTTGCCCGTCTCAAAAGGGCATTTGTTTCGGCCAAGGTGCTGCGACACCCAGATCCAGAGCGTCCTTTTGTGGTGGAGGTGGATGCCTCTGAGATGGGTATTGGGGCAGTGCTTTCTCAGATGGGAGTGTCTGATAATCGCCTTCATCCCTGTGCTTACTTTTCCCGTAAATTTTCGCCTGCCGAGATGAATTATGACGTGGGTAACCGGGAATTGTTGGCTATTAAGGACGCACTCGAGGAGTGGAGACACTGGCTTGAGGGGGCTAAGTTTGTGGTCTCAATTCTCACTGACCATAAGAATCTGGCATATTTAGAGTCAGCGAAGCGTCTCAATGCCAGGCAGGCACGATGGGCTTTGTTTTTTGCTCGCTTTAATTTTTTGATAACATATCGCCCTGGGTCAAAAAACATCAAGGCTGATGCGCTCTCGCGGAGTTTTGCTCCAATCCAGGAGACCACCGAGGAGCCGTTGCCCATTGTTTCCCCATCATGTATTAAAGTGGGCATTACCCAGGACCTCTTATCATTAGTCCTTAGAGCACAGGAGCAGGCTCCTCCAGACCTTCCGGTAGGTCTTTTGTTTGTACCTCCTAGGTTAAGACAGCGAGTGTTCCTGGAATTCCATGCCAAGAAGTCGGCAGGTCACCCGGGTATTGCCAGAACTCGGGAGTTGCTATCTAGGGCGGTGTGGTGGCCCTCGGTGGCTAAGGATGTGGATCAGTGGGTTCGGGCATGTGACATCTGTGCCCGAAATAAGACTCCTAGAGGGGTTCCTGTTGGCCCATTACATCCACTCTCTATCCCATCTAAGCCATGGACCCACATTTCAATGGATTTTGTGGTGGACTTGCCCAAATCCTCGGGGATGACAGCCATCTGGGTTGTCGTTGACAGGTTTTCGAAGATGGCACACTTCGTTCCACTGGTTGGGCTGCCATCAGCCAAACGCCTGTCTGAATTATTTATGCTGCATGTTGTGCGTCTCCACGGGTTGCCACTTGATGTGGTCTCTGACCGCGGATCCCAGTTTGTGGCCAAATTCTGGAGGGCATTTTGTTCCGATCTCCAGATTTCTGTCAGCTTGTCGTCAGGCTACCATCCGCAGTCTAATGGGCAGACTGAAAGGGTGAACCAGTCCTTGGAGCAGTTCCTCAGGTGTTATGTCTCCAAGTGTCAGACTGACTGGGTTGCTCATCTGTCCATGGCGGAGTTTGCCTATAACAACGCGGCTCACTCTGCTACAGGGATCTCTCCCTTCCTTTGTGTGTATGGGCATCATCCTAAGGCCAATTCTTTTGACCCCCTGGACTCCACGCCTGGTGGTTCCTCTGTGGTTTCGGTCCTTAGAGGTATTTGGCGGAAAGTGAAGAAAGCCCTTGTGTCTGTGTCATTAGTGACCAAAATGGTTTTTGATAAGCGGAAAAGACCCTGCAGCTTCAAATTAGGAGACTTCGTCTGGTTGTCTACCAAGAATTTGAAGTTGAGACAGCCATCTCATAAGTTAGGGCCCCGGTTCATCGGCCCTTATAAGATCACCAGGGTTATCAATCCTGTGGCATTTCAGTTAGATCTGCCCCGTTCTTTGGGTATCAATAAAACATTTCATTGTTCCCTTTTAAAACGGGCGATTAGTAATCCTTCTTCCAGTGGAAGACCTTCCCCTCTTCTGATACGTGGCCAGAGGGAGTTTGTTGTTGAAAGGATTCTTGACTCCAAGGTGGTTCGGGGTCGGCTGTCATTTTTGGTGCACTGGAAGGGGTATGGCCGGAGGAGCGGTCGTGGGTGCGCAGTTGTGATCTTCATGCCCCCAGACTGATACGCTCTTTCTTCTCGCAGTTCCCCGATAAACCCGGTGGTAGGGGTTCTTTGACCCCTCGTCAGAGGGGGGGTACTGTTAGGGTCTCCTGCCCTGTGCTGCCACGTCGTCATGGCAACCGGGAGACAAGTGCTAGTGGAGTAACCTGAGCGCAGCTTATACTCCGGTTCGGGTCTTTTGCTGTGCAGTGGTTATAGGCTCTGTGCACGGCAGGGGATCCGGTGCTGGTTTTTGTGCTCACAGTCTGTGAGGTCTGAGTGGGGCGTGGACAGCACCTGCTTTATAAGGCCTCTTTTCAGGGTAAGCAGATGCTGCTGAATCTTTGTTGGTTAGTCAGTTCATGAAAGTTAGCCAGTACTGTGTAGCTTTGTATTTGTTTGTTGCTTACTGCAAATAGGCCTGGGGATTTGGTATTACACTCTGCCAATCCAGACCTAGCAGTAAGACTGGAGTCAGTCGTTTAGCTTGCTGGGGTTCTGTTACTACTCTGTGAACTTAGCAAGTTTGCGACTGTATTCTAAGACTTGCCTGTCTAATCCTGTCTCACTGTGCTAGGTGTCAGGGGTCAGTTTAGTGGCAGTAAGCTAAAACCTGTGCACTGCAAGTGAGAATTAGGATTGTGGAGAATCTCCTTGTGTCTATCATTCCATCTCTGACCAAGGAGTTTACTGCCACACCCGTTGGTAACCCTTTAGGGTTTTGCTGTTGCCCTTAGCAACAGCATTTCGGGTTCTCTACGTATTAAAACACAACATCTTGCTTTTTTCCATCTGAGCAGTTCTAATACAAGGGAGATACCCAGTTCCTTAGCCTCTGGGCTTCTCTGTTCACTTTGTGTGTATTTTGTTACCCTATCACCTTCTGTGTACGTTATGTCATATTCCCCAGTTTGTCTGTGAGTCCATTTGTTTTGCATAACAGTTCAAACACCAGTACATTCCTGCAGACACTGGAGTGCATAACAGTTCTGACACCAGTACTTTCCTGCAGGCACTGGTGTGCATAACATTCGCTCTGTAAATTTCATCGCATCGCAGTGATTTTCCGCTTAGTGCGCATGCGCAATGTCCGCACTGCGACTGCGCCATGTAAATTTGCTAAGAAGTTAGGATTTTTACTCACGGCTTTTTCTTCGCTCAGGCGATCGTAGTGTGATTGACAGGAAATGGGTGTTTCTGGGCGGAAACAGGCCGTTTTATGGGTGTGTGTGAAAAAACGCTACCGTTTCCGGAAAAAACGCGGGAGTGGCTGGAGAAACGGAGGAGTGTCTGGGCGAACGCTGGGTGTGTTTGTGATGTCAAACCAGGAACGAAACTGACTGAACTGATCGCAGATGACGAGTAAGTCTGAAGCTACTCAGAAACTGCTACGAGGTGTGTAATCGCAATATTGCGAATACGTCGTTCGCAATTTTAAGATGCTAAGATTCACTCCCAGTAGGCGGCGGCTTAGCGTGAGCAAATCTGCTAAAATCGGCTTGCAAGCGAACAACTCGGAATGACCTCCATGGTTTTGCCCAACTGCTAAAAAATTTCCTGCTGCGATCAACTTGGAATTACCCCCATGGTATTGTCCATTAGAGAAAGATTTTGCTTTTGCGATTCATGCTGAATTTTGGTGCCATGTCGTGTGTTACAAATTCTTTATTGCAGAATGGGACTCAGGCCCACAGTCACTAAGCTATACAATAGTGAAAACGTGATCCAAAATCAGTCGTTTTTACGTGATGCCACAACAGACAGCCAAAAATTCAGAATTTTTCTTTTGTCTCCATAGTTCATAAATAGTCCCTAGATGTATATTTCTCAAAAACATTTGCTATGTACACTCACAACCCTTACAGTTGTATTATATGTATAGATAATATAGATCTAACTCTTACTGCTGTTCAGGATGGCTGTGTAATAACAGTCCAAGAGAAGGAATTATTCATAGGCACTGGAAATAGATTTATTCATAAATGACAAGTAATGTTATATTGTAATATTAGTATTAACAGAGACTACATTTGGACCAGGGGCGGAACTCTGGGAGGCAGTGGAGTCGGCTGCCGCCGGGCTCCTGACCTCAAGGGGGCACATCGCCTCCACTGACTCCCGCTGCCTGACCGCTCACTGGGCTGCTGCTGTCTGTGAGGGGAGGAGAGTGCAGCGTGCGCCTCTCCTGCCCCTCACTCTCCAGCGGCGGCGTCACGCTACAATTAGCTTTGATTGGCTCACGGACCGGCGCCTAATTGAAGAGAGACACAGCCGCCGGAGAGTGAGGGGCAGGAGAGGCGCACGCTGCGCTCTCCTCCCCTCACAGACAGCAGCAGCGCGGTGAGCAGCACAGGGGAAGGGGGTCCTCATGTATATCTGGCACTGGGGGCATTGCTGGCACTGTGGGGACATGTATACCTGGCACTGGGGGGCATATCTGGAACTGTGGGGACACTGGCATTGGGGCTGTGGGGGCTCCTGCGTATAGTTATGTCTATGAGTAGTTTATGGACATTTACTGTATTTGCGGTTCATTATCCATGCGGTGGGAATCCTGAGGATACCTCCCATCTGAGCAGTTTGAAATAGTCACAGCCCACCTGTTCGAATCCACCTATGACCTTTTGTTATAATGTAGAGGGACATTCCTGTGTCCAATGAACAATGAGATTGTAGGGCCCTTTGTAGTGTACCGTATGTTGTGTATATAAAGGCCACTGTCCCCTGACCGGCCAGTACTCTCTCTCATCAACATTTATCTCTGATAATTGGAGGACTGGATCCGGTTGCGCTAGCAAGTGTTCCCCCGTATGGTATGTTTCTCTGTGGCCACTTTGTTACCCGTTTCATGTAAGCCATTCATTCTTATTTTATGTATTTGTGTTTACGATCGTTCGCTATTGTGTATATTTCTGTTTAGTTATTCTGTTAGTTATTAATGTTAGGACTGTAGTGTATAAGCTGTAACTGTTTCTTTTCCCTTTTACTTACTAAAATCATCTAGTAAAGGTGTTGGAACCTTAGCAAGGAGTGTGCGTTTCACCATTTATTACTAAGGGTTTATGAGCATCTCAATCGCTCAAACAGCTTGCTTAAATATCAAGGTTAACCAGTGTTATATCATTACAGTATCTCAATACTAAGATTTACAGTATAAGCATACTCAGTGTTTAAGGTTTAAAAGGTTATAATCTGTGTGTACGCTCGCTGTGTGTATTCCGTACACCCAGTGCAGCGTGTGTACGTAACTTGCGTACCACGTGCAAGGTCTTTGTACGCAAATAGCGTACAGAGTGCGTAGCACGTGCACGTGGTTTAGCGGCCATTACGGCTTCACGGTATTAGTAAATAGCTTGTGTTAAAAGGTAAATATTTAGCTTTATCAATTGGGAGCTCGTCCGGTCCACCTCATATCCGCAGTCAAGCGAAAACAGGCAGACTTTATCGATCAGCAAAGGGCGGAAAAGGTAGTATCCCCTGTATCCGTGTTTGTGGTTGGGGATACAACAGTAGTGCTGATCGGATAAGCGTCTGCGTCTGCTTTGCTTGGTTTGTAGGGATGCTGGTGGGACCCAGAACAGGAAGGTAAGAACATACAGCTATAAGTTTCGGTTTGGCGCCAATTGCGCACACAATACACGCACACACACCTGTATTTTTATGTTGTGTATTTTCGCATAGTCACTCTCCTGTTGCCATTAGAATTGATTGTTAGACACGTGCTGAGGAAATTTGGTGCTATTTAGTTGAGATTATAAAGAATAACATTTTAAGGGAGTAATTATAAAAAGCACGCACGCAGAATAGCAGATACTGTGTGGTGCTCGGTAAGCGATTACAGTTGAACATCGTTTACATTTATAGAAGTGTGTTATTTGCGTTACTGTGAGCGTATCTGGACTTTGTGCATACGTGTCTCGGGCAACGTGCGAGGTTACGTACGTGACGCAAAGGCGTACACACGTAGCGTATATTACGCAACCTGCGTACGGATACGCCCACTAAACTCAAATCACACGATAGCATTGTTTTAGTGTGGGCGGTATAGTAGCCACGCGATAATAGCACAAGTTTGTTCAGTTTCCAAAAGTTTTAGTTTAAAGAGAACCTTTTTCTATTGCAAAACCCAGGGATTGAACTACTGCCTGAATGAAAGGAATTTCTGTACAGAAAAATCAGTGTGCATATGGGTGAATAGGAGTGAGTGTGCAAATAAAGGTATTCTTTTGTGAACCCAGAAATCGGGATCCCGTCGGAGACCACATCAGATGAATGGACACTTGGTGTCGTGGGACTGGCTTGCCCGCGTTAACAATATATAAGGTAAAGGAGCAAGTAGTATTCGCAGACAAAAAAGAACTGCGAAGGTTAAAGCGCAGCCCAGGGGGTTGGCGTAGTACCCATATAGGCACAAGTTGAGCTCCGGCTGAAGGTTTCGCAGCCTAAACAACCGATTCTGCTGGTCGTAAGGCGTATAAATAATAGCTATTTATACGAAGTGCGACTGTACCGCATGTAATTGTGTGCATTAGTTTGTTACCTTGATACCCATTAAAAATTTACTGTGGGATCATAAACGCTATTTGTACATTCTAACGTGATTTGTGTAGATTTTTGTTATTTTAAGGGAGTTTCGCTGTTCACTCAGGAAATCTCCAACAACCAATATTTACTGGGGAGGGTAGCATACTCCCACACGCCCCAGTAAATAGAGGTTACAAAAAGATCCCGAGATTGGGTACGACCAGCGGTGGACACATTGCTGTAATTTGTATTGGCCAATAGGGGCGTGAGTGAGTGAAGGCACTCGTTGAACTTTCACCTTCGCCTTACCGCGGGGAACTTGGTTTGTTTTGTAAGAATTTGCTGAAACGGCAATATCTTCAAACAATGGGGGCCAGTTGCTCAAAGAAGGGACGACCAACAAGGGCTCACGTTGGTGTTTGTTGGCCCAAAGGGTCAGCACGGTATATAATGTGTGAGAAATACGGATCACACACACAGGTATTATGCAAAGAATGGGAACGAATGACTGAGGATGATGAAGAACAGTTCCCCAGGGTGGGCAGTTTGAATCCTGAGGTATTGCAAAATCTAAGAAAAAGGATAGGTCTAATAAAATCTGCAAAACAGAGGATTAGACATTATGATTGTTTACAGTTATGGCAACAGGAGAGTGAAATACAACAGGAATTAGCTCAAAAAGCAAATTCAAATCCTGGTAGAAGTCTGATAGCAACGGCAACACCACCGTATATAGTAGGGGAAAAAGTGGCTGCAGAGAATGGCAAACGGGTATACGAATAGGGTGCACTTAATAAATGTAGTAGTGATAAGAGTAAAATGAATGTTAATACAAATGATGCTAATGCTAACCCGTGCAAGTTGTATCCCATTTTAAACTTCCCTCAGGAATGCGACCAGGAAGATGAGCCCACTACGATTTCAGCTCTCTCTCTAGCGGCCACCATAAACGATACTCCAGTGGGCACGGCCCAACCAGTAAGAGCGGTAGCGAAGGCCCATAGTGCAGGGACAGGTGAGGTTGTGTCTACAGGTAAGTACGGCACTGTACAATATGCTGATAATGTTACACCGCACAGTGAAGAATCAACCCAGAGTGAGGTAATTGATCTTAATCCTGTCAGGGTGATAGCGGTCCCCAATGGGAAGACCGACGCAAATGGAGTCACACCCATAAGGAATATTGCAATGCATTGTCCTTGGTCCTGGGCAGAATTAAGAACAATTTTGTCTGAAATTCCTGATCCCAGAAAAGATCTAGCCGCATGTCAGAGGTTCATTAAGGACCTAGGTAACTCCACTGAACCTAACAACAAAGATTGGCGGACACTACTGCGGGCATGCCTGCCCTCTAGTATTGACCCTGTAAAATTAATTACGGATTGTAAGTTAGATGCAGAGGTAGCTCTCACTGACGAGTACAATCAGGAAAATGTTAGACAGATCAATCTGCAGTTAGGAGTATACTTCCCAGCCGTTGTAAAATGGAACAAAATTTTCTCCATTAAACAAATGGAAGGGGAAGCTGCTTCTGACTATTTCCACCGGGCACTTGAGGAAATGGCTAGATATACTGGGATCATGGACATTGAGGCAAATATACATCATAGAGAGGTAGTGGTGTCCTTATTGATGGACGGTTTAAAGGAAGTATTAAGGAACAGGGTACAAACCACTCAACCTAACTGGAGAGGTATGTCGGTGGCCACTTTAAGAGAGACTGCTGTCGGGCACGACAGGAACATCACAAGACGCAGGGAGTCACAGGGTGATAAGCTGATGGCCATAAGTATCCAAGCCCTTACAACAAGGCCGCCTCAGTCTAAACCTCAGACCCCTGGTGGTAAGCCGTATATGGTAAAATGTTACAATTGTAGCAGGGAAGGACATTTTGCACGTAACTGCACCAATAGAAACTCACACAATGTATATCGACCCCCTAGACCAGAGCATGACACACAATATGACACACGTAGATGGGATCAGGGACCGCAGAGACGGAGTTATGAGCCACACGAAGGGGAAACAAAAAGGTACCCACCAAGAAGAGACTGGCAAGTCTCTGATAATCCCCAGATACCCCCTTCACATGTTGTAGCTGCCAATGCACTCCAGGGAGGTCACCACATACAATAGGGGTGGGGCCACACCTGTAGTTTGCAGCCAGTGAAATTAATTGCGAGCCTTGGAAGTGAACCCCAGGTCACAATTGATGTAGCTGGTAGATCTCTACCTTTCCTTGTAGATAAATCAGTGATAAATTCAACAGTGGAAATGAAGACCAGTGGTACGACAATTCCAGCCATGGGAGTAACGGGAGTAGTACAACACTACCCTTTAAGCAAACCAGCAGAGATTACGATAGGGCCTTTACAGACCAAGCATTCTTTTCTGCTGGCTGCATCGGCTCCGACTAATCTACTTGGTAGAGATTTACTGTGCAAAATGGGATGTGTCATATATTGTACTCCTGAAGGTGTTTTCTTAGATATACCTGAGAATCACGCTCAGGAAGTGCAGGATATGTTAGATACCCCACAAAGGTTAATGACGCATACTGCTGTTACAGATAGGTGTCCGTCCAAGGTAGAGGAAATTATTTCCCAGATACCGGAATCACTTTGGACCAAGGATGGACAAGACACTGGATTAATGGCAAATGTAGCTCCTGTAGTAGTACAAGTAAAAGATGGTAGGATAGCTCCAAAAATCCCACAGTATCCTCTGAAGCCAGAGGTGGAGTTAGGAGTTTACCCAGTAATACAGCGCTTGCTACAACAGGGCATTCTGGTTAGGACATCCAGCACTGCCAATAGTCCCATCTTCCCTGTGAAAAAGAGTGGGGGGAGGGGTTACAGATTAGTGCAGGATCTAAGGGGGATCAACAAAATAGTTGAGAGCCAATTCCCCGTAGTGCCAAATCCAGCTGTCATCCTTATGCAAATCCCTCCCACTGGCAAATTTTTCACTGTAATTGACCTCTGCTCCGCTTTCTTCTCGGTACCTCTGCACCCTGACAGCCAATACTTGTTTGCATTCACATATAGAGGAGTACAGTACACCTGGACTCGTTTACCACAAGGTTTCATCAACAGCCCAAGTATTTTCTCACAAGCTTTGTATGATTGTTTACAATCCTTTCAACCTGAGAGCGGATCAATATTAATACAGTATGTAGACGACTTACTGCTGTGTTCTGATTCACTCGAATCGTCCTTGAGAGATACGAAACAGCTTCTGTTTCATCTTTACAGGACACAAGGTTTCAAAGGACAAGTTACAATTATGCCAAACCAAGGTAAAATATTTGGGGCATTGTTTGACACAAGGACTGAGACACCTCACTACTGATAGAGTACAAGCAATTCACGACATGACTCTGCCGCAGACTCAGCAACAGATTCGCACATTCCTAGGAATGTGTGGGTACTGTCGTAACTGGATCCCAGGATTTTCCATACTGGCCCTACCTTTACAGGAGATGGTCTAATCAAACAAACCAGATCGGATCTCGCACACAGATGAGTCTGAACTGGCATTTGAAAGACTCAAGCAGTGCCTAACGCAGGCACCAGCATTAGGTATGCCAGATTATGGAAAACCCTTTGAACTGTACGGTACGGAAAATGCTGGATGTGCGGCAGGTGTCTTAACCCAGAAGCACGGTGATGCCAGCAGGCCAGTAGCCTACTACAGCGCTCAGCTAGACACGGTAGCGCGATCCCTCCCCACATGCTTGCGTAGTGTTGCAGTGATAGCATTGCTAGTGAGTAAAAGCGAAGATGTAGTGCTAGGACACAGCCTCACAATTCATACACCTCATGCAGTGTCAGCATTATTAAATTCTGCCCAAACCAGTCACGTCTCATCCGCACGGTTTACAAGGTGGGAATTGGCATTGATGGCCCCTGTAAACATCACCATAAGGAGATGCAGCACACTAAATCCTGCAACATATCTCCCAGGTGTGCCTGGACAGGCACAAAGGGTGGGGGATGAGAGTGATGGCGAAGGAGGTTTTAGTACAGACACTGACTCACATAATTGTATGGAATATTTGACCCAAAATTTCACGGCAAGGCCTGACATCAGTGACAATCCACTGGAAAGTGTAGATTTTACTTTCTACACTGACGGTAGTTGTCATAGACAGACGGACTCGGGAGACTTGTGTACTGGATACGCAGTCGTAGATGACAAAGGTAGCTTAGAAGCGGAACCCCTAGGCCCACCACACTCAGCACAAGTTGCAGAGCTGGTTGCTCTAACCAGAGCGTGTGAATTGGCTAAAGGTAAGTCAGCCAATATCTACACAGATTCTAGGTACGTCTTTGGAGTAGTTCATGATTTTGGAGCCCTATGGCGCCTTAGAAATTTCATGACGGCAGCTGGCACACCCGTGGCGCATGCAACCCACATCAAAAGACTTTTAGCAGCAATACAGGAACCTGACAGAGTGGCTGTTATCAAGTGTAAAGCCCACACGTACAGCCAAGACCCAGTGTCACTTGGTAACAGCCGAGCAGACGAAGCTGCTAAATCAGCAGCCAGCACCCCCATGCAGACAGACACCACACGACTGATGGTATTTAATACTGTAAACACACAGAAATTGTGTGAAATGCAAAATTTGTGTTCACCACAAGAAAAGACAGTTTAGAGATTCAAAAGGATATGGCCAGGAGTTCTGAGGACTCTGGACAGATGGACAGGGTAAGCCAGTGGCACCCAGAGCATACCTCCCAAGTCTAGCGGAAGCGGCACATGGGCTGACTCATCTAGGCAAAGAAGGAATGTGCAAGTTGGTAAGAGCCTATTGGTGCGCGCCAGGATTTTCTTCCCATGCGGGTAAAAGAGCGATGACATGTCTCACCTGCTTGAGGAAGAATATCATAAAGGCAATACCAACAGAGACATCCCATATCCCTCCTACAGATGGTCCTTTCCAGGTAATACAAATTGATTTTATACAATTACCAACTTTTAGAAATTTAAATTATGTATTGGTTTGTATTGATGTGTTTTCAAATTGGGTTGAAGCATTCCCCGCTGCCACAAATACCGCTACGTTTACCGCAAAGAAAATTGTGCAGGAATTTGTGTGTAGGTACGGTATCCCTAGGATAATTGAAAGCGATAGGGGTACCCATTTTACAGGTGAAGTCTTTCAGGTAATGTGTAAATTGATGGGAATTAATAGTAATCTGCACACTCCGTATCGCCCCCAGGCGAGTGCGAAAGTGGAAAGAGTAAACAGCACTATTAAGAACAAATTGAGCAAGGTGATGGCTGACACAGGATTGTTGTGGCCGGAAGCTTTGCCACTTGTATTGCATAGCATCAGAACCACTCCCAGGTCCCCTCTTAATCTGTCTCCCTTTGAAATTCTTTTTGGTCGACAACCCCATGTAATGATTGACCCCCAGGATGATTTGAAATGTAACAATGAAGTAACTGTAAAGTATCTGGTTAAGATGAGTAAGCAGTTAAAGAATCAAAATTATAATCTAAAGCTAGTGATTCCTGATCTGCCAGATAGTAACTGTCATGACATTGAACCTGGGGATTATGTAATGATTCGAAACTTTCTACGCTCAGGTTGCCTTATTGACAGATGGGAAGGACCATATCAAGTCTTATTGACCAGCACGACAGCATTAAAGGTTGCAGAGAGAAAGACTTGGGTTAATTCGTCTCACTGTAAGAAGGTCGCTGACCCAGAGAGGTCCCGTGACAAAGAACAGACGGTAGAGGAAATTGTATCGTTAGAGTGTCTGTTTCAGGAAGGTTGAGACGGCACCTGAGCACTGAAAACAATAAGATCGGAGGCGGTTGTCGAACCAAGATTTCTTTTTCCCCTTTTGTTATTTTCTCCAGTTCCCATCTCCCTCCTATTCTCCTCCCTCCTTCTTATTTTTCTCCTTTCCCTCCTCTAAGATGGACTTGCCCCAAGAGACTGTGTTCCGGATTTTCCTGTTGACCCTGTTGTTGACCAGAGCAGTCTGTTTCGGCAAGAGTACCAGAGAGGCCAAAGAGGGATCTGGAATGGGATCTGATGATCAGGATGGAGGCGTAGAGTTCCAAGAACAACACAATCACCGAGCAAAGGCGAGTATCAGAAAACGATCTGGTAGCCATGTTATCAATAGACATTGTGAAGGATTGTTAGCTGAAGAAAACTGTATTTGTAGGAATTGTGACAACATAGTTGAGGACAGCTGCATCAAAGAATGTCAGTCCCGTTTTAATATCAATATGGACCGGCATCCATTGAGTGACTATCACTCATTGGTGGGTAAAGTGTTAAACCAGACAGACTGTTGGGTGTGCTCACAAGTACCTCAAGGTCATAGAAAGTCAGGACTAGTGCCATATCCTTTAACGGTAGATGAGGTACTTGAGTTAAAGGATGGGAGACCGGTGGACAAGAGATTTTTATATTTCTAGTCCTCCTAGTTTGAGGCTCCATCAATACCATGTAGACAGGTCCCTAATATGTTTTAACATTTCCAATCCCCGAAAGCCGGGAAATTGGGAAGTGTCATGGAACAACCAAACCATGACCTTTTCACACAGAGCCGACAGAATACCCATCGATTCAGAACTTATACGCCACATAGCCGACAGTGGAAAATATTTCCAGTATAGGTACACCCTAGGAAATAGGATCATGCGAGTTGGAGAAGTATCACCAGGATACTGTGCACATGTCATACAGCCTGATACGTGTACTAGGCAAATTAGAGAGTTTGGGATAGGACTGTTTTCATGGAAGGTTTGTAATATGGTTATGTCATTTTCTATCTCATATGTTCTCCCCGATGATTCATATTTCATATGTGGGAGAAAGGTGTATAAGTGGCTTGCCCCAAACTCAGAGGGATTGTGTTACGTTGGAAAAGTACTGCCTGAAGTAATGACCATTGCCCATAACAAAATAAAAGACATTCACCGCAGTGCCCAAGCTCCTTACACTCACACTCATTCCGAACACATCGTTAAAAGACACCTTGTAGATAGGACAGAGCATGCGGCCTCTGATTTGATTCACGAATCCACCGGGATTCAATTCCTACTCACGTTAGATATCACCCGTACCGCCAGAGGAGTTATAAATTATAGGTATATATCTGCGCTAGCGAACCTGTTAGATAATATCACCGAGATGTATGATGACACCTTCAGGTATACCGGGAGAGAATTGCAGCTTACAAAACGGAACTGGTACAGCACAGGATGGTTCTAAATTACCTCACAGCAGTGACAGGAGGGTATTGTGTCACCCTAGCAACTCAGTATGGTGTGAAATGTTGTACATATATCACAAATAGCACTGAAGACCCATCAGAGGTCATAGATCAAAAGACGGACGATATCTTGCAATTGAAATGGGAGTTCCGAAGGAGGCACAACCTAACCCTTGCTTCTGTGGGTAATGAACTAACCGGCTGGGTATCATGGTTGAACCCACGAAATTGGTTCTCAGGTTTAGGAGAATGGGCTCAAAATGTTATCGTTACTGTAGGGAAGTTCCTCCTATGTATCCTAGGAATTGTCGTAATGATTGGTCTGATATTCAGATGTGTTCGGATTCTAACAAATTGCAAGCGTAGTACCAAATTGATGAGTCTGAGGAGTGAGGGCATTGTAACAACTACTAATTTGATATATGACCCGTCAATCGAGACAATGTTGTGATAAAATGTGATTCCACGGTCCATTTCTTTCACCCGTTTCTCCTTTGATTTTCTCTGAGGTACCAAGAGATCCACCTGGAAGAAGAATTTGATGACCTTTTATACAAGACCACTGATGAACTGTGTCACAGACACCTAATGAGCTTTTAGAGACTGTAATTCTTTTTATGGACACTTGAAAAAGCTTTTTGTTTGCCATTTAACCTTAAAGCTACAGTAAAGATCCGACGATCCCGACAAGACACCAGACAAGACATCAACAAGACCTCAATCGGCGACTGTATACTAAATCTCACATAGTTATATGACTGCATTTATAACACTTGTTTCTTATCTTCATCTCTACAACCTCCAGGTAGTATCCCACATAGTCGACAGGTGATTTTCCACATACTAGCATCCACATACTCTCCCCCTTCATGTATCATTAACTAAAGTGCATCCCATTTGTTGTAACCAAAAGCCGAAAAGAGCTCGGTAGAGTTTGACAGCCCATCCACAGACCCTTGATACGGGATAAGAAGGATTCAAATGTATACTTCGCAATACCTCGAAGCTTGATTTAGAACACGTACGGCACGATGATACATGACCCCTCAGACATGGATTCCATACACACATGCTTTCACTATCTCACTAGGTCATATCTTTCCCACCTTCTCCTCTTCTCCCTCTACCCAATCATAAAAAGGTATTTAAATGATGACATATATTTTTCTGTTTGAATTGTTTAGGAAGGGGCAGTTATTGGTGACTGCCAAAGGGTGGACTGTCAAAGTCGAAAAATATCGCTATTCACTAATGCCTTGTACTAACCCCAATGCGCACGCCCGCTGCTCGTACATGCAGTCTGCCGTACGTGCACGTGTCCGCAAATTGCGTACACTCGCTCCGGCGATTACGCGCGTGACATGCGTATTTATGGTAGAGTTTATGGGCTTCTAGCGGGCGACTCGTTTATAGCATAGTTAACCCATATAGCGTGTTTTATAGGTAATATTCCCCTTAATCATATCTGCGAGTATGTTTAGCGTAAATGGTTCATGGACTTGGGAATTCCTCTTTTCATGATACGAAGGGTCTGACAAAGGTTGAACAGTGGTGTCTGGTACCTAACTGAAGAGTATTTTTATTAGAAACAATGCGGTGCTGCTTAGGTAGAGATTAATCGCTCCTGCGTATAGTTATGTCTATGAGTAGTTTATGGACATTTACTGTATTTGCGGTTCATTATCCATGCGGTGGGAATCCTGAGGATACCTCCCATCTGAGCAGTTTGAAATAGTCACAGCCCACCTGTTCGAATCCACCTATGACCTTTTGTTATATTGCAGAGGGACATTCCTGTGTCCAATGAACAATGAGATTGTAGGGCCCTTTGTAGTGTACTGTATGTTGTGTATATAAAGGCCACTGACCCCTGACCGGCCAGTACTCTCTCTCATCAATATTTATCTCTGATAATTGGAGGACTGGATCCGGTTGCGCTAGCGAGTGTTCCCCCGTATGGTATGTTTCTCTGTGGCCACTTTGTTACCCGTTTCATGTAAGCCATTCATTCTTATTCTATGTATTTGTGTTTACGATCGTTCGCTATTGTGTATATTTCTGTTTAGTTATTCTGTTAGTTATTAATGTTAGGACTGTAGTGTATAAGCTGTAACTGTTTCTTTTCCCTTTTACTTACTAAAATCATCTAGTAAAGGTGTTGGAACCTTAGCAAGGAGTGTGTGTTTCACCATTTATTACTAAGGGTTTCTGAGCATCTCAATCGCTCAAACAGCTTGCTTAAATATCAAGGTTAACCAGTGTTATATCATTACAGTATCTCAATACTAAGACTTACAGTATAAGCATACTCAGTGTTTAAGGTTTAAAAGGTTATTATCTGTGTGTACGCTCGCTGTGTGTATTCCGTACACCCAGCGCAGCGTGTGTACGTAACTTGCGTACCACGTGCAAGGTCTTTGTACGCAAAGCGTACGGAGTGCGTAGCACATGGTTTAGCGGCCATTACGGCTTCACTGTATTAGTAAATAGCTTGTGTTAAAAGGTAAATATTTAGCTTTATCAGTGGGGACATATATATCTGGCACTGGGGGCATATTTGGCACTGTGGGGACACTGGCATTGGGGACATAGCTGGCACTGTGGGGACATATATATCTGGCACTGTGGGGACATATATATCTGGCACTTGGGGGACATGTATATCTGGCACTGGGGGCATTGCTGGCACTGTGGGGACATGTATACCTGGCACTGGGGTCACAGCTGGCACTGGGGAGACATGTATATCTGGCACTGGGGGCATATCTGCCACTGTGGGGACACTGGCATTGGGGGCATAGCTGGCACTGTGGGGACATATATATCTGGCACTGTGGGGACATATATATCTGGTACTTGGTGGACATGTATATCTGGCACTTGGGGGCATATCTGGCACTGGGGACACTGGCATTGGGGGATAGCTGACACTGTGGGGACATATCTGGCACTAGGGGCATAGCTGGCACTGTGAGGACATATATATCTTCACTGGGGGCATATCTGGCACGGGGGCATAGCTGGCACTGGGGGGGCATGAATATCTGGCACTGGGGGCAGAGCTGGCACTGTGTGGGGACATGTATATCTGGCACTTGGAGCATATCTGGCACTGTGGAGACACTGCATTGGGGGCATAGCTGGCACTTTGTGGACATATATATCTGGCACTAGGGGCATAGCTGGCACTGTGGGGGCATATATATCTGGCACTGGGGGCATATCTGGCACTGGGGGGACATGTATATCTGGCACTGGGGGGTCATGTGTATCTGGCACTGTGAGGCATATATGTATCTATCACTGTGGGGCATATATGTATCTGGCACTGTGGGGCATATATGTATCTGGCACTTTGGGGCATATATGTATCTGGCACTGTGGGGACATATGTTTCTGGCAGTGTGGAGGCACCCATTTTTTTACATTTTTATATGTATGTGGCACTGTACTGGGGCATTATATGTATTTGGCACTGTACAACATGACTAAAAATGGAGTTATGACACAAGGTCATACTCCTACAAATGTCATAACGAAAGGTGTGTGCACAAAATGGGGTGTAGCTTTGTGAAAAGTAGGCCACACCCCCATTTTTGCACGCGCGCCTAAGGTACGCGCATGATACTGGCTCTTACCCTTGACTACAGATCTTTTCTGGCTCTTTGCCTCTAACTGGTTGGCCACCCCTGTCCTAGTATATACAGAGAGCTGGCTGTGGCTACAGCTAGGGGGAGCTCCAGAACACAGCTCCTGCCCGGCCCTTCCAGATGAGCTGGCTGAGTGATGCTCTCTGTTCTTCCGTTGGGCTGATAGCAGCGGGTAGGCACTGGCAGCACTTGCCTCAAGCTGCACTGTTGAGGTGTGTGTAGTTGGAAAGGGGAGGGGTGCTGGGGGGTCTTTAATAACTGTTGGCTGCACTGTGTTTTATGTGTGCATGTTTAAGTGAGGTGTGTGTGTGTGTGTGTGTGTGTGTGTGTGTGTGTGTGTGTGTGTGTAAGTGAAGGAAGCATGTGGCATGTGTTTGTTTTTGTTTGTGTGAGTGCGTGTGTGTTTTTAAGTGAAAGAGGCATGTGTGCGTGTATGTGTGAGAGAGGCATATGTGTGTGTATGTGTGTGTGTATAAGGGAAAGAGGCATGTTTTTGTGTTTAAGTGAAGGAAGCGTGTGTGTGTGTTTAAATGAAGGAGGCGTGTGTGTGTGTTTAAATGAAGGAGGCGTGTGTGTGAGTTTAAGTGAAGGAAGCATGTGTAAGTGATAGGCGTTTTTGTAAGTGAGAGGCGTGTGTGAGAGGTGTGTGTGTAAGTGAGAGGCGTATGTGTAAGTGAGGATTGTGTGTGTTTAAGCGAAGGAGGCATGTGTGTGTTTAAGCTAAGGAGGCGTGTGTAAGTAAGGTGTGAATAAGTGAGAGGCGTGTGTGTGTTTAAGTGAAAGAGGCGTTTGTGTGTTTTTTATATATATACTGTATATCGGCATACCACTGCGCCAAAGCATCTACATTGTGACACGCTGTTGGGTGAGGGAGTACTGTAGGTGTGCTATAAAGGTGTCTATTTTATTCAGATGACTGACTTGGAGTGCCGTCCACTTTGTATGTGTATCTATATTACTATTTGGAAAGGTACCTGAGCACGCTGCTACTGTTCAACATGAGTGCCGGATAGCTACATATGAAGGGTGTGTGTGTATACAGTATGTAGTGGGGGCACCAACATTTATCATGCCTCCGGGCGACTGGGGCGAACTTACACCACTGATTTGGACATATTGGCCCTCATTCTGAGTTGTTCCCACGTTATTTTCCTTCGCATCGGTGCGATTTTCCGCTAACTGCGCATGTGCAATGTTCGCACTGCGGCTGCGCCAAGTAAATTTGCTAAGAAGTTTGGTATTTTACTCACGGCATTACAAGGTTTTTTCTTCATTCTGCTGATCGTAGTGTGATTGACAGGAAGTGGGTGTTTCTGGGCGGAAGCTGGTCGTTTTATGGGAGTGTGTGAAAAAACGCTGCCATTTCTGGGAAAAACGCGGGAGTGGCTGGAGAAACGGGGGGGGGGGGGGTCTGGGCGAACGCTGAGTGTGTTTGTGACGTCACACCAGGAACGACAAGCACTGAACTGATTGCACTGGAAGAGTAAGTCTCGAGCTACTCAGAAACTGCACAGAAAAATCTTTTCGCAATATTGCGAATACTTCGTTCGCAATTCTGCTAAGCTAAGATTCACTCCCAGAGGGCGGCGGCTTAGCGTGTGCACTGCTGCGAAAAGCGGCTAGCGAGCGAACAACTCGGAATGAGGGCCATTGTATGAGGGGGGTCCAATAAATATGGTAAAAAGATATTTCACTACGTAAATTTATTTGACTTTTATATATACAGTACGTATAATCAATAGTATGGCCTTGGTATAGATTATTCTTCCACATATTCCTCATACTTGTCATTTATTCCAACGGTATATCAAGGCATCGATCCCAGCATAGAAAAAAAATCAGTGTCAAGCGCCTGAAGCCGGGACATAACGTTTTGCTGAACTTCACCTTCAGTTGCAAACCGGCTTCCATCCAGGTGCTTATTCAATGAGCCACAGATATGGAAATCACTCAGTGCCTGGTAGGGTGTGTAGGGAGGATGGTCCAGTACCTCCCAATGGTAGTGCCGTAACAATTGACAGCTGCGGTTTGTTGAGTGTTGCATGACGTGCAGCAATACGACGCCTGTTTGCAGCCATACCAGACTTGCCTACCCTACCGCATTCAGTGGGAGGCTCCCGTTTTTTCACTGAGCCTCCCGCTGCCACGGAAACCTGCCTATAACTCCCGGTTTTTACGGGTTACTCTGGAAATTAGGACTGCGCATGCGCGACTACTGAAACACAGGGGGCGGGGCCTACACGGGACGCGTCATCGCCGTCATTGTGGGTAACACAGTGATGTTGTCCTGAGTGCAGAGCGAGGCAGTGAGAGCAGAGGGTCTTCACTGCAGCCGGCACCAGTGTGGGACGGGAGCTGCAGGCACAGGCAGAGGCGTGAGCACAGTGTGACACTGGGAGGGGGTGCGGGGTTAGCAATGCAGGGAGGCGCTGTGCTGTGTTACTGAGGCGCTCTCCCTGCTCAGCAACATTGAGGCCCCACCCCTCTCATAGGCTCCACCCCTCCCACGGTCCGCAATTACTCCCCTCTTCACCTCCACCTGCTACTAGGAGGATCCAGCACAGAGCTTCTGTAGGTAAGAGCTCAGTGTAATCATTATTTTCAAAGCTCAGCCACCAGTATGACAGGTCTAGGCTGATAAAGCTGAATATTTATCTTACTTAAAACCCTCTAAAAGGTGAAAGAACACAGTACGCTATTGGAGTATGGTATACCGTAAGGGTACGCACGTTGCGTAACAATCGCTTAGCCGTAGTCGAGACGCTCGAGCGTCACGTTCGCTCACGGCCAAGAGATCACAGGCAGGCACGCTATAGGCTGCCGACTAACGTAATGATATGTTACTAGCGTAGCGGATGCTTGGGACCACGAGGAGATCACAAGCGGCGCTGATGCTCACAATGTTAAACCTTTATAACTATACCATAAACAATGTATTTATGCAATAAACCTTGGTGCAGTGATAGGGTGTAAATGTAACACAGTGTAACCTTGTTAGTATGAGCGTATGTGACGCTCGGAGAACCCCTTAGCAATATAATAAACAGTCAAATACCGGTCTAAGGGTCTAACGCCTTTTAAGGAAATGAATGAACGTTCAAAAAGAATAATACAATACAAGTCATACACTACCAAAATAACATAGAATATCTAACCAAGTGACTACACATAAAATACAATAAAGGTACAATTACTATTAAAGGGGAAAGGAGAAAGAGAGAGAGAGAGAGTACGAGAGAGAATGGCTTATAACAATAAAGACAATATGGTTGCGGAGAAACTTACGCTCAAGGGAAACAATCGCATGCGCCTCTGGATATCCAGCTCCCGATTATCAGTGGTGAGAACCGTTGAAGAGAATAGAGAGCTGGCCCAGGTCGGCTTGTCCTTTTATACACTACACACAATACAGTACAATGGTCCCTATATTCTTATTGTTCATTGGACACAGGAATTCGTCTTCGCATTATAACAAAAGGTCATAGGTTGATTCATACAGGTGGGCTGTGACTATTTCCAACTGCTCAGGTGGGTGGGAAACTAGGTTTCCCGCCGCATGGATAATAAAGTGCAAATAATAGCAAATGTCCATAAACTTCTTATGTCCATAACTATTCGCACGAGCGATTAATCTGCTTCAAACCAACACCGGAATATTGCTAATTAAATACTCTTCCGATGGATACTAAACACCACTGTATAACCCCTGTCTGACCCTTCGTATCAAACAAAGAGGGATCTCTTTGTCTATGAACATGCTACCTTAACTAAACTTTCAGATTCTATCAAAGGGACCATAATCTACAAAATACATTATATAGTTAAAATATGTTACGAACAAGTCGCCCGCTAGACGCACATAAACTTTACCGTAAATGCGCACACCGTGCGCCTGCGGGTGCACGCAACAGCGAGTATGCGCACGCACGGCAGGGCTCACGAACGTGCAACAGGCACTCGCATGAGGTGCAAATATGGCAGTGTGTAGCGTGATATTTTTCTGACTTTGACAGTCCACCCTTTGGCAGTCACCAATAACTGCCACTTTCTAAAACATTTCAAAACGAGAAAAATATATGTCATGTGTAAATATTTCTATGGTTGGGTAGGGGAGGAGAGGAGAAGGTGAGAAAAGGGTATGACCTAGTGAGATAGCAGAAGCATGTGTGTATGAATCCATGTTTGGGGGGTCATGTATCATCGTGCCGTACGTGTCTTAAATCAAGCTTCGAGGTATTGCGAAGTATACATTTGAGTTCCTTCTTATCCCGTGGTACGGGTCTGTGGATGGGCTGTCAAACTTTACCGAGCTCTTTTCGGCTTTTAGTTGCAACAAAATGGGGGAGCACATTTTAGTTGATGATACATGAATGGGGGGGAATATGTGAGTGCTGATATCTGTGCCTGTATTCCCTATCGACTATGTGTGTCATTATCTGAAGGTTGTAGAGATGAAGATAAAGAACACTTATGGTAAATGCATTGATAAACTATGTGAGTTTAATATACATTTGCCGATTGATGTCTTGTCTTGATGTACATGTTGACTGTAGTCTCTTTGTGCTTTTGCTAATAAACGTAAGCAAAGCTTTATCAATGTCCATAGACTTACAAAAAGTGTTGGGCTAGCGTTTTCATTAAAGTACTAGGGACATGGGGGGTCTATGGCATAGTCCATCAGTTGTCTGTGTAAAAGGTTGTCAAAACTTCTTCTTTAATCTATCTGTTGTCTGCATACAAGGTCGTCAAATTCCTCTTCCAAGCGGGTCTTTTTACCTTGGAGAAAAATGAGAAACAGGTGAAAGAAACGGACCGTGGAATCACATTTTCATCACAACATTGTCTCTATCGTTGGGTCATAAATCACATCAGTCGTTGTTATTACAGTATCTTCACTCCTTAAACTCATCACTTGGGCGCTACGTTTGCACCTGGTTAAAATCCGAACGCATCTAAATATCAGACCGACCAATATGATGACACCCAGGACACACAAAAGGAATTTCCCTACATCCATGATAATACCCTGGGTCCATTCTCCTAAACCAGAGAACCAATTTCGCGGGTTCAACCATGACACCCAACTGGTCAGCTCATTACCCACAGTGGCAAGGGTGAGATTGTGTTTCCTTCGGAACTCCCATTTTAATTGGAGAATGTCGTCCATATTTTTGTCTATGACCTCGACCGGGTCCTCGGTGCTGTTTGTGATATACGTGCAGCACTTTATTCCATATTGAGTTGCTAGGGTGACACAATATCCACCCGTCACAGCTGTGAGATAATTGAGAATCATCCTATGCTGAACCAGTTCTGTTTTATAAGCTTGGAGCTCCCTTCCAGTATACCTGAATGTGTCATCATACATTTCAGTGATATTGTCTAATAAATTTGCAAGCGCAGATATATATTTATAATTTATCACTCCTCTGGCGGTGCGAGTGATATCTAACGCGATTAGGAATTGAATCCCGGTGGATTCACTGATCAGGTCAGAGGCCGGATGCTCTGTTCTCTCTATCAGGTGCCATTTAACGATGTGCTCGTAATGAGTGTGAGTATAAGGAGCTTGGGCACTGCGGTGAATATCCTTCATTTTAGTGTGGGATACGGTCATTACCTCAGGCAGTACTTTTCCAATATAACATAATCCTTCAGAGTTTGGGGCAAGCCACTTATACGCCTTTCTCCCGCATATGAAATATGCATCATCGGGGAGAACATATGGGACTGAATATGTCATTACCATGTTACACATTTTCCATGTGAACTCTCCTAACCCTAATTCTCCCATCTGTTTAATACACGTATCAGTTTGTATGATATGTGCACAGTATCCTGGTGATACCTCTCCAACTCTCATGGACCTACTTCCTAGGGTATACCTATATCGGAAATATTTTCCACTACCGGCTATGTGGCGTATAAGTTCTGTATCTGTTGGCATTCTATCGGCTCTGTATGAAAAGGTCATGGTTTGATTATTCCATGACACTTCCCAATTTCCCGGCTTTCGGGGATTGGAAATGTTAAAACATACTAGGGATCTATCCACATGATATTGGTGGAGCTTCAAACTAGGAGGACTGGAGATATTAAACCTCCTGTCCACCGGCCTCCCACCACTTAGCTCAAGTACCTCCCCTATAGTTAAAGGGAAGGGCACTAATCCTGATTTGCTATGGCCTTGAGGTACTTGAGAGCATACCCAACAATCTGTCTGATTTAACACTTTACCCACTAAGGAGTGATAGTCACTCAATGGATGCCGGTCCATGTGGATATTAAAACTAGATTGGCATTTCTTGATACACCCATCCTCAACTACACTGTCACAGAGCCTACAGATACAGTTCTCTTCAGCTAACAATCCTTCACAATTTCTTCTATTGTCAATGCTACCAGATCGTTTTCTGATACTCGCCTTTACTCGGTGATTATGTTGTTCTTGGAAATCTACGCCTCCATCTCTGTCATCAGAACCCATTCCAGAACCTCTCTCGACCTCCATGGTACTCTCGCCGGAACAGACTGCTCTGGTCAACATCATGGTCAACAGAAAAATCCGGATCACAGTCTCTTGGGGCAAGTCCATCTTATAGGAGGAAATGGAGAAGAATGAGAAGGGGGAAAGAAATACTTGAGGGAGATGGGATGGGAAGTGGAGAAAAACAATAAAAGGGAACAGGGGATCGACAACTGCCTCCGATCTTATTATTTTCAATGCTCAGGTGCCGTCTCAGTCCTCCTGAAACAGACACTCCAGTGATACAACTTCCTCTACCGTCTGTTCTTTATCACGGGACCTCTCTGGATCAGCAACCTTCTTACAATGGGACGAATGAACCCAAGTCTCTCTCTCAGCAACCTTCAATGCTGTCGTGCTAATCAATAAGACTTGGTATGGTCCCTCCCATCTGTCAATAAGGCAACCTGAGCGTAGAAAATTCCGTATCATTACATAATCCCCAGGTTCAATGTCATGACAATTACTATCTGGCAAATCAGGAATCACTAACTTCAGATTGTCATTTTGATTCCTTAGCTGTTTACTCATGTTAACCAGGTATTTTACAGTCACTTCATTGTTACACTTCAAATCATCCTGAGGGTTAATCATAACATGCGGTTGTCGACCAAACAGAATTTCAAAGGGGGACAGATTAAGAGGGGACCTGGGAGTGGTTCTGATGCTGTATAGTACAATGGGTAAAGCTTCTGGCCATGTCAATCCTGTTTCTGCCATAACTTTGCTCAATTTATTTTTAATCGTGCTGTTCACTCTTTCCACCTTCGCACTCGCCTGGGGGCGATATGGAGTGTGCAGCTTACTATCAATTCCCATCAACTTACACATTCCTTGAAAGACATCACCTGTAAAATGGGTACTCCTATCACTTTCAATTATTCTAGGGATACCATATCTACACACAAATTCCTGCACAATTTTCTTAGCAGTAAACATAGCGGTATTTGTGGCCGCCGGAAATGCTTCGACCCAATTTGAAAACACATCTATACAAACAAGTACATATTTCAAATTTTGACAAGGGGGTAGTTGTATAAAATCAATCTGTATTACCTGAAAAGGGCCGCTTGTAGGTGGGATATGGGATGGTTCTGTTGGTATTGCCTTTCCGATGTTCTTCCTCAAGCAGGTAAGGCATGACATTGCTCTCTTACCTGCATGGGATGAGAATCCTGGGGCGCACCAATATGCTCTTACCAACTTGCACATTCCCTCCTTGCCCAGATGAGTCAGCCCATGTGCTGCTTCAGCTAAACATGGAAGATATGTTCTGGGGGCCACTGGTTTACCCTGTCCATCTGTCCAGAGTCCTGAGGACTCCTGGCCATATCCTTTTGCCTTCCAGACTGCCTTTTCCTGTGTGGAACACAAATTTTGCATTTCACACAACTTCTGTGTGTTGATGGTATTGAATACCATCAATTGTGTGGTGTCTGTCTGTCTGTGGGTACCAGCTGCTAACTTAGCTGCTTCGTCTGCTCGGCTGTTACCAAGTGATACTGGGTCTTGGCTATATGTGTGTGCTTTACACTTGATAACAGCCACTCTGTCGGGTTCCTGTATCGCTGTTAGAAGTCTTTTGATGTGGGCTGCATGCGCTACCGGTGTACCAGCTGCCGTCATGAAATTTCTGAGGCGCCATAGGGCTCCGAAATCATGGACTACCCCGAAGGCGTATCTAGAATCGGTGTAGATATTGGCTGACTTGCCCTTAGCCAATTCACATGCTCTGGTTAGGGCAACCAGTTCAGCAACCTGAGCTGAGTGAGGTGGGCCTAGCGGTTCTGCTTCTATGGTGCCTTGGTCATCTACGACTGCGTATCCAGTACACAAGTCTCCCGAGTCCGTCTGTCTGTGACAACTACCGTCAGTGTAGAAAGTGAAATCTACATCTTCCAGTGGTTTGTCACTGATGTCAGGCCTTGCTGTGAAATTTTGGGTCAAATATTCCATACAATCATGTGTGTCATCCCTTGTATTAAATCCTCCTTCCCCATCACTCTCGTCCTCCACCCTTTGTGCCTGTCCAGGCACACCTGGGAGATATGTTGCAGGATTTAATGCACTGCATCTCCTTATGGTGATGTTTACGGGGGCCATTAATGCCAATTCCCATTTTGTAAACCGCGCTGATGAGACGTGTCTGGTTTGGGCAGAATTCAGCAAGGCTGACACTGCATGTGGTGTATGAATTGTGAGGTTGTGTCCTAGCACTACATCTTCGCTTTTTGTGACTAGCAATGCTATCGCAGCGACACTTCGCAAGCATGTAGGGAGGGATCGCGCTACCGTATCTAGCTGAGCGCTGTAGTATGCTACCGGCCTGCTGGTATCACCGTGCTTTTGGGTTAGGACGCCTGCCGCGCAACCAGCACTTTCTGTTCCGTACAGCTCAAAGGGTTTCCCATAGTCTGGCATACCTAATGCTGGTGCCTGCGTTAGGCACTGTTTGAGTCTCTCAAATGCCATCTCGGATTCGTCTGTATGCGAAATCCGATCAGGTTTGTTTGATGAAACCATCTCCTGCAAAGGTAATGCTAGAATGGAAAACCCTGGGATCCAGTTACGGCAATACCCACACATTCCTAAAAACGTTCTGATTTGTTGCTGGGTTTGTGGCAAAGTCATGTCTCTAATTGCTTGAATTCTATCAGCGGTCAGGTGTCTCAGTCCTTGTGTTAGACAGTGTCCCAGATATTTTACTTTAGGCTGGCATAATTGCAACTTGTCTTTGGAAACCTTGTGTCCTGTGTCTGAAAGATGAAACAGGAGCTGTTTCGTATCCTTCAGGGACGCTTCCAGTGAATCTGAACACAGTAGTAAATCATCCACATACTGTATCAATATTGATCCACTCTCTGGTTGGAAAGACTGTAAACAATCATGCAAAGCCTGTGAAAATATACTTGGACTGTCTATGAAACCTTGCGGTAATCGAGTCCATGTGTATTGGACTCCTCTGTATGTAAATGCAAACAAATATTGGCTGTCAGGATGCAGGGGTACCGAAAAGAAGGCGGAGCAGAGGTCAATAACAGTGAAAAATTTCGCAGTGGGAGGGATCTGCATAAGGATGACAGCTGGATTTGGCACTACGGGGAATTGACTCTCAACTATTTTGTTAATCCCCCTTAGATCCTGCACTAGCCTGTAACCCCTCCCCCCACTCTTTTTCACAGGGAAGATGGGACTATTGGCATTGCTGGATGTTCTTACTAGAATGCCCTGTTGTAGCAAGCGCTCTATTACTGGGTAAACTCCTAACTCCACCTCTGGCTTTAGAGGGTATTGTGGGATTTTTGGAGCTATCCTACCATCTTTTACTTGCACAACTACTGGAGCTACGTTTGCCATTAATCCAGTGTCTTGTCCATCTTTAGTCCACAGTGACTCTGGTATTTGGGATGTCATTTCTTCTACCTGGGATGGATTCCTATTTAATATAACTGTGTGGGACATTAATTTTGATGGGGAGTCTAGCATGTCTCGCACTTCCTGAGCGTGATTCTCAGGTATGTCTAAAAATACACCTTCAGGAGTACAATAAATGACGCACCCCATTTCACACAATAAATCTCTTCCCAGGAGATTAGTCGGTGCCGATGCCGCCAGCAAAAAGGAATGCTTGGTATGCAAAGGCCCTATTGTAATCTCTGCTGGTTTGCTAACAGGGTAGTGCTGGACTACTCCCGTTACTCCCATGGCTGGAATTGTCTTACCAGTGGTTCTCATGCCCACTGTCGAATTTATCACTGATTTGGCCGCCCCCGTATCTACAAGGAAGTTTAATGATTTACCAGCTACATCGATTGTGACCTCGGGTTCACTTCCAAGGCTTGCAATCAATTTCACCGGCTGCAGATTACAGGTATGGCCACACCCCTATTGGGCATGGTGACCTCCCTGAATCGCGCTGGCAGCAACTACTTGAGAAGGGGGTAAATGGGAACTACCCGAGGCTTGCCAGTCTCTTTTTGGGGGATACCTTTTTGTTTCCCCTGCATGTGGCTCATGACTCCGTCTCTGCGGTCCCTGATCCCAATTTCGTGTGTCATGTCGTTGTCTAGGGGGTTGATATGATATTTGTGTGTTTTTCACTCTACAGTCTCGTGCAAAGTGTCCCTCTCTATGACAGAAATAACAGGTTACCACATTTGACTTACCCACAGGGTTTGGAGATTTATACAAAGGTTGCCTTGTAGTCAGGGCCTGTATACTTACGGTCATTAATTTATCACTTTGTAACTCCCTGTGTTTGGTTATATTCCGATCGTGATCAAGGGCAGCCTCTCTTAAAGTAGCCACCGACAGACCTCGCCAACATGGTTGCGTGGTCTGTACTCTAGCCTTCAATACCTCCTTTAATCCATCCATTAACACAGATACTGCTACTTCTCTATGATTTACATTTGTCTTGATGTCTTCTATGCCTGTATACTTAGCCATTTCCTGTAATGCCCTGTGAAAATAGTCAGCAGCTGTTTCTGCCTCTTTTTGTTTTATGGAGAAAATCTTGTTCCATTTAACTACAGCTGGAAAATACTCTTTTAACTGTAAATTAATTCTCTTTACATTGTCTTGGTTGTACACATCCGTAAGGGGTACATCCTCATCTAATTTACAGTCAGCTAAAAATTGTGCTGAGTCGACATTGGAGGGTAAACATGCCCTCAGCAATATCTGCCAGTCTTTGTTATTGGGCTCTACCGTATTCCCTAGGTCTCTAATGTATTTCTGGCTAGCAACTAGATCTTTTCTAGGGTCAGGGAATTCAGACACTATTGCTCTTAATTCCATTCGGGAAAATGGACAGTGCATGGCAATGTTTCTGACAGGAGTGACTCCTGAAGTGTCCGTTTTCCCATTTGGCACTGCTATTACCCTAACGGGATTAAGTTTAATAACATCATTCTGAGTAGATTCTACAGCCTGTGGTGATATGGTTTCAGCATAGTGTATGGTGCCGTACTTACCCGTTGATACGACCTCACCTGTCCCTCCGCTAGGGGCTTTTGATACTAATCTCGGGGGTTGGGACGTGCCTACTGCTGTTTATGATATGGTGGCTGCTAGAGAGAGCGCCGATATTGTTGCCGATTCGTCCTCTTGATCACACTCCTGGGGAAAGTTTAAAACAGGGTACAACTTGCACGGGTTAATACTTGCATTACTCATCTTATTCATATTATCCTTAACATTTATACAGTTACTAAATGCCTGTTTATTACACATTAGTGCGTCATTCTCCGCAACCAACTTCTCTCCCGTTATGTAAGGTGGCGGTGGTGCCGTAGCTATCAGTTTCCTGATAGGGTTAGATCCCGCCGCCTGAGCCAATCCTCTCTGTATTTCACCCTCCTATTGCCATAACTGTAAATAATCATAATGTTTGATCCGTCTCTTTGCTGATTTAATGAGACATATCCTTCTCCTTAGATTTAGTAACACATCTGGGCTAAAGCTGCCTACTCTTGGGAACTTCTCCCCGTCATGTACAGTCATTCTTTCCCATTCATCACATAAAACCTCTGTGTGTGAACCGTATTTTTCACACATTACATACCTTGCCGACCCGATTGGTCGGTTTACTGAATCAACCCGAACCGAGGTTGATCGCCCCCTACCTGAACAACTGGCCCCCATAACTTGCAGGTGTTGCTTTCACTACCTCTGACCTTCAATCAGGGTCTTCAGCGAACCCTTACAAAAACCAAGATGTTCAAGATAGGCCGACGGTGGCGGTTTACCGAGTACCCCACTCACTCGCCCACGCCGACCAATACGCCCACACACTGCCTTAGCGCTGGCGTACTCGACCCAGGGCCCCTGCGACCTGAACCGCTATTTACTGGAACATGCGAGGGTGATCCGAAGAGCACTTACTCTTTCCAGTAACTATTGATTGCTGGATAGTTCCTGAGTGACCAGCGAACCTCCCTTAAAATAAAAAATTTACACAAATCACGTTAGAATGTACAAATAGCGTTTATGACCCCTTTCGTACGCAAATGGCACTGGGTCAGATTACTAACTAATGCACACAATTACGTGCGGTACAATCGTTCGGCACATAAGCAACTAATCTTATGTGCGGAGCGACCAGTGGAATCGAAAATTGCGGCTGCAAATTCCTTCAGCCAGAGCTTTAATGGCCTATATGGGTTCTGCACCAACCCCCTGGGTTGTGCTCTTTTCTCTATAGCGGACTTCTTAGTCTGCTGTACCTGGACCTCCTGGTCTGTTCCGGACCTCCTGGTCTGTGCTACAGTAGACCTCCTGGTCTGCTATACTCTAATGCTCAAATTTATGTTTAACAAGGGATGCCTCCCCAGCCACCATGCACGTCACTTACATGTATGTACCTCACGAGAACTCGACTTCTTGTGGTTCAACCCAAAAATTGTAAAAACATATATATGCAAACACTCACTCACCACATGTACACTTTACTTTTGTTTCTATTTCTGCGCAGAAATTTCTTTCCTTTAGACCAGATGAGTCGTAAATTTAGAGAAGGATCTATTAGTTTAAATTTCGGACACTAAAATTGACTTGCGCTATTTATCGCGTTGCCACCTTTTCGCCTGTTAAAATAATACTATCGTGTGATTTGAATTACGTGGGCGTACCCGGACACTCCGTTGCGTAATATACGCTGCGTGCGTCGGCCTTTGGGTTGCGTACGCGAGTCTCAGCCTTTTGTTAGAGACACGTGTACGCAAGGCAGATATCCACCGTAACACAATTAACACGTTTATCAATGTAGGTGATCCTCGATCATCTACCGAGCACCACACAGATCTCTCCTTGTATCTTTAGGCAAAGCTGTGTGCGTGCTTTACAAATTACCCCTTAAATGTATTACCTTTACTCTTTAACTACTGATAGCAACAAATCTTTCTTAGCCCGTTAACAATTGTGAAATGGCAAACAGGAGAGTGATATGAAAATACACGAATGAAAAGAAATGCAGATATATGCGTGCGTGCGTACGCAAGACAGAAATAAACAGTTTTAAAAGACACTAGCGTATTGTTCTTACCTCCGGTTCCGGATTCCTTCAGCACCCTTTACTAAGCGAAGCAGACGCTTATCCGGTCAGCACGACGAGGAATGTGACCTCCCGCCCTTTGCTGATGGATAATGTCTGCTGAAATTACCTAGTGCAGATATGTGAAGGACGGACGAGCCGCCAATTGATAAAGCTGAATATTTATCTTACTTAAAACCCTCTAAAAGGTGAAAGAACACAGTACGCTATTGGAGTATGGTATACCGTAAGGGTACGCACGTTGCGTAACAATCGCTTAGCCGTAGTCGAGACGCTCGAGCGTCACGTTCGCTCACAGCCAAGAGATCACAGGCAGGCACGCTATAGGCTGCCGACTAACGTAATGATATGTTACTAGCGTAGCGGATGCTTGGGACCACGAGGAGATCACAAGCGGCGCTGATGCTCACAATGTTAAACCTTTATAACTATACCATAAACAATGTATTTATGCAATAAACCTTGGTGCAGTGATAGGGTGTAAATGTAACACAGTGTAACCTTGTTAGTATGAGCGTATGTGACGCTCGGAGAACCCCTTAGCAATATAATAAACAGTCAAATACCGGTCTAAGGGTCTAACGCCTTTTAAGGAAATGAATGAACGTTCAAAAAGAATAATACAATACAAGTCATACACTACCAAAATAACATAGAATATCTAACCAAGTGACTACACATAAAATACAATAAAGGTACAATTACTATTAAAGGGGAAAGGAGAGAGAGAGAGAGAGAGAGTACGAGAGAGAATGGCTTATAACAATAAAGACAATATGGTTGCGGAGAAACTTACGCTCAAGGGAAACAATCGCATGCGCCTCTGGATATCCAGCTCCCGATTATCAGTGGTGAGAACCGTTGAAGAGAATAGAGAGCTGGCCCAGGTCGGCTTGTCCTTTTATACACTACACACAATACAGTACAATGGTCCCTATATTCTTATTGTTCATTGGACACAGGAATTCGTCTTCGCATTATAACAAAAGGTCATAGGTTGATTCATACAGGTGGGCTGTGACTATTTCCAACTGCTCAGGTGGGTGGGAAACTAGGTTTCCCGCCGCATGGATAATAAAGTGCAAATAATAGCAAATGTCCATAAACTTCTTATGTCCATAACTATTCGCACGAGCGATTAATCTGCTTCAAACCAACACCGGAATATTGCTAATTAAATACTCTTCCGATGGATACTAAACACCACTGTATAACCCCTGTCTGACCCTTCGTATCAAACAAAGAGGGATCTCTTTGTCTATGAACATGCTACCTTAACTAAACTTTCAGATTCTATCAAAGGGACCATAATCTACAAAATACATTATATAGTTAAAATATGTTACGAACAAGTCGCCCGCTAGACGCACATAAACTTTACCGTAAATGCGCACACCGTGCGCCTGCGGGTGCACGCAACAGCGAGTATGCGCACGCACGGCAGGGCTCACGAACGTGCAACAGGCACTCGCATGAGGTGCAAATATGGCAGTGTGTAGCGTGATATTTTTCTGACTTTGACAAGGCACACATCACATTGTCAGTCACAGGACCCAGTATTTTTCCTTTAAAATTACACAATGTGTTCGTTCTGAAATCTACCCAGCTCCCCTGCAAGGCCAGCAATGCAAGGAGGTGCCTTACTGGAGAGGGGAGTGGTATGAGTTGCCGGCAGGCAGTCAAAATCCTGGGAACCCCAATTAGTGCGCTGTGTCCTCTTTGATATCTGCACTGTGGGGGCGTTTATGTATCTGGCACTGTGGGGGCATATCTGCACTGTGGGGGCATTTATGTATCTGGCACTGTGGGGGCATATCTGCACTGTGGGGGCATTTATGTATCTGGCACTGTGGGGGTATTTATGTATCTGGAACTGTGGGGGTATTTATGTATCTGGAACTGTGGGGGCATTTATGTATATGGCACCGTGGGGGCATTTATGTATATGGCACCGTGGGGGCATTTATGTATCTGGCACTGTGGGGGCATTTGTGTATCTGGCACTGTGGGGGCATTTGTGTATCTGGCACTGTGGGGGCATTTATGTATCTGGCACTGTGGGGGCATTTATGTATATGGCACTGTGGGGGCATTTATGTATATGGCACTGTGGGGGTATTTATGTATCTGGCACTGTGGGGGCATTTGTGTATCTGGCACTGTGGGGGCATTTATGTATATGGCACTGTGGGGGCATTTATGTATCTTGCACTGTGGGGGCATTTATGTATCTGGCACTGTGGGGGCATATCTGCACTGTGGGGGCATTTATGTATCTGGCACTGTGGGGGCATTTATGTATCTGGTGCTGTGGGGGCATATCTGCACTGTGGGGGCATTTATGTATCTGGCACTGTGGGGGCATTTATGTGTCTGGCACTGGGAGCATTTATGTATCTGGCACTGTGGGGGCATTTATGTATCTGGCACTGTGGGGGTATATCATGTGCATCTGGCACTGCTGGGGGCATGTCACGTGTAGCTGGCACTGCTGGGGGGCATATCATATGAAGCTGGCACTGCTAGGGGGCATGTCATGTGTTACCGGCACTGCTGGGGGGCATATCATGTGTAGCTGGCACTGCTGCGGGGCATGTCACGTGTAGCTGGCATGGCTGGGGGGCATATCATGTGTAGCTGGCATTGCTGGGGGTCATGTCATGTGTTGCTGGCACTGCTGGGGAGCCTGTCACGTGTAGCTTGCACTGCTGGGGGGCATATCAAGTGTAGCTGGCACAGTGGGGCATGTCATGTGTTGCCGACACTGCTGGGGGGCATATAATGTGTAGCTGGCACTGCTGCAGGGCATGTCATGTGTAGCTGGCACTGCAGCAGGGCATGTCATGTGTAGCTGGCACTACTGCGGGGCATGTCATGTGTTGCTGGCACTGCTGGGGGGCATGTCATGTGTAGCTGGCACTGCTGGGGGGCATGTCATGTCTATCTGGCAGTGCACATTATGTGTATCTGGCACTATATTGGAGACATTATGTGTAAGGAACACTACTGTGGCTGTCATGTGTAAGGCTGGTAATTACGTGCGTAGAGGGGGTGTGAAAATATATTTATTTATAGTTTGATAATATGAAGTTATGAGGCCACGCCCACTTTTCCAGGAGACCACGCCCACTTTGCATAGCAGTTGGTTGGGGCCGTTTTTACATTTTCATGCTCAGGGTGCTAGTAGGCCTGGAGCCGACCCTGCATAGATTTTCTGTTTGACACACCCCTGAGTGGCAATAAACACGCTTATAGGTGGAGCTAGACACACCCTTTGGGCGGAGCATGACACACCCCTGCAATGGCACGCCATTCTGCTACCACCTGGAATCTCCCTGAAAATACTTTTCAAAAGTAGGCAAGTATGAGCCATACACGTGCCCTTTAGATGCAGAAATCTAATAACACTACGCACCTCAATGTTTGACCAGTCCCACCATTATACACCTCATGTTGGGACAGTAGGGGGTAAATTTACTAAGAGGGGAGTTCTATTTAAGATGGGATGTTGCCTATAGCAACCAATCAGATTCTACTTCTCATTTATCTAGCACCTTCTAGAAGATAATACATGGAATTTGATTGGTTGCTATGGGCAACATCCCATCTTAAATAGAACTCCCATCTTAGTAAATTTACCCCTATGACTGATATGAGGTGCAGTGTAATGGCCGTGAGGGGAAACAGTTGTCTACCTGCTCTTCCCTGGCGGGAATTTAGACTAAAAAAGAGAAAATTACACACTTAAGAGGTCTTGTTACCTTACTTATTGTACCACCCCTGTCTGTCTGTCTGTCTGTCTGTCTGTCTCTCTATCTAAAATATATGGGGGGTTTTAATCTGCATTAATTACTGTTTTACTGCATATGTTTTAATATCTATTGTAACTGGCTGTCACTATCTAAATAGAAAACTTCAGTGCAAGTACTATACATTTTTTTTGTGTGTGTATATTCTTTTGGTTAAAGCAGAAAATAAAAAGTGTTTCATATTCTTATTACTACAATATTGTTATTTACAGTTTCACACAAATAAAACACACCACAACCCCCCTCTGTTACAGATTTCATGGCTGAGCCTGCCATGATGCAAGATTCTGCAGCGTTGGGGTCTTATGTGCAGCTTAGATGTGGCCTAGGAGTGATCTATACGCTACGGTGTGACATCATAGGTCACGCCATCTCGTGCAGATGTAGCCAGTGACAGTAACTGAGACTGCTGCTGTGTGTCAGTGCTGCGACGTGTTGAGGGCGAGGGAGGGACAGGATGACTGGTTAGTGGTCTGATTGGGTCACTATGGAAATATTCCTGTAATCATCAGGACCCTGCCACATTGCCATAATTAGGGGTGGACGATCAGGGTATGCACCCTGCAGCTTGTACACCCGCCCGTCCTGAGGTCGCTCTGAACAATGCGTGTAACATCATGGCAGAATGTGTATGGCCAGCACAGGGCACAGTGCCGCTTTGCTTCAGTACTGCACCCTCAGTTCCCAGTCTGTATGTCTCCATGCTCCTCCAGTCCCCAATATATGTATTTATTCTCCTATGCTTTTGTATACTTACAGTATTACTCCTCTGATGCCCAGAATCGGCTTCTGGGCATTTGCCGAAGCTCATTCTGTACTAAAAGTCAAATAGCTGTGGGAGGGCTTCTGCGTATGTTCAGCCATAGCAACTCCTCCATTGGCCTTTGCGGAGATCCTGAGTCACATTACACGGCTCCAGCAACAGGCTACACTACAGCCAACAAGTCCAGCTAGTATCTACGCACAGCAAGGAGCTGGGAAAAGCAGTGAATGCCACAGCTGCCTGTACCTCTTAAGTAAGTCAGCTGTCAGCCTTACTGTGACTGATGGGTGTTGACTGCACTGTGAGAGGAGAGGGGTGCTGTGTTTGGTTCCTTTATATTTATACTGTAGTTTTATATTTTGTGCATTTTGCACCTTTTTCATAAATAAAAAATATACGGTAACATACCTCCCAACTTTAATATTTCCTACAGAGGGACACAGGCGCTCCTAAAAAGGGGTGGTGGCCTATGAAAGGGGGCGTAGCTTCACGGAAGGACACGCGATCGCGAGCCACGCCCTGTGTTCATCACTGAGGGGGCATGCCCAGCGCTCTGTGAGCTGCTGGCATGCCTGCTCTCCTCCTGTTTGCAGTGAATAGACACTGCGCATGTGCACAGCGTCTATTCACCGCTGCTCTGCTGAGAAGGCCAGCAATGACAGGAGCCTCCCGACTACCCGCCCCCCCCCCCCCAGCGGCACACTACGGGCAAAAAAACGGGAGGTATGCGGTAAGTCATAAACCCATACTTACCGACTTTTTGGTTGCTCTCTCAGGGAGAGAGCAGCCAGGTCGGTGCTGCAGGGGGTCGGACTGCGGTGTAAGCGCAGAGGGGGGGGGGTGGCGTAGGCGGGGTGGGGCGTGTCGGAGACGGACTGGGGGCGTGGCTACGGAATCGTCTCGTGTAAGCCCCGCCCCCGCTGTGTAATGCCGCTATTGCAGGCATTATACAGCAGGGGGCGTGGCTATGATGACGCGATTCAACAAGAATCGCGTCGTCGCCTGCCCGGACCGTCCACTTTACTCGCTATGTGGGCGGCCGGGCAGAGGGGGGACCCCTGTAACTGGGAGACTTGCCTGCTCTTCCGGGGGGCCGGGAGGGTCACCCGATTTTCGGGAGCCTCCTGGCCATTCCGGGAGAGTAAACAACAAAATGGTAGTACTTTCAAATTAGCGCAGTAAGTAATAGAGTGCTGCCCAGGTCCAAAAACAAAGGAGACAAACACAAATCTCCAGCAGTAGATACAAGAAAAAAGTGATATTGGACCCCTGGCGCACTATAATAATAGATGCTATTTCTTACTCCTATTACTAAATAATGGAGTCAACATGTGCTGATTATCACACAACACTAGCAATATTTATTAAAACACAATCCCCAGCTGGGAATGGACAATGGTATTAAAACAAACAGGTAATAAAACAAATATACAGAAATGCGGTGAATGGAAGGGAACCCAGTGCTTTCATAAAGTGCTTTCCGTGCTCAAAGTCCTTCTTAAATTGAGGAAATATCTCTCACCATATTGCATAGCCGCGGTGGGCTAGCTTTAAAGAGATAGCTGGGGTCCTAGGCTGAATTGCCCAGCACCACCACAGCAGGTGTATCAGCTTACAGTCACCGGTTCCCGAATCACCACCACGTCTGTCCTTATCCAATTAACGCGTTTCGGTCTTGTATTGGCCTTTCTCAAAGTTGGATAAGGGATGTCTTCTATGCTGGCTTTTTATTCCATTCCTAATTACTGTATAACGAACAGTAATTCATTCCTCCTGTTACTTCCGGGATCGTCCACCGGAAGTGAGGCGTATGCGTTCCAAATACCGGGGAAGATGTTGTTTTGCGTTCCACCGGCGATTCTGCTATGTCCTCACACGACTTCCGCTTATCCACGCTGCAAAATCATGTGTTTGCGGGTCAAACGTTACCGGAAGTGACGTATTTGCGGTTCAAAACCTCTCTTCCTTCACAGCGGATCTCAATGCGTTCCACCTTACATCATGTGTAGATTGGTAATCTGACTTACCCCATCTCTACCAAACTAGGTGGTACTTTATTCCCAACCTGTCCATCCCTATTACCAAGATGGGGTAAAATCATTTTCACATTTATATCCATTCGATCAATCCATATGTAAAGTGGAGGAAGAAATAAATAATCAAATGATTAATACAGGATCAATCAAATATTATATAAAAACTTTTAAAACTTTTTTAAAAAGGATAATCGATAATGTTTAAAAAATCTGTAGGAATTATTTAAAAATTATTAGGGAAATATTATGGGAAAATATAATTACTGGAAAGATAGAACTGGACTTGACTCCTAGAAAGGGACAAATTCACACTAAATGCAGAATATAAGATAAAAAATCATAAAAACCATTTCAACTCAAAATCAACGTTGAGGCCGTTTGGTTTAATGGTATTTAACATGTAAATCCACTTCATCTCACTCTTCGCTAATCTAGTTTCTATATTGTTACTTCTCCAATTTGGTCTAATTTGTTGTATACCCAAATACCTCTTAATTTGGCGTTCACATTTACCGTGAACGGTCTTGAAATGTTCTGATAAAGGGTGTGTATCAAGGCCTTTCCGGATATTGTACACGTGTTCTGCCACTCTCATCTTCAATGGTCTAGATGTTTTTCCAATGTACACGTGCCCACATCCACATTCCAGCAGGTAAATGACATTTTTAGAATGGCATGTTATGAAGTCATTAATTTTAAACAATTTGCCCTTATATTCAAATTCAGTTGTTTTTCTTGTAACGTCTTTTTTTGTGGTAGACCGACACATGATACAAGACCCACAACGATGGAACCCCTTATTACACGATCTCACTGTGTTTTTTTCTTGTAGACTACTTTGTACTACATGGTCCTTAATAGACTTGGCTTTCTTGTAGATAAAAACAGGTTTGGGCGGAAGATAACTTCCCAAAACTGGATCATCTAATAAAATACGCCAGTTGTTTTTAAAGATTTTTTTCTATCTTTTTATAGTTTCCACCATACTGAGTAATAAAGGCCCATTGGTAGGGATTATCCCCACAGGGTTGTGGCTCCTTTACTTTCAGAAGATCTTTTCTTTCAATTATTTCAACTTTCTTCTTTGCTGCTTCTAATAATGATGGGTCATATCCTTTTTCTAAGAACCTGTTAGACATTTCATCCATTTGTGAATTTAAGATGACAGGGTCTGTGCAGTTCCTCTTTAGTCATTTGTATTGACCCACCGGAATGTTATTTAGCCATCTATGATGATGTTCGCTATTTATGTGAAGGTAAGCATTTGAATCTGTGGGTTTACGATGCGTCTTTGTGCAAATGGTCTGATCTTGAATATATACCCTTAGATCCAAGAACACCAATTCTTCTTTACTCTGGGTGTATGTTAAAACAATATTAAACTGGTTGTTTAAAATTTCTTTAAAAGCTCCCAAAGATTCATCATCTCCATTCCAAATGCAAAAAATATCATCAATGAACCGCCACCAGCAAACCAGGCCCGCTCCCTGCCCCCTAACCTGATCTATGGTGAGACTCTCCCAATAGGCCATGTAGAGATTTGCATAGCTGGGAGCGAACCTGGTGCCCATGGCGGTCCCCCTTATTTGTAAGTAATAGGAGCCATCGAAATAAAAATAATTATTACGAAGAATAAAGTCAATCGCTTCCATTAAAAAAGACTTGGTTTCTTCTTTAAAATCACTCTTGTTTAAAAAATATTCAATGGCTATTTTCCCTTTGTCCCAATCAATGATTGTATATAAAGTGCTTATATCTGCGCTCATTAAAGTGCTATTCGTTTCCCAAGGTATCTCTTCTAGTTTCCTCAATATGTCTCCTGTATCCTTCAAATAGGCACTGGTTGTTACTACCAAAGTCTGTAAAAAAAAATCTACCATTGCAGAGAGATTGGACGTTACACTATTGGTTCCGGTAATTATCGGGCGTCCTGGAGGATTTTTTGCATCCTTGTGTACCTTGGGTAACACGTAGATGGTAGGAGTGGAGGGATCACTCACATTAATGAACTCCTGCTCACATTCCGGGAGAGTAGGTAAGTCTGCATAAACCAATGTGTTATTTTTGGTGTTTGCTTATAAACACTAAGGTTTGTGGTTATGTGGTTATTTGCTACGGGGAACCAGCCAAAATCTTGCCTAGGGCACCAAATTGGTTAGGACCGGCTCTGTGTGTATGTATACTGTGTGTGTGTAAGTATGCTAATGTACAGCATGTGTGTGTGTACGGCGGTCTGACACTCCTTTTGACATACTTCTTCGTTCTGGTGATCGTAGTGTGATTGACAGGAAGTGGGTGTTTCTGGGCGGAAACTGGCCGTTTTATGGATGTGTGCGAAAAAACGCTGCAGTTTCTGGGAAAAAAGCGGGAGTGTCTGAAGAAACGGGGAAGTGTCTGGGTGAACGCTGGGTGTGTTTGTGACGTCTGTGACGAAACTGACTGAACTGATCGCAATGGCAGAGTAAGTCTCGAGCTACTCAGAAACTGCTAAGAACTGTCTATTCGCAAATCTGCTAATCTTTCGTTCGCAAATCTACTAAGCTAAGATTCACTCCCAGTAGGCGGCGGCTTAGCTTGTGCAAAGCTGCTAAAAGCAGCTTGCGAGCGAACAACTCGGATTGAAGGCCCAGGGCCGTAACTATGTGTGTGCCAGGTGTGCCCGGCACACAGCGCAGTTGCCCTGAGGGCGCAATGGCCAGCGGCTTGTAATAAGTCAAATTTAATCATTACCTGCCACCTCTGCTGTGTGCGCCGCGCTGGTGAGGACAGAAGCAGTGCCAGAGGCAGCGGAGGAGGAGGAGGGAGGGGGTCTGGAGCTGCAGCAGCGCTATGTAATTGGTAGAGGTGCCACTGCAGCAGTCCCCTCTCCTTCCGTATTGGCTGCCCGGCGCTGCTGTGAAGGCTGGGATGTGGTTCCTTCATCCCAGCATTCACAGTGGCAGCGGGCAGCAAATACGGGAGAGGGGACTGCTGCAGCGGCACCTCTACCAATTTCATAGTGCTGCTGCGGCTCCAGTCCCCCTCCCTCCTCCTCCTCCTCCTCCTCCTCCCCTGCCTACACTGAGGGATCTGCCAAAACGAGGAGCCTGACTGCCAGCGGGGAGAGATGGTATGTATCTGTCAAAGTCAGAAAAATATCATGCTACACGTTGCCATATATTCACCTCATGCGCTTGCCCGCTGCACATGCACTTTCTCTGGCGTGCGTGCACATATTCGCAGTTGCGTGACGGCGCCCCTACGGGCGTGCGCTTGAACGCATGGTATGTGCATTTACGGTAGAGTTTGTGTGCGTCTAGCGAGCGACTCAATCGCTACTTAATAAATCCATATAGCAGGTTTTATTGATAATGTTCCCCTTAATAATAACTGTAAGTTTGGTTAGTGTAGTTGGTCCCTGGACAAGGGAATTCCTCTTTTCATGGTACGAAGGGCCAGATAGGGTTTGAGCAGATGTGTTTGGTACCTAACCGAAGAGTATTTTAATAGCAACAATCCGGTGTTGGTTAGGTAAAGATTAATCGTTCCTGCATATAGTTATGGCCATTAGTAGTTTCTGGACATTTCTTATATTTGCAGTTCATTATCCATGCGGCGGGAATCCGGAGATTCCCTCCCACCTGAGCAGTTTGATATAGTCACAGCCCACCTGTTCAAACTAACCTATGACCTTTTGTTATGATGCGAGGAGACATTCCTGTGTCCAATGAACAATGAGATTATAGGTCCCTTTGTAGTATACTGTATGCAGTGTATATAAGATCAGCCAGCCTGGACAGTGTTAGGGTCTCCTGCCCTGTGCTGCCACGTCGTCATGACAACTGGGAGACAAGTGCTAGCGGAGTAACCTGAGCGCATCTGATACTCCGGTTCGGGTCTTTTGCTGTGCAGTGGTTACAGGCTCTGTGCACGGCAGGGGATCCGGTGCTGGTTTTTGTGCTCACAGTCTGTGAGGTCTGAGTGGGGCGTGGACAGCACCTGCTATATAAGGCCTCTTCTCAGGTTAAGCAGATGCTGCTGAATCTTTGTTGGTTAGTCAGTTCCTGAAAGTTAGCCAGTACTGTGTAGCTTTGTATTTGTTTGTTGCTTACTGCAAATAGGCCTTGGGATTTGGTACTACACTCTGCCAATCCAGACCTAGCAGTAAGACTGGAGTCAGTCGTTTAACTTGCTGGGTTTCTTTTGCTACTCTGTGAACTTAGCAAGTTTGCGGCTGTATTCTCAGACTTGCCTACCTAAATTCTGTCTCACTGTGCAAGGTGTTCAGGTGTCAGTTTAGTGGCAGTAAGCTGAACCTGTGCACTGCAAGTGAGGATTAGGATTGTGGAGACTCTCCTTGTGTCTATCATTCCATCTCTGACCAAGGAGTTTACTGCCACACCCGTTGGTAACCCTTTAGGGTTTTGCTGTTGCCCTTAGCAACAGCATTTCGGGTTCTCTACGTATTAAAACACAACATCTTGCTTTTTCCATCTGAGCATTCCTAATAATAGGGAGACACCCAGTTTCTTAGCCTCTGGGCTTCTCTGTTCACTTTGTGTTTATTTTGTTACCCTATCACCTTCTGTGTACGTAATGTCATATTCCCCAGTCTGTCTGTGAGTTCATTTGTTTTGCATCCCTATCCATTCAGACACCAGTACATTCCTGCAGGCACTGGTGTGCATAACAGTTCAGACACCAGTACATTCCTGCAGGCACTGGTGTGCATAACAATTCAGACACCAGTACATTCCTGCAGGCACTGGTGTGCATAACATATTCAGCAGCCAAATACTCCTGTTGAAATTTTGTGGGAATATGGAGCATACCCCTCAAAATACGTTGCAACAGGTGGTCGATCAGGTGCAGGTCCTGACTCGACAATTTAATGGTTTGTCCATTAAAATGCACACCTCCCAGGCCGCTGGCGGAGCTCCCGCAGCAGCAGCACCTTCAGGGGTTAAGGAGCCGAAAGTAAATCTCCCGGATCGTTTTTCTGGAGATCGCTCGCAGTTCTTTTGTTTCAAGGAGAGCTGCAAGCTATACTTCCGGCTTAGGCCTCAGTCTTCTGGGTCGGAGATTCAGCGGGTGGGCATAGTGATTTCCTTGCTACAAGGAGACCCACAGGTCTGGGCATATGGGTTGTCGTTGACAGGTTTTCAAAGATGGCGCACTTCGTTCCACTGGTTGGGCTGCCATCGGCCAGACGCCTGTCTGAATTATTTATGCTGCATGTTGTGCGTCTCCACGGGTTGCCACTTGATGTGGTCTCTGACCGCGGATCCCAGTTTGTGGTCAAATTCTGGAGGGCATTTTGTTCCGATCTCCAGATTTCTGTCAGCTTGTCGTCAGGCTACCATCCGCAGTCTAATGGGCAGACTGAAAGGGTGAACCAGGCCTTGGAGCAGTTCCTCAGGTGTTATGTCTCCAAGTGTCAGACTGACTGGGTTGCTCATCTGTCCATGGCGGAGTTTGCCTATAACAACGCGGCTCACTCTGCTACAGGGATCTCTCCCTTCCTTTGTGTGTATGGGCATCATCCTAAGGCCAATTCTTTTGACCCCCTGGACTCCACGCCTGGTGGTTCCTCTGTGGTTTCGGTCCTTAGAGGTATTTGGAGGAAAGTGAAGAAAGCCCTTGTGTCTGTGTCATTAGTGACCAAAAGGGTTTTTGATAAGCGGAAAAGACCCTGCAGCTTCAAATTAGGAGACTTCGTCTGGTTGTCTACCAAGAATTTGAAGTTGAAACAGCCATCTCATAAGTTAGGCCCCCGGTTCATCGGCCCTTATAAGATCACCAGGGTTATCAATCCGGTGGCATTTCAGTTAGATCTGCCCCGTTCTTTGGGAATCAATAAAACATTTCATTGTTCCCTTTTAAAACGGGCGATTAGTAATCCTTCTTCCAGTGGAAGACCTTCCCCTCTTCTGATACGTGGCCAAAGGGAGTTTGTTGTTGAAAGGATTCTTGACTCCAAGATGGTTCGGGGTCGGCTGTCATTTTTGGTGCACTGGAAGGGGTATGGCCCGGAGCAGCGGTCGTGGGTGCGCAGTTGTGATCTTCATGCCCCCAGACTGATACGCTCTTTCTTCTCGTAGTTCCCCGATAAACCCGGTGGTAGGGGTTCTTTGACCCCTCGTCAGAGGGGGGGTACTGTTAGGGTCTCCTGCCCTGTGCTGCCATGTCGTCATGGCAACTGGGAGACAAGTGCTAGCGGAGTAACCTGAGCGCATCTGATACTCCGGTTCGGGTCTTTTGCTGTGCAGTGGTTACAGGCTCTGTGCACGGCAGGGGATCCGGTGCTGATTTTTGTGCTCACAGTCTGTGAGGTCTGAGTGGGGCGTGGACAGCACCTGCTATATAAGGCCTCTTCTCAGGTTAAGCAGATGCTGCTGAATCTTTGTTGGTTAGTCAGTTCCTGAAAGTTAGCCAGTACTGTGTAGCTTTGTATTTGTTGCTTACTGCAAATAGGCCTTGGGATTTGGTACTACACTCTGCCAATCCAGACCTAGCAGTAAGACTGGAGTCAGTCGTTTAACTTGCTGGGTTTCTTTTGCTACTCTGTGAACTTAGCAAGTTTGCGGCTGTATTCTCAGACTTGCCTGCCTAAATCCTGTCTCACTGTGCAAGGTGTTCAGGTGTCAGTTTAGTGGCAGTAAGTTGAACCTGTGCACTGCAAGTGAGGATTAGGATTGTGGAGACTCTCCTTGTGTCTATCATTCCATCTCTGACCAAGGAGTTTACTGCCACACCCGTTGGTAACCCTTTAGGGTTTTGCTGTTGCCCTTAGCAACAGCATTTCGGGTTCTCTACGTATTAAAACACAACATCTTGCTTTTTCCATCTGAGCATTCCTAATAATAGGGAGACACCCAGTTTCTTAGCCTCTGGGCTTCTCTGTTCACTTTGTGTTTATTTTGTTACCCTATCACCTTCTGTGTACGTAATGTCATATTCCCCAGTCTGTCTGTGAGTTCATTTGTTTTGCATCCCTATCCGTTCAGACACCAGTACATTCCTGCAGGCACTGGTGTGCATAACAGTTCAGACACCAGTACATTCCTGCAGGCACTGGTGTGCATAACAGTTCAGACACCAGTACATTCCTGCAGGCACTGGTGTGCATAACAGACGGATCACTCTCTCACTCCACAAACGGTTTTCATATTGACTAACTTGGAGCTGGTACCAGGAATAGCGCAGCGATCATTCCCAGTGTGCGTAAGTAATTCTCTGTAAACAACTCGCTCTTTGTTTGTATTGGCCATTCTCTCTCTCTCCGTTATAGTATAAGATTGTGACGCTATTGTATATTTCTGTCTAGATATTCTGTTAGAATTATATGTTAGTTTGTAGTGTATGACTTGTGAACTGTTTTCCCTTTTCGATATAACTAAAAGCTTGTTAGTAAAGGTGTTGGAACCTTAGCACGGTATCGTGTGTTCATTACATTGCAGTGGGTAATAGGAGCGTCTCGATCGCTCAAACAGCTTTAGTATTAACAAGGTTAAGCAGCGTTATATCGCTACAGTGTTTCAGTACAAGGTTTACAGCATAAGAGTATCCTTTCTGTGTGTTACATTCAAGGTTTACTGATTGTCATCTTGTGAGCGTCTGCGCCGCTCGTGATCTCCTCGTGGTCTCGAGCGTCCGCAACGCTGGTTGCGTAGCATTACGGTAGTCGCCCGCCTATAGCGTGCTCGACACCACGCATTAAGCTGTGAGCGAGCGTGCCGCATGTGCGTCTCGATCACGGCCGAGCGTATGCTACGCTAAGTGCATACCCTTACGGTACCCCATACGCCAATTGCGTACTGAGTCTCTTACCCATATTTAGTGAAGGTTATAAGGTAATCAAAATCAGCATTATCAATTGGCTGCTCGTCCGTCCTCCACATATCCACACTGACGAAAGCACACGTTATCTGCCAGCAAGGGCGGGAAGGCAGTAGTGCTGGCTAGATAAGCGTCTGTTTCACTACATTGTAGGAGTGCTGGTGGAATCTGGAACCGGAGGTAAGAACAATACGCTATTGTTTTTTTAAAACTGTTTTATTTCTGTCTTGCGTACACACGCACGCATACATCTGCATTTCTTTTCATTTGTGTAATTTTCACATCTCACTTTCCTGTTTGCCATTTCATAATTGATAACGTGCTAAGAAAGATTTGTTGCTATTGATAGTTAAAAAAAAAAAAAGTAAAAATAATACGTAAGGAAGTGATTTGTAAAACACGCACACGGCTTGCCTAAGATACAAGGAAGTTCTGTGTGGTGCTCGGTAGATGATTACAGTTAAAGATCATCTACATTGATAAAAACGTGTTAATTGTATTTCTGTGGACATATCTGGCTGGCATACACGTGTCTCTAACAAAAGGGTGAGACTAGTGTACGCGACGCAAGGGCCGACGCACGGAGCGTATATTACGCAACGGAGCGTCTGGGTACGCCCACATAATACAAATCACACGATAGTATTATTTTAAATAGGCGAAAAGGAGGCAACGCTATAATAGCGCAAGTCAATTTTAGTGTCCAAAATTTTAAGCTAATAGATCCTTCTCTAATTTGCGACTCATCTGGACTAGACTGTGTTACTGAATGAAAGGGATTTCTGCGCAGAAACGAAAGTAAAGAGTATATGAGGTGAAAGAGTGTGTATACATATATATAAGTTTCTAAAATTTTTGGGGTTGAACCACAGGAAATCATCGAGTTCTCGTGAGGTACATACGTGTAAGTGACTGCATGGTGGCTTGGGAGGCATCCCTTGTTAAACATTTAAAAAAAGAGCATTAGAGTATAGCAGACCAGGAGGTCTACTGTAGCACAGACCAGGAGGTCCAGACAGACCAGGAGGTCTAGGTACAGCAGACTA